>NW_028277030.1:116961896-117267413 GCF_059951505.1 Python bivittatus | reverse complement strand
CTGGAGGGTCTCTTCCCCAGATGGCATGGCTGCTGTCCTGCCATAGTTTGTTTTAAGTTGCCCTTTTATCCTCTCAAAAATGATGGCTACTTTGTCTGAAACAAAGCTGAGAAAGAACCTAATGTTTGTTCTATGGTTCCCTTTTTGACCTGACATGTTTCAATTAGAAAAAAACATTTCATGTTGAGATCCATTTAGAACAAAGGAGTCTGTAGATATATTCCCTACTAAAATATACAGGTAATCCTCGGCTTACATCCATTCATTTAGCGACTGTTCATAGTTACAGCGATGCTGAAAAAATGGACGTTTGACCGATCCTCAAAGTTCCATTCATCGCAGCACGTGATCATGCTCCAGGTGCTTGGGTGCCTTGCCCGTGACTGTGATGTCATAGGGAGCCGCAATCACATGATCTTCATTTGCGACCTTCCCTGCTGGCTTTCCACAAACAAACTCAGTGGGGAAGCTGGCAGGGAAGGTTGTAAGTCACTCCGATAAGTCATTCCCACTTTTTCTCCCACCCACAGCAACCCCCTGCCCACACGTAGTCTCTTCTGGCCCTCCAGGGCCCTCCCCTGGTCTCCCGCAACTTGTGCGTGGCCTGCGTCAGCCCTCCTAGGCCCTTCCCCACCCTCCTGTGACTCGCATGCAGCCTGCGCTGGCCCTCCCCAGCTTCCTGCAGCACCCCTGCAACATCCCTGCACTCCTTACTTGGGACTCCTGCCTCTTCCCACTTAATAACCTGGATGTCTTGGAGTTATGACGGCAACTGGAACTGCTCGGGATTGCTGTCGCTAAGCAATGCAGTTGTGTGATGTCGCGCTTTACGATTGCATTGCTTGGCAGTGACAATCCCGGTCCCAATTGCTGTTGTAACCTGAGGACTACCTGTAATACTATAGTCTAAATACGCCCATTATCTCAAGGGTGCAAATCTTAAATTTTCATCTGTTATTTCCAGTAGATTTGCTTGTTCATGTTTAAAGTGAAAGATGGATGGAAGAAGAGTGTTAATCAGTACAGCTGTATAGCCTAGTTTTATGCTTTTCCCTAACTGTTAGTTACGCATCCACTTGGAAGAGGGAAACAGATGGCTTAATGCAGGCTGAGATGCTTCTGCAATAAATACATATTGATTTCAGTATCAGCAGCTGATATGATTAAAAAAATAATCTGAACATGCAAATCCAAACATGCATATGCATGTATTATCATAGCATTTTACAAAATGTCAAATAATCAACCCTCATTCTTGTGAGGTGTACGTGGAAATTCTCTGAATTGTAATTCTTATATTATATTAGGCTCCTTTGAGAGGAGAAATGGTATAACAGAGAGGCATTGTTTTGATGTTGTGGTTGCTACTGTTATTGCTGATAATGATACCATGTGGCATCTCCCTACTGCATAAGAAAGCTTTTCCTCGCCATAGTCTTACCATATAATATAGTAAATTTAGGCTTTTTAATATGGTAAGTAATTCCAGATGATAAGATCACCATTAGAAGGGATATTGCTCATGACTGGTTGTTCTTTTTTGCAGCCATGCTCCTCATCAGCTGTCTTTGTAAATATTTTCTTTTTTAATAGGCCAGAGCCAAGAATTATTCCAAATAGCTCAAGAAGTTGATTGTTCTCGTGCTGAAAGTCTGCTGCATTGTTTTGCCAGTACTTTTGAGGAAGTAAAGACCTTGGCATTTGATCTTCTAATGAAGCTTCATGCTTTCTTGCCCTATTTTCAGGTACTGGCACAGCTTATAGATACTGACAGTTTCAAAATTACCAGATGTAAAATTCCTGTAGCGCTGATTAGACATTGATTAACTACAGATAGTCCTCGACTTACGACCATTCATTCAGTGACTGTTTGAAGTTACGATAGTGCTGAAAAAAATGGACTGATGATTGGTCCCCGAAGTTATGGCCGTTGCAGCACCACCGCAGTCACGTGATCAAAATTTGTGGGCTTGGCATTCCTCTTGCACTTATGACTGCAAGGGTGCTTCTGCCCCCCGCCTATCTTGCCCCCCATCTCTGCCCTTTGGGCTGCCCTGCACTCTGCCTTGTGAGGCAGCAAGCAGCCCCAGAACTGCACAACTCTGGGGCTGCTTGCCATGCTGCAGCTCAGGGGCTTCTTGGTGCCTTGTGGCTCTGGGGCTGCAAGAAGTCCCTGAGCCATAGTGTGAAGCCACAGCTGCCCCTGGAACCCTCATCTACCCCACCCCACTCCAGCTGCGCTGCCTTTGGAAAACTGCACTGACTTTGGAAAGCCTTTGGAAAGAGAGCGCAGCTTTCCAGAGGCTTTCCAATTGAGTGAAACCACTTCTGGCAGTCCCATTGGCTGGCATTCTTATTTGCGCTGGGCTGCTGGGCCAGGCTGGGAACCATATGTAGGAAATGATCGCCTGAGAAGCTGGGTCTGAAAAGGAGACAGCAAAGGCAGTGAGGTGCTTCTGCTTCAGCCATGCGGCTGGGTGCAAAAGGCGAAAGGTCAGTGCGGGGAATTGGGAGAGAAGGCAGCTAGGCGAACAAATGCTTGCTGGGGCTTCCCTGGTGCTGCAGTGTGCTGGCGCTTGCTGGACAGGCTGGGGTGGCTGAGGCTCCCAGAAGTGGCTGTGGCTTTGTGCTGTGTTGCAGCTCGGGCTTTTAGCCTCATAGCCGCAGCATGTCAAGAAGCCCCTGAGCCACAGTGTGGCAAGCAGCCCCAGAGCTGTGAGGTTCTGGGGCTGCTTGCTGCCCTGCAAGGCAGAGTGCAGGGTGGCCAAATGGGCTGAGATGGGGTGGGAGATGGGTGGGGGTAGTTGGAGGTAGTCCCTTACCTGATTGAGGTTCAGGACTGGGAGGACCAAGCCCAGAATGGCATGGATTGGGGTGGGTCTTCAGCTAACAATTAGTGGAATTCGCTTAACAATGGCAATGGGGATTGCTGGGATTGCCATCACTAAGTAATGCGGTCACGTGGTGTCTTGCTTTACGACCACATCTCTTAGCAATGGAAATTCCAGGCCCAATTGTGGTCATAAGTTGAAGACTACCTGTATGCTAATCAGATGTCAGGATTTCTCTTTGGATGTCCAGATGATTGAGCATGTTACAATTAGTACTCAACAAACTAGCATTTAAAACTGTTTAATTTTTTTAATTGCATATTTCAGGATCTTGAAAAACTGCAGCCGTTGTTTCAGGTAGCTATGCAGCTCAGCAAAAGTTCCAAGCCATATGACTGTGTGACTGCTTCCTATCTACTGAACTTCTTGATACATCAAAAAGGACTGTTGAAGATCTGTTCAGAGAGTCATCAACTTCTGGGCATGTTTCAGCCAAATGAAGATACACCTGCTGACTCACTAGAGAGGAATACTTTATCTGGTCATTATTGCACATTTTGTAGTTTCAACTTCCATTCTGTATTGAAAGATGATGCTGATATATCCAGAGAAAATCATCATATTCAAACAATGAATATGTTTCTGTTTTTGTCTTTGTTTTCAGTTTTAGTTATCAATTTGTTCATGTAATGAGCTTTTAAAAGATTTCTGATTCAGTGTATTTGCTTTTTTGAATTTTTTATTGACCTGGGAATATTTATTGAAACATATAGGGCATAAAAATATCTGCAATAATCCCTCTCTCTCAAATGACCCAACCCCCAATTCTCTGGGTCTCATATTATATCCAGCCTGATATCATGTGTTCAGAATCAGGTGCCACTTTTCATTTTTTGGCTTTGGAAACTTCCCACAGCAAATTTCATTGACTTTAGTGACAATATTGGCTGCACAGTATTGCCAATCCTTTTTCCCTTTTATTTTCTTTATCCCTTTATTGGGATAAAGATATCCCAACATCTTTAATCCTTTTTCCCTGGACTGCTAGGAGGTCAAACCAATCAATCTTAAAGGAAATCAACCCTGATTGCTCATTGGAAGGATTGATAATGAAGCTCAAGCTCAGATACTTTGGTCACCTAATGCGAAGAGAGGACTCTTTGGAAAAGACCCTGATGCTGGGAAAGATTGAAAGCAAAAGGAGAAGGGGACGGCAGAGGATGAGATGGTTAGATAACATCACTGAAGCAATGAGCATGAAACTGAGCAAACTCAGGGAGGCAGTGAAGGACAGGAAGGCCTGGTGCAATATGGTTCATGGGGTCATGAAGAGTCGGACACGAGTGAACAACTAAACAACAACAACATATTCTCTAGTCACAGTCAATTTTATTTCCATAAGTGGCTCTATCATCAATTTGCTGCCTTTTCTGGAATCTTGATTTACTTGTCTGTTTAATATAAAACTAGGATTTGGTATGGAGTATTTACCCAGACTTATATCATTCTGTCTTTTTATTGTATAGTTATCAAGTACTTGTTGGAAAACCTTGAAAGAGAAATATTGCAAGCTGAGAAGTCTTTACTCCAAGCAGCTGCTTCATTCCCAATGTATGGCAGACTACACTGTATAACTGGGGCTTTGTGTCAATTAAAGTGAGTAATATCACTGAGTGTTAATGTGAATCACAATGACATTCATTAACTTCTTTGTTGCTGTAGAGTAGAAGTGCACATTTTTTAAAGTTGAAGGGTGCACTTGGTCTTTAAATGGTGTGCTGGCAATTGTCTTTCAAAAAGCAGAGGGAACCATAACAAATACTGCATGAAATTAAATGTTAATTGAATGTAAGCCAGATTCATTAAGTATAATTAAGATGATTATGTTCCACATATTTATGCATTTTCCCTTTCTGCCACAATAAACAGCAAAGTTTATTGGTAAAATTTGGAGAGATTCTGGTGGGCATATCTAGAATTTGTGGGGGCTGCATCGCCTCTCAGTGAATATTGTAATAGAAGTTTGCTTGTGCCAGCTAATAAGTAAATATGCTCTTGATTTGAGCTCAGATATGCTCTTGACTTGAGCTCAACTCCTGTTGCCAACATGAATACATACATGTGGTTTTCATGGCAACGGTGTATTTTGCATTGCCTTCTGGGATGCTTTTCAACTTTCCAATTGAGTCTACAGCCTGGATTCCATGGTGGTCTCGCATCAAAGATGTAAGCAGACTGAACTGAATGAACCTTTTGAAGGCTAATATTTTATGTTGCTTCCTCACTGAAGAGCAGTGCACCAAATCAGATAATCCTGTCATGCAGCAGGATGTAACCATTAGTTTCAGTAGTACCAGAAGGGAATATAGATGAACGTGGGAATGTTCTACTAGGAGGAGGGGACATTTGACTTCAGACAACAAAACATCTTGAGTAGATATTGGGAAGAATGCTCTTCAGTATATCACTTTGTGTTTTGGGGTTGCAGCAATGCATCTATTTATACATCTTCCATCATTAAGAGGAAGTATGACATAATAAGTTATAAGAACAATCTTACTGTGCGGTAAAATAATTCTGTCTTTTAAGCTGTAATTTATGTGATGAGTTTATATTGAATAAGTAAGCATTAATTTATCATAAACTTTATTTTTAAACTTTTAAACTATTCACAGTGAATTTCTTGATTTATTTTGTTACAGTAATATGACACTGACCAGTGAATGGAAAGAAATAGTGAGAAAACTTATTCTGATATCATATAAACTTTCTGCTGTAGTATCTCCAGTAGTTCAGAGTTCATCTCCAGAAGGCCTTATTCCAATGGATACTGACTTGGGTAATACAGGAATATTCCTAAAATTCCTAACTTTCTTGATGCAGTAACTTCAATGAATTTTATGTATTGTGTTTATCAAAGTGGATGTCTCTTTGCCGATTCAAATAGTTTCCTTTTTTGAGCCCCCCAGAACCATGCATTCCAGCATTCTTCTCTACATATGTTGGTTCTGGTCAATATGATGCTGTATTTTCAATAACAGTGTAAAATTGATATATAAGAGATGTTGAGATATTCCTGGAACACCTGAACAAGAGACAAAACTCCAGTGATAGATAATTGGCTGTATTCAAATTTTTATTTTGCTGTTAGTTTCTCCCCATCAGGGTTCTGCAGAACAGTTTGAAAAACCCTGGCTTAAAGCCTCTGATTATAAGTTTTGCAGTAAATGTACTCATCCTACATACTGTATTCACTTAAGATCCATACTCTCCCAATTTCTCTTGATCCTTCAGCCCCCAAACATCTTCTTATGTGGACTGAGGAAATAATAACTTTGAGGCTAGTGGATGGCTGTGACAAACTATTACATTTTAGTTGGCTCTAGGTAGCCTGCCTTGTATTAAGGCATACATGTATATACATTTATACATATACATATGTATTTTATATATACAGTATACACAGGTAGATAGATATATTCTTACTGCTTCCAGTTATGGAAATGAGTTACAGAATTATGTTAAATTTCAAAAACTAAATTTCAGACTGACTGAGAAAGTGCTTTTAGCTGCATTTTCTCATACTTGCCTCTTTCTTTCTCTTCTTCTGACTTTATTACTTTTTAACTCTTAATTTCTTTAGGGCAGAATTCACCCAATTTTTGTTGCTTGTTTGTTTAAAGTGCAAGTCTGTTGGTGGTGTATATAAGTGATAATACCTGGCCTTGAGAAAATTTAATTAAAAGAGAGAAAGCATAACGAGGGAAGAATTTGGGGTGTACCGTTGTATGGATTTAGACTCAGATCATAGAGTGCGAGGATAGGTAACTTGTACTCTAGATCTTTCAGATTATATTCCTGCAATCTCTTCCGTTGGTCAAACTGTTTCTGAAGGAGTAAAAGTGTAACAAATCTGGAGGGGCACAAACTGTAATAAATGATGGCTAGATGAAGGTGGAAAAACTGATTGATCATTAGGGTTTGAAGGGTCAGTAGAGAGTGATGACATGAAGTTAATGTTAGCTTAAGGCAAAAGAATAAGGGGTCAGGAACTTTAAGGAAACTGCAATGATTGAATTGGAAGAGTTATGTGACTATGAAAAGAACTTCACACAGTGCTGATAAGTTGACTTTATTTAGTCATTACATATTTTAAAGTAAATTTTCTGTTTGCTCACAGAAACATCAGAGCGATTGCAATTGATTCTGCTTGAGATACAGCCATGTGATACAAATGATTACTTCACAGAAACAAAATTGTTGAAAGAATGTTACAGACCAGACTGCACTGATGAGAGAACTCTGAACATTTGTGCTGAAATTAAAGGTAATTCAGGGTGAAACAAATTTTTTGCAGGGTAGATTGTGGTGAAGGTTAGAGGATACCAGGAAGCCAGACAACTTTTAATTGCATAACTTTTATTCACAAAAACCAAGGCTAACTTTCTCATTAGTTTATCTGAATCCAGCTGATCTACTTTAGTCTGACCTTAGCCTGTTGCCACAGCTATTCCAGAGGGATGTCATTGGGAGTGTTGCTGGTTGTTTGCTGCTTCTTTCACTTCATTTAGATACCAACTATTTTCTATTTCCCTTTTTTCCCACCATTATTGTAAACTGTTTGGATACAGTTCCTTTTGAAGCATTAGATGCTTTATAAATGTTGATTACTATTAAAGGAAGACAGAAAATTTAGCCTGAGAAAATTACCTGCTTATACTAAGCTAAGAGTAGTAAGTCTCAAAATGATTACCCTTATTATAAAAGTTTAATGTTGGACTCATCCAAATGAGTGCCACTAGGTATACAGGTAGTCCTCGATTAACGACCACTTGTTCAGCAACTGTTTGAAGTTATGACAGTGCAGAGAGTGATACTTACAATTGGTCCTTGAAGTTCCAGCTGTCCCAGCACCCCCGTGGTCACGTGATCACAATCTGGGCACTTGACAACCAGCTCGCACTTATGATGATCATAGCATCCTATGGTCACATGATCGCCATTTGTGACCAACCCTGCCTGCTTCCCACAAGCAAAGTCAATGGGGAAGCCAGCAAGGAAGGTAGTAAGTCACTCAAGTAAGTCTCTCATGCCTGGCAGCAAGCACCTTGGGTCTTGCAGTATTTGTGCTGCACTGGCTGCTTGCGTACCCTCCCCTACCCTGCAGCAGCTTAACAACCCGTGAGCCTTACTTAACAACAGTAACAGGAACTGCTGGGATTGCTGTTGCTAAGTGATGTGGTCACATGATGTTTTATGTGCTGCATTTTAAGACCACATTGCTTAGCAACAGAAATTCTGGTCTCAATTACCATTGATACCCAAGAACTACCTGAACAGAGATTGCAAGTTAATTTAGGGGCCCAGTCCTGAACTTTGGTTCAGCTTGTACTACTCTGGAATCAGTCCAGTCTAACCCTATGACCAGTTTAAGATACTGTTAGGAAAAAAACCCCGTTCTTCCATAGTCTAATAAGGGAAAAACATTAATGTGTCTATTTTTTAAATTATTATTATTTTGAATGGGATGTGATTTGTAGGTTGTGAGGAGAGGAAGTATAAGTCATTTCCTAGAGGTTCAAATCATACTCCTTTCCATGCTGTGCTGTTGTTTCTGAGACACATCTAATGTCTCCACCTTCCAATCATGGCATTTTATGTTAATAATGCAAGTATTTATCTTTTTTGCATTATCTTGGAGCTTCAGAGAACTAGACTGGTGTTAGAGCTTTATAGAATCTCAGAATTAGAACAGAATGGAAAAGATTCAACTCCATTCACTGGGGAAATGGAAATCAGTCCCAAATTACTGTTACATTTTGTTGTCCAGACTGGCTGATGCATACTGATTATTGCTATATTAAATAGAATTGTAAAATATTTTTCAGGAATTTTCTGAAAGCCAGCTACGATTGTGGAATTGTGTTTTTTGTTATTGGTGTTCTTCTGGTGATTCTGATTCTTTGGCATTAGGGCAGCTTGAACTCTGTCAGGAAGATATATTTCACATTTATTCCTCCTGAGAATAAAGAGTTAGAATGCCATGTTATTTTTCCTATGTTTACTACTTACAAGAAGCCACTGGCCATGAATATCCAGAGATTTGAGGTATTTTGACAATAATATTATGATGGGAAATATGAAAGAGTTAAAAACTCCAATATAATTGTTTGACATTTTCTTCCCAATAAATAGAATGTTGGAATCTAGTACCCAGTGAGCATTTATTTAGAAATACCATCTTATCTCTGCAGCTAAAAAAATTGTAGATCTAGTAGGCATAATGCTGCATGCACCTCTCTGAGCCCCCTGTCAATATCAGTCAGAATAATGACATGGAACAGCCAAACTGTTTAAGGAACCAGGCTATATTCTTGTGGATGGGTTTAAGTTGAACACATGCTGCTGAATATTTCCACTGGAAATGAATATTTGAACTGAGGACTGGGGAGCTTCCGGGTGAGTCATGTCTAACTGAAGATGTCTCTGCGAACAGCAGAAATGACTGCTGTGAAGAATGAAGGACTAGCGAGTAGGCCAGTCCTTCAGAATCTCTCCAGAGAAGGAGAGAATGGGAGATTGCCCATGAGTGCTCTGAATGGCAGCTTCTCATGAAGGGACTGTAGTACAGGGGTCTCTTGTGGGTTTGAGTGCCAGGAGCCAAGGGAGATGACTTCTCTGCTCTCAGCAGCGACTGAGCCTTTAGTAAGGACACTAAGCCAGCTAAACTCATTTTCTAATCACATTTGAAAATGTTCAGTTTAACTTATTTTATGGATATTAGAGACCTTCAAAACTGCAAGGTTAATTTGACACCTGGTGAGTTTTACCTTCTTCTTTGGATTTAAGGAATTTTAATCAGAGACTTAAGAGTTTAAAATAATATACAATTGGCAAAAAGCGAGAAAAGATTTTGATTTAAGAAAGTTTTAAATGGACTGGGAGATCATTTGGAATATTGGTTATTTTTGCTGTAAGATTTGAAAAACAAGTATATAATTAAATAATATACTATGGGAAATGACTGAAATGGAACTAAACCCATATTAGGAACTGAGGCTTGATGAAGGTTGCAAATGGACACTAGAGGGAACTAAAGGACCAGGTAGAAAAGAATTAAAATGGCTAAGCCGGCTATAACTTTTAGTTGTCTTAAAGAATCCTTCAAAAAATGAACTGAGATATTAATAACTAATATTTCACAACTGATACAGATTTCAATGGTTAAACTTTTTAGAAGATGATGAGAAAAATTTAAAAAAACAACTCTTACTGACACAGACATTATAGAATTTGAAGGCATTGAAGACAACAAATTGAGATTACCAAAACAGGAATACAAAAGACAAATCAAGAAAAAGATCTGGATGTGAACAGCTGCAACAAGAAATCCTGGATGATGCCCCTTTATGGGATTTACAAAGTAGGGTGGTGAAAGCTTTGAAGACTCCTTTTGAATGCCAAAGATTAATGAAAGATCAAATCCCGTGATGCCATTGGAATGATTTAAAGGTCAAGATTGTGAAGAGCAAAAAGAAGGAATATAAAGTTGGACTATTTGATCTGGGATAAACTATTTGTTTGATACTTCTGGTAACTCCTAATGGACTTTTTGCTGAACCAGGACGGAAAAGATGACGATTTGTGCATTGTGCATAAATAAAAGTTAGGCTATGGGAAGAAGAGTTTTTGTATTTGTAATTTTAAAAGAGTGTGAAAAGTTACTATATTAGCTTATTCTTGGTGTGATGAAGGTTAGAACCTTATTCTTTATTATTGTCTTAGTTTCTTTTTTCTTTTTGTTTTCTCTTCTATTTTTTCTTTTTTTTCTTTTCCCTGTACCTTCTGAACTGTTCTTTTACTTTTCTTTTTCCTTCTAGTTTAGTTTGTATTCGTTTTTACTACGTTTACTAAAAACTTCAATAAAATTAATGTTTTTAAAGAAATAAATGAATATTTGAACTGCAGTTAAATCAGAAGTGAGTCTGTCTGTGAGGGGGCCATATTTACTCTTTTTTGCTTACCTAGGGGCTGCCAAGAGGCATGGACCATGGTGCTGTAATGGGACTGGTGTTTGAGCTGTTTTTCACTTTTTTAAAAAAATGTTGGGGATTGGGTGAAATTAATACCTATTTTGTTGCTTATTTACCCTCGGTAGAATCAGCTCAGTTCTTCTGTGGTTTGGATTTTTTTGTTTAAGTTTGCTAAATATTATGCTAAATGATAATGTTATATAATTATTTATAGCTAATTAGTAAACCATACTTATTTGTAATTGATACTTACTGTGTTTCATGTTTTATTTTAAATATTAGGTAGGTTAAGTTTGAGGTTTATTTAACTTGATATACTTTATCCTATTAATATATTTTAATCCAAATTCTGTAATACATTCCACTGATTATCAGTGGGGTAGTATGACATTGTGAGAGAAAACTAACAGAAGTCCTGTTTGAAGATTTAAAATTTGCTACATTTTATTTATTTCATTGACTAATGGGCCAGGCAGGCTATTTAAAATGTAGATCTGTTTCTGAAACGTTCCTTATATTGTTGTTCACATTAAGAACATTAGATGGAGTAGTTGAATTTCACAGATTTATTAGAATCTGCATTTCAAAACGTAAAACAGTAAAAAGAGGGAACTTGTTTTACAAAGGTTCAGATTTGAAAATTAAGCCATCTTCCCTGTTTAATCATAGGGATTCATGTTTATACATGTAGATTTTAACAGGTAATATTAATAAAAATAATGATCTTTCAGTACTTGAAAATCAGGAGTCTGGTAGCACCTTTTTTTTGGGATAAATTTGATTAAAAGGCCTAAGCTTTCTTGAGCTGTACATTTTGCATCTGATGAAAGCTTATGCTTTTTAATAAAACTTGTTAGAGAAGGTGCTACCAGACTTCTGAATTTTTGCTACCATAAACTAACAGGGCTGTCCTACACAGCCAGCCTATCTTGCCATTTGTATACAGTGGGCCAATATATTTCGCCTAACTCAACATGAGACTCCATATGTTACGTCTGTCTCTCTACATTGCAGATTTTTGACACAATGTGCTGATGCACTACAGAAGTGATAGGCTTTTGGTAAAGAAAGAGGAGAGAGTGGGTTTGATTAGGGTAGTCCAGGTTTGCAGATGTTTGATTTATAGAGATAAATAGCGGGTGGGAAGCATTTATTTAGCTTGTGCTGCTGATCCATATGGCCAATTCAAAAGTGACAACAAGCCTTTATGATTTCATTGCTATTTTGGACTTTTCCCTGCATATGGAAAAGGATATTGAAGGGAACAGAAAACTCTATATTCAGCATCCATGTAGTGCCAAATAGATCATAATTCCTTTACATCTGGGAAATGCTGATTATATGTTCAGAAGAGTCTGTCTTGAGGGAGCATAGGTCAATCATCAGGTTGAGCAGCATAACAACTAATACATAATGAGCTTCTGCAGTGTGAGATCATTCACCACCAAAAAACTGAACCATATTTCATAATTTGACACTGTGTCTTCAGAGGACATTGCTTGATAATTAATTTCTGTTCACTTGAGATGGTTATAAATCCTGTTTCTTGACAATATGGGCTGGATTTTGAAACATAGAAGCTATCTTATACCAAGTCAGATCTTTAGTTCACCTAACAGTAATATCTGTATCAGTCTTCCATAATTTGGTGCCTTAGACTTTTACAGTTTAGACTTTTGAGAGATGAAGCCCAAAACATCTGAAGATCACTAGATTAATTGTCGTAAGGACCAACAATTTTGCAAGGTTTTAGATTGTGGCATTTCCCCAAAGGTTGTGGAACCTTTGCAAGGTAAGTATATGCGTTGCTTCTGAGCTGCAGCCCCAGCTCTGATCTCTTAATTGTTTTCCAGGCTAGTTACTTTGCTATCTCTTGAATATTCAAACCTGCCCAATCTAATTCTAATGCATACTTGGCTGGTTTTGGCAACTTTATTAATTTAAAATGCCAGGACTGAGCCCGGTGCATCCAAACGTACATTTTATTATTTGGTTGAATTAAACAATTTAGCTGTGTTGACTATGTATTTAATCTGACTTATTTCCTGGGTAACGCTGATTTACTATTATTGCTCAAAGACTACATTGCTAAATAGACTTTGTGAAAGGATTTTTAAAAGATTGTTACAGCTGTTGTAAGAAGTTTCACTTTGTGTTTATTTCTTTAAGGTAAAGAACAACATACAAGTGATGTCACAGCTCAAATGGTGTTGGTATGTTGCTGGCGAAGCATGAAGGAGATTTCATTACTTTTAGGGAAGTTGTGCCAACTGCTGCCTTTACAGATACTTCCTAGTTGTTCAGATGCTTTGATAACAGTGGAACAGGTAGGGCTATCTAAGATGTTATGGTTTGTTCATCCAGAGAATTTCAGTGTTTACTGGACAAATTATTGGAATCATTTATTCTGTCACAGTTTTCTAGTTCCCTGTGTGGTGTGTTCTAAATAATAATAATGTCTTGATGAAAGACAGATAGGAAGAAGGGTTTTTGGAAGATATTAACAGCAGTGTGCTTACTTTAGAATTGGATTCCATTTAATTGTTGCCTTTTTCGTAATTTGGGTTTCATAATTAGTTCAAAGAACTTATTTAGGAGATGTTCTAGGGAAGTTCATGAATACTTACATTAGGAGAATGGTGTTGAATTAAACAATAGTATAGCAGTGCAAATTATTTCTGAAATTTCTACTTCAGTATATTTTACTTTATTACCAGATAAGGGATTGTCTTGGAAGAATTTTATTTACAGTGCTTTCTTCTGTATTCCAGCCATGTGGGCTTAGGAATCTTCTATTTAATGGAAAGTACATATGTGTATGTACATTAAATCTTTAGGATTCACTTACGGACTTCCACATTTATGTTTTCCATTTGGCAAACAGCAAGGTGAGATTTGATGAAATTGCCATTTTAGTAAAACTTTTATGGTCTGTAATTTTGGACAACAAACACATTGATTGATTGAGGATATCATATTCTTTGTAGGCTAGATGACAGAATTATGCTTATTCAGAACTGTTTTTAAATCTCTCCCCTCCCCCATTTTTTAAGCCCACAAAGGCAAGCACACCATCTGGGACTGTTCAAGAGAATGGACTGCAGTGTTTACAAGGAATTAACTTACCACAAGTATTTCATTTGGAAATATTTTGGATTTATTAGATTTCTGTTTTTAATTGATGACCTTTTCCCTTTCCCATATGGTTTTAACCAAGCCAGTTTCCAGCCTTGGAGACTGATATACGTGATATAGTTTTTTCTTTTTTGTGGGGGAAGTTTATGATGAGAGTTCAAGAATAAAACTCTAGTTCTTCAAAATTATGATACCATTTTAGACTGAAGCACTATTGATGTGCTGAATATAGAATTTTGGAAATAATTCTAGTATGTTTATTTACACATTGTCTCAAACAGATGTTTTCAGCTGGCTGACAGCTGTGTGTGCAGTCTTGCAAAGCTTTGGAGGTGCAGAGAAATGACCACCAATATACCATTAAGCTCCTTTTCTGTTCCAAGTCAAACAGGAATTGGTTTTAAAGAGTTATGTTCACCTTTTAAAGCCAATGCCATGCGTTTTGCCTGAAAACGTAGCTATAAATATTGGCTGTTTGGTCAATAGCATTTTTTTAGAAATCTCTTGCTTACCCTTTCTTAACTCTTTTTCATGCTATAACCTTAATGACTGTTTGAAGATAACAAATCTGAATAACTATAAATAAAACAGTCTTAACAATGTTGAATTTTTTGCCCATTCAGTTACATGTTCTGAATGTACAGTTACATGGATCTTATTTAAATCCACAGGACTCTGTTCCTGAGTTCACTTCCACAAGACAACTGAATGTGCAAGTTCTTCTGTCATAGAAAAGCATAGCATAGCTCATTTGCATGAGTTGTCGGAAATCAGGGGAGATTAAAATTTGATAATTTGAATGTTCAAGGATTTGAAATTCTGTATAGGGTTACAATGTTTGTGTATATAGTATTGGTTCATGAAGTACAGCTTAGTCTGTTGTGAACTTTTCAGTGTGCACATTAATATCCTGGGCTGCCTTCTTCCCAACTCTTCACATCTTGCCTGAATGTATACCACATTATACTTTGTTTTCTATCCAGTACCATATTATATGATCTGTACAGGAGCTTTATATTTTGGAATTGTGGCTCATACTCAAACTTAAGTATGTACATGAAGGTAGATATGTAATCAGCTTAATTTACATGCTGTAAATATTGTTTAGAGCCAGTTTGGTGTAGTGGTTTATGCACCAGCTAGAAACCAGGAGACTGTGAGTTTTGTAACAATGTTCTCTAAAGGGAACCAACCTGTTAATGGAATGATAATCAAAGTAATATTCTGAAATAAACTACATTTATTTGAATAAGGCTTCCCCTATTAGAGAAAGCCAGTTTGGTGTAGTGCAGGGGTCGGGAACCTATGGCTCGCGAGCCAGATGTGGCTCATTCGATGGCTGCATCTGGCTCGCTGCCAAATCTTTAATAAAAAAAAATAACGGGGTAAGGCTTAGAACACGTCTTCTATCCGCCGAGCGCAGGCCACGCCTCCTCCGCATCGCATCCGCATCTGGCATCCTTGGGACTCACCCTACCTTGCCCCGCAGCATCCGCGGCTGAACGGGCCTGGAGCCGCATCGTCCTCCACAGGCAGCCGCAAATCGAGACCCTGGCTTCGGCCTAGCTCCCGTCAGCGGCCCACGCGAATGCATCCTTTGCATCCTGCTTCCGCTGCCCCTGCTCTGTTGGGCGAGTCCTCATCTTGGGCTGGCCCCCTGTTTGTGGCCCCAATGAGGTACGAGACATATTTCAGACACGGTGCCACTTTCCACCAGTGGCCGAAAATCGAGTCCCCGGCTTGAGCCTAACCTCCTTGACGGCCTGTAAGGGTCCATCCCACCAGCTACACCCGCAATTGGCTATCCTGCCTTCATTACCTCTGCCCTATTAAAAAGAATTCAGAGACTTATTGTACTTTAAAAGTGTTGGTCTTACATAAAATGCACACATTTACTTGTATTTAGTTTTAAACATATTGTATGGCTCTCATGGAATTACATTTTAAAATATGTGGCGTTCATGGCTCTCTCAGACAAAAAGGTTCCCGACCCCTGGTGTAGTGGTTAAGGCATCAGGCTAGAAGCTGGGAGACTGAGAGTTCTAGTCCCACCTTAAGCACAAAGCCAGCTGGGTGACCTTAGGTCAATCACTCTCTCTCAGCCCTAGGAAGCAGGCAATGGCAAACCACTTCTGAAAAACCTTGCCAAGAAAACTGTATGGACTTGTCCAGGCAGTCGCCAGAAATCAAAAACTGATTCTGAAGCAACACATACCCAAATATTGTTTATATGAGGCTCTACTTATGTTGCACTTATGCAGTGTGGGATCAGGATAACATGTTGCTGCTGATGGAAGCAAGAGTACTAAAAGACACTGAAAGGAAAAGCTTTCAGTGGACTTGTGTAATGACTTAAGGACCTGGTCCATTACTAAATCATCCCATTACAATATCCATTTAAACATTCATAGCAATACTAGTGCAATTGTTAGGTTTTTTAAAATTAAAAATATTTATAATCCAACTTCTCTTAAAACTTTATTTATTTATTTATTTATTTATTTATTTATTTATTTATTATTAAATTTGTATGCTGCCCATCTCCCCCCAACGGGTGACTCTGGGCGGCTCACAAAATCAGAAACCCCATCAACAATGAAAAATCCTCCCATAAATAGTTAAATAAATAATCCATTAAAAGTCAAATCTAAACAAAAAATCCTGTACATAAATACTAAAAACATTCAAGATGACGGGGGGGGGGAGGGTAATTGTAATGGTGATCTGTTAAAAATGAATGGAAACAACATTACTAAAACCAGAGGTATACAAATTTATCCATTATGTATCTGTTTCTTAGCTGAGCTGCTTCACACTGAAGAAAGGCAATAAAAATTTAAAGACTACTATCTGCAGAATAGTCTCTATGTCTATAAAATAAGCCTGTTTAAGCAGGATTGGAGGCAAGAACCTTTTTCATTGCCTGTTCATTTGTGAAGGAATGTTTTATTTTGTTGTTTTGATGTGGAGAAGTGTTGTACATTTGATCTCACACCTGTCTGAAGTGGCACGTTTTAGCCATAGAGATCATGCAGGTATTTGTTTGTCAGCTGTAGCTCTAAATTTCCTCCATGAACTATGTTCTTTTCGTTTCTCACACAAGCTTCTAAAATCTGAGTAGGTTGAAGATATTTTTTTTACTTTGTCGTTTCTAGATGATTCTGTATTTGAACTTTATCATTCACCTGCATTCACGGTTTTTTTGTCAAAAGTGTTTCTCTGTACAAAGTATACATTTTTCTTGGGTTTTTTTCCCCCTGCTAGGTAAAGGATATTGGGGAATATTTCAAGAATCATCTCCTAAAGTCAAGGCATAGAGGAGCATTTGAGCTAGCTTATGCTGGCTTTGTAAAGCTTACTGAAGTATTCTCAAGGTAAATTGTTCTATCTGTTATAAACTCCTTTATTTTTAATAATTATCTGCAAGTAGCCATTGCTTATCAGGATTTATTGCTCTCTTTTGCAGAAATATTGAGCAAAAAAAAAATTACTGCATTTTACATGCACCAAATAATCTCTTCTTTAACCAAGGTCCCCATACTCCCCCACCACCTTATGTATACTTGTTAAGAATATCTTCTCCAAGGGAAATGTTACCTATGGATCAGTCAAGCCTTCTCGGTGATGGCTGTTCTCCCATGGGACAGGTTGTCCCCTGGTATCTAGACTGCCCCCTCATTGTTTGGCTTCCAAAGACTTTGAAGACATAGTTCTTCAGGAAATAATTTGAGAACAATAAGGATTGAGCTTCCCCAACTGGATGGTGCCGTTAGGAAATGTTGTTTCAAATACTCTGATTTTATTTTAATGTTTTTGTTGTTGCAAGTCACTCAGAGCCATTTAGAACTGCATGGTGTTCAACTCATCATAAGCAAAAGAATAAATTGTAATTGAAGCCAAAAGCAAGTGGTCTTACAGTACTTTCAGCATATGCTGAAAGCCAAAATATGTCTGTAAGGGACAGATTTTAACTCCATTATGAATTAAGTTTAATAGCTTAATACTACATTTTATACCAGTTGAATCTTCTAAGGTAAGCTCACCTAAGAATAGTGTAACTATGACATATATAACTACTGGCAGAACTAGCTGGCTCATGAATAGCCACAGATGGTTCACAAGACATAATTGTGCCAATGTCCTTGTCATCACTGCAAGCTAGCAATCTGGGACAGCTAATGATCAAGGACTCCTGTATTATAAATTTGCTCTTTCAGAAAGTGGAGCTGGAGATATGATTCTTTCTTCGTTCAAGATGCAGTTAGAAAGGAGGCATTCATGTCTTTGTACTCCACTTTGTACAAGATTCACTCTATTAGCTTTCTAAGTGGGAGATGGCATTAAAGTATATAAATTTAAATACATTAGTGAGGTGTTGCAGAAGGAGATCATGGTGTAGAATAGAATTTGATGTTTTTTTGGATAATCATGGATAATGTGCCATTTTATTTCAACATGTGCAACAAATGTTTATATAGCAAAGTTTAAGTTGAAACAAGGAGTCTCCTAAATTATTTTTAGCACACTATACTTGGGTGGAGTGGAAGGATGCAGATTGCGTGGAACATTTATTGTATTCATTGAAAATGATCAGAGAAAGTATTTTGAGTATGTAGGCGACTGAGTTTTCCTCTTGCCAGTTAAAATAGTCTGAGAAACCACCATGAGTATTTGCTAAATTGGAACCACAATAATTTACACATCAGCTAACTATGTTTTAAAGTGAGGTTTTGCAGATTAATGACAATAAATGAGTTGGTCATTAAATCTGATATAGGCTTGGACTCTTAAGTTGGGTAAAGTCATGCTTGGATCTGTGACTAGCAGCATTATTTTTAAAGCTCTGTTTTTCCTTTTAGATTTTTAGGGAAACTTGTTTCCCATGGAAATAATTTTTCAGCCAGTCCAGAGGATTGTGCTCTTGCCAAATTAAAGGGAGTAGTCTTCTCTGTTTTCAAAGTCAATGTTTTTATTACTTCAGGACAACCAAAATTTTGCTTGCCCAAAAATGTGCAAGTTAGTGGATGACTGAACAAGATTAAATTACTTCTGGCATTATCAAAACAGTACCATGTTATAATGTTAGGGGTCTATCAGGTTTCATTTCAGTATTTCTGCTAGTCTTAGCAGGAGTTAAAAATGTTTGTTCAAATATAAGTGCAACAACTTTTTTTTTTTCATCTCTATGGTAGCTTGGGTATATTTTCTTTCATGTTATATTCTTTGAGAATTCTAGTTGCCATTCCTGCAGTTTTTTTGAAGAAACAGGTGAAATGAAAAGTCTCAAGATATGGAGGAAAACTCAGCAGGAATATTACCAGAGGGAATGTTGGTGTCACATAGCTCTAATTCATTTAAAATCTAGGAGAGATTTTTCATGTATCTTTCTAGTGTATGGCACTTTTATTTCCCAAGTTTCAATAAAATGCCAATAAGAAGACTTGAGATGAGACTTCTGATGAATAGCAGATGTATTTTGATCAAGACACAGCTGGGTGACCCCAATCAACACATTAACAAGAGATGTTGATGGAACCACACCTCACAAAACAAACATCAGAGGCTTTATAGACATTTAAATCTGTAATCAGATAGTACATCCCCTCATACCCATACAAGGGATTTTTGGGACGGTCTGAGCAAGTGAAAGGTGGTTCTTAGGAAGGTAAACTTAAATGTAACTTTTTCTTCTGGTTACCAAGGGAATGGCATACAAGATTTTTCTTATCTCTCTCTAGAATGCAGGGCCTTACAACTGTTGCAAAAAGCTTGGTACAACAAATAGCTTGTACTCGGCTAATTGCTTATTCGAAGACAATCGGGCATTCAGCAAAGAGATAAGGGGGGAAGAAACCAGTGCTCTTTACAAAACAAAAGCAAGTTAACCCTTTAGAAATAAAATAGAGTGCACTGTTACAGGTATGGTTATACATTATGTGAAGCATATATATATATATATATATATATATATAAAATATAAAATTGTGTATATATAGAATATAAAATTGTGTATCAAAATAATGCCCTTCACTAGATTAAAAGTTTGGCAGATATTGGTAATAGTTTTTTTAGCTAAAGCAATGGAAGATGAGTGGACTGAGTTTCTATGTGATTGTCTGTCATCTATCTTATGTGAACTGTCAGTTGCTGAATCAATACTTCTGTTGTATGTCCAAAAGAAATTACAAATAAAATTTGTTTTCTACACTGAAAGCTACCTTAAGGAAATACTGCCATTTTCTCTTAGTAAATTTAGAAGATGTAGTGGTACAGATCAAAATCTTGTACAGTCTTGGCTATTTTGCAAGAGCCATTTGAGGTTATGATATTCAAGGTTTCTTCATGATTTCTTGCTGTATAACTCTGTGTTTGTGTTCTCATGGGGTTTAATGGAAAAATAATATAATGGTGAAATATAATTTTGTATATAATAGAAATAATACAGGGAGAAAATGTTCACTGACCATGAGGTCTAGTAAGAAACTTTAAGAACTATCTGGATTCCTTGTGGCATAAATTTTTTATCTGAAACAGGGAACCCATTTTGAGTGGTAGAACATGCTTTAGAATTTTTTTTTTTTTAATAATGATAGTGTATTTGCAAGTTGCATATTAATTATTTATAAGAACTCTGTAATAAAGCTAATAACCTAAAGAATATTAGGCTTTGGTCACCAAAGAGCACGAGATAACGGTGCTAGACAGCTATTTAATGGTACAATGGGGGCAGAGAAGAATGTTTTTGGCGCTTTTTTTGCTATGTGGTAGTAGTGGTAATGTGCTGTCGCCTATATGTGATTGTCTCCTTGATGAACTTTCTACAATTTTCACTTCAGTTATTTTCTGCTTCATTGTCTATAAAACTTCTGAAAAGTATTAGGCCTTCTGGGGTCTTCAGCAATTAAAAGGTTGCACAGGGGCAGTTATGTCAGTGGCCTATTTCATTTCACTGTTTCATAGTGAAGAGCTTCTCAACGAAATTTCTAGCTTTGTCATCTGGGAAATCCCTCAGAAAATTCAGGAAGTCGAGGGTAAGATGGATATCAGTCTAAAACTAACCTAGAAGTGGTTGAATCATGTTAATAGCATTATAACAACCTCCTCCACTTTTGTACAACTTGCTCTGCGCATTGGTGCAGAACCAAAAGTCGTTTGTAACCATAGGAGAAATGTTAGAATGCATGCGGTTACAATATGTTAAGATACTTATTTACATATCATGAGTGTTACAGAAAAAAGGTTTCTGTTTATTTTTAAAATAAGCTAGCCAAGCTGGCCTTATCACCTTTCAAATATTGTTTGAAATATATTAATCATACTTTCATATGTTGGAATTAATTTGAGATATAATTTGGAAATTGTTTACTGTTAATTTGCAATTGTAAGATTTCTGTTTGCCAGAAAAGACCTGTACCATGCATGCAAACTTATTTTTGTCTTATGAGACTGATGCCAAAAAGTATGTAAGGAAAGGATTAGCACAATTTTAGAAATTCACTGCATTAGCTGATATTTAATGTGAGGATGTACACTGAGGTTTTTTTGCAAGTGCTGAGGGAAGCAGAGAGAAAGAAAGAAAAAGCAGGTTAAAATGCTTTTCTTCGTTTCAGGGGGAATAGTTTTTTCCCTTTCTTCCCCTGGTGTGTTAAAGGGATAGATTTTTTCCCTTCCCTTCCCTTCCCTTCCCTTCCCTTCCCTTCCCTTCCCTTCCCTTCCCTTCCCTTCCCTTCCCTTCCCTTCCCTTCCCTTCCCTTCCCTTCCCCCTTCAAGATTCCTAGCAGTGTACAAGGACAGAAAACATACAGTAAAAATTAAAACATTCATGGTAAACCCCAGAGCACCTCCCACAACAGTAGTATGCAAAGCAAATTAAATAATAAACCATAACTGTTAATTATGGTGTCAATAATTGCTCTCCAAAGGCCATCCGGAAAAGTTCAGTTTTCATGAATTTTATTCTCGGTACCAGTATGAAGACAAGGCAAAAAGGCAAGAAAAAACACTTCTTAGTGGAAAGCTATTAGTGTGAAGAACCTTTGTTTGGTTCTTGAGATGGCATCGGTTTCCTTCTCCTGTTAATCCTAGCCATTATGGCAGGTACTAACTGCTTATGAGTTTTACAGTTTAGCAATAACTGGACAGACTTGGGTTCCCCATACTTATTTTAAGAAACAGCTGACAAGATAATAGGTTAGGGTTAAAATCTAGATTGAAACATAGAAAGCGTAGTTCATTTTTTGTCTTCTCCCTCTTCATTTTGCTGACTTGAATCTACAGTAAATGCTCTTTTAGTGGGCCTGCAATTATCAACAGGACTTTTTCCATGGCTGCTTCCAGGAATTTGAATTTTATTTTGGCAGAATTTTGACATGTAAAGAAGTTATGGCTGAAGTTGGGGCACTATTTTAAGCTCTTTTAAATAATTGGGTTTTAATTATTACTATTTTTTCTGTTTAGTTGCCTTGAATGCTTTCCATGGTAGGGGGAGGAGTGAGGTATAAGTCCCATGCACAAATATAAATTATATTTCTGTTTTTCTAGTATTTCAAGAGGGATGTTGATTCAGGTACTCCTTAGTAAGTTGGTGAAAGGCAAAAAAATGCGTAAAACAGGCTGTTTTGGGGAACTTAGAAAAGGGCAGTAATAAAACTATAATACCACTTTCTGTAGAAAATTTATTTATTGCCACAGTCCATTTTTCAGGGGGACAGGCTACAGCCCATCAGTGTAGAGAAAAGCATAGATAACCTTGAAGAAGGTACGCAGAAACAGTTAAGCCAAAATAAGAGTCAACTCAGTCCAGGGAATGGAGAAAGCATGAGAAAGAAACTCAAACCCTGCCTTGATTCTGTCAGGATAGTTCATGTATTACTCATGTATAATAGTCATCTTCTAACTTCCACCTTTTTTATCAAGCCATTGATAAAATCTATCCCATATCAAATAATATTCTGTATCATCTTTATCTTTTATTTTTAAAGTCAATCTGTCCATCTCCGCACAGTCCAATATTTTCTGAGTAACACTTTCGTCTGTAGGGGTGTCTTCGTTTTTCCAATATTGCGCGAATACAATTCTTGCTGCTGTCAATATGTGCAGTATTAAATATACAGTTGCTTTGTCATAATTTTCCGGGATTACGCCCAGTAAAAATGTCTCTGGTTTTAAGTCTATATGTTGCTCTGTCATTTTTTCTAACCAAATCTGTATATGTGTCCAAAACTTTTTTGCTTTGGTACATGTCCACCACATATGATAATAAGTACCTGGTATTTGCTTACATTTGCAGCACTTGGCAGACATGTCCTTGAACATCTTTGCCAGTCTTGCTGGTGGCAAGTGCCATCTGTAAAACATTTTATATAGGTTCCCTTTATATGCCGTGGCCATCGTTAATTTATGGTTTCTCTCTCAAAGGTTTTGCCATTTATCTAAATCAATATTATAGCCAAACTTTTTAGCCCAGATAATCATTGTTTCTTCACTTGTTCATCTTCCATTTTAATGTTTAACAAATAGCCATATAGCTTCTTAATCAGTTTTTCTTCTGTAGCCAATAAAGTTTGATCAAGTGATGTTAGCTCCTTATAGAAACCCCATTCCTTTGCATCTTTCACATATCTAGATTATTATTGTGGTTAAAAGATGGTAAACAATCTATATTGATAGATGAGCTGGTAGGATTATTAATTATAGAAGCATCACTAGACTATATTAATCTTATTATTATTGTTATGAATTGATCAATGATTTATACGAAGAACTACTTTGACACTTTAAAAATTGTAAGTAAAAGATGAACTGTTACGATGTGAGATAAATCAATGTTAGGAGCAATACTCTCACATATTATCATTATTATATATTATAATAATATTATAATTATATATAATTATTATATATTATAATAATATTTTAATTATTATATATTATATTATTATTATTATAATTGTTAAAACAGGGTGAATGATTTATGTACCTGAAAAGGGAACTAGTTGACACGATGTTTTTCTGAGTATTGATATATAATTAAATAAGAAAAAGAAAAAAAAAAAGAAACCCTGCCTTGATTCTGCTTAATATAAAATGGGGGAGAGGAACATTCTGGCTATCTTTCAAGATTCCATTATTATACCATAGAACAATCTTTCTCAACATTGGCAACTTTAAGATGTGTGGACTTCAACTCCCAGAATTCCCCAGCCAGCGTGCTGGCTAGAGAATTCTGGGAGTTGAAGTCCACACAACTTACAAAGAAACATTGCTATAGAACAATAGCGTAGCATTCCTGTAATACTTGTGCTGTCTGTTTCCTGACCTGGTCCACTTTGAAAGGCTGACAATCAGGTAGAGAATTCTTGGAAAGAAAAATGTTTCACCGAAAAGGACCATGATATTAGTGATCTTAGGAACACTGATATATGTAGCAGGATGCTTTTATCAGTACTGTACTCAGGAGAGAGCAACAGAATTGGAGCTAGGTTATTCTAGAAAAAGAGATTTTATTGATAAAATTATAAGGTACATAGAAGCACATCCTTTCCAGAGGAAAGTTTGAGATAGAAGAGAAAAGCTGATTATAAGAAAGTGGAATGGTTCACTAATTCTAATCTGTTGAGAAATACTTCAAAGAGAAAAGATCATAGAATTCCTCAACATCAAAATTCCTTTTCCTAAACTACAGCAAATCTTTACCCAACAAGATTGCAAGATGCAGTACTGTTTTTGCAAGATGCAAATGCAAGTGCTGAAACTTTCCATCCATTATAAAAGAGAGGGCAGAACTCCATAAATATGGACACAGTGGACACTTTACTGTAATCTTTGGGAGGTACAGAACAATGGCCAGCACTATTTAGCAGGATCTCTATTTAATATGGCAAATAATAATATAATAATTTTATCCCACTTTTTAAATATTCAAAGTGGCAAACATACCTAATACTCCTGCCTCTTATTTTCCCCATAACAGCAACCTTGTGAGGTGGATTGGACTGAGAGAGAGTGACTGGCCGAAAGTCACCCAGCTGGCTTTCATGCCTAAGGGAGGACTAGAACTCACTCTTATGGTTTCTAGGCCGGCTTCTTAACTGCTACATAAAACTGACTCTCCAAATACTAAACGGGAAGCACACAGGAAAACTTATGATGACCATGAAAACTTGGATCTTCCCCCAGACATTGGGCTAGCATGGAGGTTGAGCTGGGAGGCTGTTTGGTCTGGTGCCTGGGACAAATGGTGGTTTTGTTTTTATCTCTGTTTTTATTGATTGTTGTGAGCTGCCTAAGATCATTATATGAGATAGGTAGCCATATATGTTCTGTAAGTAAATAAATAAATAAATGACAAATTATAAAGGAGAGATCCGGAGGTGGTCAGTGGAAAGATTTCCATTTGAAAAAAACATAGGGGCAGTTAAACTTTACAGAATGAAGCCATATTTACATTGTGATTATGTGTTGCTGCATATTAGAAGGCAATTTGTTAATCAGGGGCAAGATGTCATAGTTACAGTATAATTCAAGTGACTCGCCTTTGTTTGTTTAAGAACACCTTACCTTAAACACAGAGGATCAAATGCTGTCTTGTCTTGTATCAGGAAAGGATGAGAATTGGCCATTCCAAAATACACTGCCCAAATTTTCACATTTTACAAATTAGCTATTAAAGAAAAATATGCGTTGTAAGAGAATAGCAGCTGTGAGGACAAAATGGATGTTACCTGATATTCCTTAATAATGCAGATCTGTAAAGATAAGAAACATCATGTTGGGCAATGATGGAGCTTCCAGAGGAATTCTTGTGAGGTATATTGGATTTCTATCTCTTTGAAAAGTTATAACCTAATGCCTTTCCTTCATTCACCAAATTCTTCCAAAATTTCAGGCCTTTTACATCAAAAGTACCATAAGAAAAATATTAAGCATTTTGTAGCACATTTCTGCAGTTTTGAATTCTAGCATTTCATGTTTTCCTACTCTTAATAGGTGTAATAATGAAGATATACACAAGTTGCCACAGCAATGGTTATGCACTGTCCTGGAAGAAATTAAATCAAGTGATCCTTCATCTAAACTGTGTGTCACTAGACGCAGTGCTGGAATTCCATTCTATATACAGGTACCATTGATCTTGATATGATTACAGTTTCTGGGTTGGATTGTTTGAGAAGTGCACTGTGAATTTGTTAGTTAAATACTAAGAGGTTGCTGGTTTGGGATGGTTGTTTTTTGGTTTACCTACCTACTTTATTTTAAATCCAGATACAAACCAAGAAACCAATTCCAAATATGCAACTATGCAATCCAGTAAATTTGATTTTTGAAAATACAGAGCATAAATCAGTGCAAAGCAATGGACTGACATCTTCTGATGATAGGATTATTCTAGTGGTATCAGTACTTTGGAGACACCTGTGAAGCTTAACTGGATCAACGAGCCTTTTTGAGTTGTTACTAGTAATATTTTAGATGAAATACAATATCCTGCCCACAATATGGGCACCTTTTGTCGAAATACTTGCTCTGAAGTCCTACATATTGTTAACAAATATGATTTAGGAGAATTACTTGAATTCAAGACCATTTCCTAATACATTTCTACTGGGAATCTTTTAAACAATAGCTAGTGTACATCTTGATAACTACATATACACCATTCACTTTCAATTAAAGAGCTTTGAAGCACAAATAAAATGTTCTTCAGAGAACACAAAGTTATAATTAATTCTAATAATTGTAGTTATAGACCAAAGTAATCTAGATGGAGAATAAAAAATAAAATGCAAGTTAAATGAAACACAAAATGTGTGCTAACAGTTCAAAATAAAAGAACAAAAAATCTAGAAAGGAGGCTTGATCGTGATGAGAAGATACTTTTAATATTCAACCCTCGCACTTCAGTCAAATCCAACACATATAGTATATGCATACAAATATACTAGTCTCCAAAAAGGGGGTATCCCCCCAAACCTTCTCCAGAGGGTTTACGGACCTTCTGAAGTACTTTTGGCAGAGTGTATGCAGGAGGAGAATAAACGGAAGATTCATTTAGTGTTTTAAGTATCAGTATTACATTTCCTGTGTTATATGCTCCATGCCTGTTTTAGAGACAATCATAACACTGAAGATAGAGGAAATTCAAAATTCTGTTGGAGAATTGCTTTTAGGTTATTAATCACTTTATTTTCTCCATGGATTTTGGAAACTTGTTCTCTGAGATGGGACAAGATACAAAACAGTGACTTAAAGATACTGAAATGTAAAATGCATGTGCACACAAACACTAAGTTGCAGCTTTTCTCATAGTGTCTTTGTCTGCTTCTTCTAAATACTGGTTTTCCATTTAGTATTTGAGTCAATTACTATTTTGATGCCACTTTTATGGCCCAAATGTTGAACAATGATCTCTACTTGCTGTATTTTCTTATCCATCGCTGCAAGCAACATGAGCATTTATAGAGCTGGTGATACCTTTTTTCAATAGCTCTTACAATTTTTTACTTCCTTTGTCCTAAACACAATCAGTTTAAAGAACTTTTTGATTTTTTAACTAATTACTTCAGTTTCCAAAAAAATACCGTGTGAGAATTTTGCATGTGTATGAATGAATGCCCACTGAAATGTAAATCACAATTCTGCATTTTGCTTGAATGAAATGTTTAAACATTCCTTTTCTACTTCTTGAGACTTGAAGCTTATGCTTGTTATTCTAAGTTGTTATGTTTAAGTGTAATAAAAGTGAGAAGTGTATATCATTTTATTTTATTTTTTAATTTCAGGCTTTGCTAGCTTCAGAACCAAAGAAAGGTAAAGCAGGCCTACTAAAAATGACCATGAAAGGTTTGATAAGCTTGGCTTTACCTTCAGATATGCCATCAAGCACAATTTCTCAGGTAATACATCTCTCTGTCTCTGCTAATTCAGAGTAGAAAGTCTATGGAAGTATCATTATTAATTTAGGATTTAGTTTCTGTAGATTTTATGGGATCCACACTTTTGTTAACTGTTTTTCTATTTTTGGCTGTATCCTTAGAATATAAGGAGAAAGTGAGAGCAGAGCAAAATTAAAGGAGGGTGGGGGAAGCAGAATTTAAATTTGATATGATTCCTCCTTCTATACTTAAAATTTCTCATCTTCTATCCAATTGTGATTAAATTGAGGAGAGACTCTGGGGGCCATATCTAAATCTCAAGGGCCTTAAGTTATGAGTCCTCCTGTGGAATGATCATGAGATACAGGGGGCTACTAATTAGGACTTGCAGCCCATTCATATTTTTTTGTAATAAAGTTGACATACAGAATTTTGTGATACATTTCCAAAACTAAAATAACTTATATTAACTTTCCCCCCCAGGTTCATGCATTAAATATCTTGAGAGCTTTATTCAAGGATACCCGCTTAGGTGAAAACATAATTCCTTATGTGGCAGATGGAATGCGAGCAGCAATATTAGGTTTTACTTCTTCTGCCTGGGCAGTAAGTTGATCCTTTACTTTTAGTATATTAACTGGAAAGTCTTGTGTTAATGGTGGCCGGACCATGGATTATGGTTTTCTATAATATTATAATGTCTGGTTAATTTTTTAATAAATTATTTTTATAAATTAGATGGAAGGTGTGCTGAGTATATAGCTAACACGCTAGCATTGGAAAAATGCTATCAAACAGCATATAATACCGCTGAAATTGAAATTGGCTCTTATATTCACTAACTTTTGATTTTATTTTTATTTAGCTTTTTGTACGGAAGGCTAAATATTTATCTGACTGAAAAAAATGGAGCTCCATTATCTTACGACACAGAATGCAGCTTCTGATTGGTTTGTTGAAATTAAAATCCAATTAGTTTTAAACATTTGTTATCTTCAACTACTGCTTAGCCAATTAAAACAATTTTAGCCAGTAGTAGTCTCTTGGTCTAAAATAAGGGAGTATTTTTTTTACTAGTTTCACTGGCATTTCAGAATCATGTTAAGTTGCATGCAGACCATGAGCATCTCTCTGTGTCACATATTCTGTACATTCACAGAAATGTACACTATTCATGTACATAGCTCTCTGTGCATAGAGAAAGGAGCTGCCTACTTCTCTATGCATGGCAAAGAATGCAAATGATTTGACAATTCAAGAAGAAATGTACCATCTTTCCCATGAGCAGATTACTTTTTTTTCCTCTGTCAATTCTGAAAGGGGCTATACCTTTGAACATAGGAAAAAAAACAGTCTGGCCACGGAGGAAGGGACTCAGTCTCTTCCTTACTAGACTGGAATGCTGTTCTCTTGAAAGTGCAGGATAGCTTCCAGTGAGATCCTGCAAGTATGCATAGGGAGACTACGCAGCCAGTTGTTCTTCACCTATGATCTAAATAAGGTCATATTGTTTATATATTTAAACTTTTATTCACAATCTTTAATCTACAATCTATTTCATATGGGACTATTATGCACTGCAGGCTATTGAAAGCAGCAGACACCTAATATTAACATATATATTAAAAATTGATAGAAATATAATGGATCAGTATGCCAAGATATTTTGGGGAGTTATTAAGATGTCGTAAATGTACTTTATCGATAAATCATACTAATACATAAAACTGAAACTGCAGTTAAGAGGTTTATGTGCATAGATGGTCAGAAAAAAACAGATCACTGGTCAAATAAGAAATTTGGCAAAAGAATCAGAGACTAAGCAAATCTATAAAATATATTCAGTTATAGGCACTAGCCAGAAGATGCCACTGCTTTGAGCATCTGCCCAAGGAAGTCTTTCCACAGCTGTAAGGATTTTCTTACTATTAGAGCAAAGAGGAAGCAGAATTTCTGGAATCAGCTCAGTCCTCTTTTTCAGGAGGATTGAGACTAAATATTTTATATGAACTGCTGAACAAGTTTTACAAAATAACAAGTAATGCGGAATATCTTCTGCAGTGCCCTTAACCGCAAGGGCACTGACAAAGATTACAAACAACCGTCTTGTACATCAAGTACAACTGAAAACACTTGCTGCCTTCTTAATCATATCAAGAAATTCCTGTTGTCAGGGGAAAAACCTCGTTAAACACGGGAGACAGACACACCAGAACATAAGTCACTTCAAAGTTCTAAAAGTGTTATTAAATGTTAGTTCAATAAGCTAGTAAAATTCAACCAATAGCATACAAGGTACTTACTTAGATTCACATTGCAATGAGGACCAGCATGAGCAAGTGGTCAGGTAAGACAGCTTGGTGGAGTAGCCCCGACCCCCTCGTTGCAATCCTTTTTATCCTCAAAAACCGCAAACCACAAACATGACTCCCAGGATTTGCAACTGAATCGTAACGTCCTTGGTGCTAATTTTACCACACTTCCCTGTTCCATTGCTCCTGTCACACTCCTTCTATCAGCACTCTATTTTCCGGCTTCCTGTCCGTGACTGAAAACTTTAGTCCACATAGCAATTTTATTTATTGCTCTGTAATTTTATTTATTTTATTTATTGCTCTTTTTCCCCTCACACTGTAAAGGGAGAAATACCTTTCAAATAATTTTCACGTTCAAAATTGTTTTTATTACAGCTTTGCCATATAGCAATCTTTTTATTAGATACTATAGGCCATGTTGGATGCCTGTATCATATACCTTGATTTTATATAGTTTTTTTTTCCTGTAAAATGATTTAAAGTGAAAAAAAGGCTAATAAAAAACCAAACTCTGATGGCCCAAACCCTGAAACCATGTTGCACTGTTCTTAGACCTGTCCTTCATATGTTCCAGAAGACAATTCAGACAGTCTGTTATCTCAAGGTGATCTTAACCTGAGACCAAAATTAAACATTCTAATGGAGAAACTTGATTTGACTAGAAGTATGTCTGTTTTGGAATGAAGAGAAGTAAGCAGTATATAAGAATTGTTTTGAACTATTTATTTTGAAGGGAGTACATGAGGCATGCATACCCCAGCTTTTAGTGCTATACAGAAATAGAGAACCAATCTTGCTTCAATTAATGAAGGATTGATTGCATTTAATAGCCTCCTTTATGAAAGACATAATTTACCTTCAAAGCTTTATAATGAGCAAACCAACTGCCAGATGAGGAAAATAATGCACGTAGATAACAATATGTGGGCATTTGTTTAATGAATGAGTCAGTTATCCACTTATATTTGGTTTTGATGAAAAGCTTTGTCACATTCGCTTTTTCATATTTAGTTACTTTCCTTGACAATAATTATTAAAGGCCAGTTATAATCTACCTATGCCAATCTGACTAAGAGATAAAACAATCACATTATAAAATAAAAGAAGACAAACAATTAAGGCTTCTTTCACATACTTGAACTACAAACTATGGGTTTCTTCTCAGATCTAAAACAATTTACAGTAAGTTAAATAGTATTGGTATAAGGACACAGCTGCGTTTGACACTACGAGCAACTGGGATATTGTCAGATGGAAAACCATTTCATGAAAATTTTGCAGGTATATTAGAATTTTATCCAAATCAAATATTGCTGATCAATAGTGGAATTGGCTAGTTTAATCCAAAGTTTATTCCTATCAAATGCAGAACCAAAGTAAATTAATGCAACACATAGTTTTGTTTTATTTTGTGCTGTATACTTAACAGTTTGGCCAGTAGTAAATAGTGAACTAGTTTGGATATCCAGCTCAAAAATCAGCTTATTATACAATACACGGTGGTGCAGTGGCTTAATGACACTGAAAGTTGCCGGCCAGAACTGGTCGACACTTCAGCGGTTCGAGCCCAGCTCCACGCAGCAGAGTGAGCTCCTGCTTCCTCCCCAGCTCCTGCCAACCCAGCAGCTCGAACTTACGTGAGTAGATAAATGGGTACTCTCACCCCAGTGGGAGGAAAAATGCTGGCAGCGCTTGCACGGGAGACGGGACCAGTTGCCGGTAACGTGGAAGCTGGGCACGCCCGAAAAAGGCGTGAAGCAATGGAAACCCCGCCTCCTGCACTCGCCAGCTGGGCTCTGCTCTAGGAAGGAGGCAATGGCAAACCACTTCTGAAACACCTTGCCTTGAAAACTGCAGGGACTTGTCCAGGCAGTCGCCGCAGGATCGGTCACGATTGAGTGCGGATTAAGAAAAAAAAAAGGATCTAATAGGTCTATATGATTTCTTTTGTCGTTGCCCCAAACAAATTTTTGCAGTATTGTTAAAAGATCTTTATTATAGGAAGTTCTTAATCAATGGAATATTATTTGAGTAAAAATGAAATGAAATCATAACCAAATTGTACTGCTTTGAATCTGCTATTTTAGCTTAAATGGAAAAAAATCCACATTTTTTTCTTCCAAGCTCCTTTGATTAATCAGTGGCTTGACATTTTCCCTAGTTATCAGCTGAGCATTCAACTGAATTGGTGTATTTTTCCCATTTTCTTTGGGATTTAAAAAAAACTTCCACAGGATTTAAAAGAACCTTTACACATTACTTTATCTGAGACCTTCATGACACATTAGAGGCCAGAAGACCATTCCACGGTATCAGAGACAGATTTCCCCTTTTGATAGTCCCAAAACTTTGATCTTTTAACTACAGGCAAAGAGAAGCTTGTGATTCTGGGCTACATATGTACTTTGATGTGAAAACCTACATTGTCTTTTACAAAGATTAATCTCTGTTATTCATAATAAGTTGTAATAAGCAACCTGAGAGAGATGTATCTAAATGTACTATAAAATACTAATAAAATTAGAACATATAAACTGTAATATAAAACATGGTATGAAATGTAACTGATGGTAGTTCTTGTTTCTGTATAAAATACTGACTTTTCTGGTAAAGCTTCATACTCCAAATATTACAAAATCCAGTGTAGTAACTAAAGAAATGGGAAAATGGGAAACGTCTTCAGGTGGCTGAGAGCCATAGGAGAAGAACCCTTATACTTTTATTGTTAGGCTTATCCCTTTAAAACCTGGTACAATCCTCAATTTATGACTACAATTGGGACTGGCATTTCTGCCGCTAAGTGATCCGGTCATAAAGCAAGACATCACGTGAACACATCACTTAGCCATGGCAATCTTGGCACTCCCCATTGCCATTGTTAAGCAAAGTCCAGTGGTTGTTAGCTGAGGACCCACTCCAATCCAAGCCATCCTGGGCTTGGTCCTTTCTAGCCTTGAGCCTCAGGTAAGGAATTGCCTCCAACTCCCCCACCTGCCTATCTCCCCTCCATCTCTGCCCTTTTGGCCGCCCTGCACCCTGCCTTGTGGGGCAGCAAGCAGCCCCAGAACTGCACAGCTCTGGGGTTGCTTGCCACGCTGCAGCTCGGGCTTCTTGGTCCTCCTTCTCCCTTTGCTTGTATGCACCATGCCCTCCTTCGCTTGCTTGCACATACCAGCGCCCTCCTTCCCCCTTTACTCAATTGCATGCATGCACTGCATCCTCCTTTACTTGTTTGCACCAGTGCCCTCCTTTACCCTTTGCTCACTCACATGCACTGTGCCCCTCTTGTCTCCTTTGCTCGCATGCACCACACCCTTCTTCCCTACTTCACTTGCGCGAGGACTCTCCAGGGTTGATTCTGATGTGCGCTGTGCAGCTCACGTTAGAAGCTGCTGGCTGTTTCTGAGGCTTTCTCCTTCCTCCTGCAAAGCCCCAGAGTCACAGCACAGCTGGAAGGGGGCATGGTGCATGCGAGCAAGTGAAGGGGGAAGGGGGTGCTAGTACATGCAAGTAAGTGAAGGAGGGAAAGAGGGCACTGGTGTGAGTGAGCGAAGGGGAAGGAGGGCACAGTGCGTGTGTGTGAAGGGGGAAGAAGGGTGTGTGTGTGAGTGAAGAAAGGCCAGGGCAGGAGGGGAGGCTTACCCAAGTGACTTGCAACCTCCCCTGCTAGCTTTCCCATTGATTTTGCTTGTGGGAAGCCATCAGGGAAGGTTGGAAATGGCGATCACATGATTGCAGAATGCTTGGCAACTGGTCATAAGTGTGAACAGGTTGCCAAGCACCCAGATCATGATCATGTGACCATGGGGGTTCTGCAATGGCCATAACTTTGGGGATCCATAACTCTGGGTATTAAAGAATAGTACCTGAAGGCAGGAGAAATATAGGATACAGTGGGGCAAAAAAGTATTTAATCAGTCACCAATTGTGCAAGTTCTCCCACTTAAAAAGATGAGAGAGGCCTGTAATTTTCATCATAGGAATACCTCAACTATGAGAGACAAAATGGGGGAAAAAATCCAGAAAATCACATTGTCTGATTTTTAAAGAATTTATTTGCAAATCATGGTGGAAAATAAGTATTTGGTCAATATCAAAAGTTCATCTCAATACTTTGTTATATATCCTTTGTTGGCAATGACAGAGGTCAAACGTTTTAAGTCTTCACAAGGTTTTCACACACTGTTGCTGGTATTTTGGCCCTTTCCTCCATGCAGATCTCCTCTAGAGCTGTGATGTTTTGGGGCTGTCGCTGGGCAACACGGACTTTCAACTCCCTCCAAAGGTTTTCCATGGGGTTGAGATCTGGAGACTGGCTAGGCCACTCCAGGACCTTGAAATGCTTCTTACGAAGCCACTCCTTCATTGCCCAGGTGGTGTGTTTGGGCTCATTGTCATGCTGAAAGACCCAGCTACGTTTCATCTTCAATGCCCTTGCTGAAGGAAGGAGGTGTTCACTCAAAATCTCACGATACATGGCCCCCTTCATTCTTTCCTTTACACGGATCGGTCGTCCTGGTCCCTTTGCAGAAAAACAGCCCCAAGCATGATGTTTCCACTCCCATGCTTCACGGTAGATATGGTGTTCTTTGGATGCAACTCAGCATTCTCCTCCAAACACAACGAGTTGAGTTTAGACCAAAAGGTTCTACTTTGGTTTCATCTGACCATATGACATTCTCCCAATCCTCTTCTGGATCATCCAAATGCTCTCTAGCAAACTTCAGATGGGCCCAGACATGTACTGGCTTAAGCAGGGGGACACGTCTGGCACTGCAGGATTTGAGTCCCTGGCAGCATAGTGTGTTACTGATGGTAGCCTTTGTTACTTTGGTCCCAGCTCTCTGCAGGTAATTCACTAGGTCTCCCCATGTGGTTCTGGGATTTTTGCTCACCATTCTTGTGATCATTTTGACCCCACAGGGTGAGATCTTGCATGGAGCCCCAGATCAAGGGAGATTATCAGTCGTCTTGTATGTCTTCCATTTTCTAATTATTGCTCCCACAGTTGATTTCTTCACACCAAGCTGCTTGCCTATTGCAGATTCAGTCTTCCCAGCCTGGTGCAGGTCTACAATTTTGTTTCTGGTGTCCTTCAACAGCTCTTTGGTCTTGGCCATAGTGGAGTTTGGAGTGTGACTGTTTGAGGTTGTGGACAGGTGTCTTTTATACTGATAACAAGGTCAAACAGGTGCCATTACTACAGGTAACGAGTGGAGGACAGAGGAGCCTCTTAAAGAAGTAGTTACAGGTCTGTGAGAGCCAGACATCTTGCTTGTTTGTAGGTGACCAAATACTTATTTTCCACCATGATTTGCAAATAAATTCTTTAAAAATCAGACAATGCGATTTTCTGGATTTTTTCCCCCATTTTGTCTCTCATAGTTGAGGTATTCCTATGATGAAAATTACAGGCCTCTCTCATCTTTTTAAGTGGGAGAACTTGCACAATTGGTGGCTGACTAAATACTTTTTTGCCCCACTGTATACCGTGACAGCTGGCCCAGGTTAAATATTCCTCCTCCCCCTCTTGAGAGATGCAAATTGCATCTTGAACTATAATGTAAGTCTATATTCAACATGATATTACTTCTCCCACATGCTGGTTGTAATAAAAAATGGAGAGAGAGTTGCATATTTAATAATTCAGATTCTAATATCAGAATCAGTATCAGAATACAGTATTATAATGAGTTGACAGTGACTTTATGTGCCAAAACTGATATTTGTACTTGAGTGAACATCTCTGTTACTAGACACCCATCATCTAGGAAAGTGGATGATGAAATTCTTAAAAATGTTGTTTTTTTTCTTAAACACTTGGCCCTCAGAATATGCTCTTAGGGGTAGGAGAAAGTAGGAAATCCTTATTGTATTGCTTATCAAGAATGTAGTATATGAAGTTTAAACAATATATTAGAAAAAAATTGAATACCCATTGTTAATATTTGCTGTGTTCCTTAATATACTAGGTGAGAAATTCATCTACGCTTCTGTTTAGCACCCTCATTACAAGAATATTTGGAGTTAAGAGAGGAAAGGATGAGAGCTCAAAAAAAAACAGGTATGTTCATTTCAGTAAGAAATATTTCTGTAAAATATATAATAGCCAAGAATAGACTTAGAAACTTTGAGTGCATATAAATTAATATATGAAACATAATATTACCAAAGGATTTGGGGATTTCTTTCAAAAAATGATCCCAGGAATTAACATGCATTCAGGTGCGTTGCATTTTTATACTCTTTAATTATACAAAGAACAGATATAGTAAGAAATAGTAAAATGAAAAAATTAAGAGATAAGAAAAAGATATACCTCCCATACTTTTCTATCTTTGCAATTCTATCCTTGCTTCTCTCACATTCATATGCTACCTCATACATTAGCTTTTATATTTTAAACTTTCACTTCTCTCTTTCTGAGAATCTTACCAGCTCCATCCAGTCACAACTTTCTTGGTCTTCCCCCACCTCTGGATCCATTCTTTGATCATTTGTATATTTGTTTTGCAATTTGATATTCATATATTCTATTTATATGATCAAACCAACATAATTTTTCATATGAGTGTGAGGAAAATATATCTTTGGGTGACTCTTTGGGTGAAAGAAGCAAGTTTTTAGAGGCCTCAGATGAATGGGATTGCCTTAATAAAATTGAAACATAAAGGAATGTGCAGCATCCTTGAAGCTTGGTGTGAACTAGGCTGATTGTAAACTCCTTATCACAAACATCCCCATAGCAACATAAGGGAGGATGCCTTCTTCCTGGCAGTTGGCACCTTGAACCAATTTGGTTCTTCCTCTCTAACACTATTGCTTTCCTTATAGATAGCAGTTGTTCTGTCCTTGTAGATAGCAGACAAGAACAGGGGCAGAAAGTAACTTGAGAAGTATTGCTTATTTAGGTATGCCTGCATCATCATATGAATATGCATGTGTATGCATTCTTTTCCCCTTCCCCTTTTTGTAGAACTGTATAAATATCAGGGAATCCATTTTGCCTATAGGGGAGTGTCTCCCACTAACCTTTGGTGGAGTCCCCCTCCATTACGTACTGTCTAATAAACACTGCAGTACAGCCTTGATCATTTTGCATTTATGTCCTGCATTTTGATTCCACATGAGTTACTAACTTTTGTATTCAGTCTACATTCATTCAGCAGCCAAATATTTTTGGCCAACTTTTTTTTTAATCTATTACTTTTTTAAATCTATCTTCTTAGCATCCTATTCCCATCCCATTCAGCTCTGACTTCCTTTTACAGGTAATCCTCGAGTTACAACCATTTGTTCAGCGACCATTCAGAGTTATGATGGCGCTGAATGAATGGTGGTTATGACCAATCCTCGGAGTTCTGGCCGTCCCAGCACCCCCATGGTCACATGATTGCAATTTGGGTGCTTGGCAACCAGCTCACACTTACGACCAGTTGCAGTGCACTGCGATCATGTGATCGCCATTTGCGACCTTCCCTGCCGGCTTCCCCAGAATCTCAATGGGGAAGCCAGCAGAGAAGGTTGCAAGTTGCTGGATTAAGTCTCCCCTACCCATGCACCCTCCTCCAGCCCCTCTGCGCTAGCACTGTGCCAGCCACTCACAAACCCCTGCACATCCTCCCCAACACCTTATGTTGATATGTATGTGTAAGTGAGATCTATATTCTTAACTTTAAGAATCACTGGCAGTGGTATGTTGACAAGAAGACATAGGGATTGAGCCCTTTAATCTGGAAAGGTGCCTAAATAATACCCTAGTTATTCTAAGAAAGCATCAGCTAGCCAATTGAGGCTGATGATAGGCATTGTTTTAATGCACAGAGGGTTTTTTTTTTTAACTATACAGCAAAAGTCCCAAGTAGTTCTTGAACTGGAAATATTTTGCCACTTGCACCTTCACTGTCTGTTTGGACCATTTCCTGCTACAGTAAAAATAAATAAATAGCCTCTGCAGCCTTATCTTGTGCTACTGCCTCCAGCAAACCAGGAAAAAGAAGACCAAATCAGAGAGGAAGATGATGGGAAGGCCAAGGGAACTGTGGGCAGAGAGTAGGAACAGGAGGTGGCAGACAGGAGGTAGCAGCAAGTAGGCAGAGGGAAGAGGAGGTAGTGGACAAGATTGGACACAGCAGTGGCAGGAAGAGGATCCTAAGGAACACATTTTAAAGGAGAAAAGTGAAGTCACTTCTAACAGGGTCATTGTTGTGAACCGTGAGATTATGGAAGAATAGTCTCTTGTATAGTACCGAGAGTCGTGTTGGAAATCTGAGAGTTGCCTCAGTAAGGAATAATGAAATAACACATTAGGAAACTAGTTGGTATGCTGTCCTTAAACCACTGTTCAGAAATATATTTCAATAATGTTATATATATGGTTAGAAAACATGAGAAATTGACTGTATAATGAATTTGAGGTTTTGTTTACTAGCATTTCTGTTACTTATTCTTTAGTCCAGGAGTTGTTTTTAAATTTCAGTTATCACTCTAAACCTGTAATGAATAGAAGGATTTAATATTTGCTGTGAATATAGATTTTTTTCCCTCCATATTACTAAATTATTAGCTGCCTTCAAGCTGTAATGTCTTTCCTGCTTCACATATATTAGGGCACTTCATGCGTTATATTCTAAAACAGAGATGGATAACAGTTTACCTGCCAAAAGTTGCTTAGCTTTAACTCCCAGTAACATAGTAAGTGGTGAGGGATGCTGGGAGTTGAAGTTTAGGAAAATTGGGGGCGGGGCAGATAAATCTCCCTCTTCTTTTCTAAAGAATAGATGTGAATGAAGCAAAGAGATATTTGAAGAATCAATTCCTTCTGTTACAAAGAGCTGTGCTGTGGTGTGTCTCTCAATTCTATTATAGGTAGTCTTTGTTTAGTGACTACAATTGGGACCAGCAACTCAGTCACTAAGCGAAGTGGTCGCTAAGTGGGAAATCACTTGACTTTGACTGTGCTTTCTGGCTCGAAACTGACAAGATTATTCAGTTTCACACCTTTTTGTTTGCTTCCTAACCACTTCCCTGCCCAGCGCCTGGGTGAGCATTCCAAAGAGATTCTGTAATGGCAATCACATGATGAGGGACAGCACTGTCGTAATTTTGAATGGCTGCTGAACAAGGCAGTTGGTAAGCGAGGACTACCTGTAATATTTAGTGGCAATTACAGATTGGCTATTTAATATGTATATCAAATGGTCTTATTACCAGCTGCATACATCTTCAGTGTACCCTATTTTTTTTCATGTTTTATAAAATCTTGAATATGAATCATAGTTATATTCTTTCTTTTGTCTGTATTTTTTTTGCCACATGGTGTAACACAAAGTCTTCTGCAGTCCAGGATTTTGAACTAGAATTGTATAGAAGAAGGCATAATACCTAATACTGATATGGAAGAAAGCCTTGTATGAGTTGCCCATGTATTATAAATCTAAGAAATGAATATGTCAAAACCATGTTGCAATATATTGATATATTTCTGAGTAATTTACAGTAGGTTACAAAAGATTTCCAATTATTGGTGGTTTGATTGTAGCAGCTATGGAAAGAAACATCTTTAATTAAACTGCTGAAATAGAAGAAAATTTGATGTAAAAACCCAGACTAGATACTTGTGTAAGAGGACTGTGAGCCAAGTCTTAACACTAAAAATACTTTCAACTTATCTCATCTTGTTTTACTGCATATACTTCTTAACTTACTTTTATATTTCCCCTGAAATAACCAGTGCATTTGCATATAACAAATTCGATATGAGCCTGTTCTTACAAATAACTAGTTTCTCTTGAAAGAACAAATATTCATTCCTCCAACGGACCACATATTATCACTACCTTTCATCTAGTGTTTACACAACTAAAAACGTCTCTGTCCGTTTTCCCATTTTTTGTAAATAATCTAACAAAGTACACAAATTTATTTACATGCTGTATTTTTTTTTTGTTTTTTATGTATAATTTAAAATACTTCCTTCAGTTTTCCCTGTCAGACAGAACTATCTTGGTCTTTCGTTTATTAATTTTCAGATCCATACTCTTCATTGAATCACTTATGTCATACGGTCTATCATTTGCTACAAATCATTGGGGTTTTGGGCCAACAACATAGTATCATTGCATATAAAACTGTATGTAATATCATGTCCCCAAGACATCAGTGCAAATATTTCTTATGCATTTATTCATAATATATTATGAATAAAGGGGATATTACAAATCCTTCTCTTACTTCCTGCTCAGTATTGAATCATTCACTAAACATTCTGTTTTTTTCTCACACATGGTTTATTTCCATCATAGAACACTCTTATTGAAGTTACCTCCATTTTCACAAAAAATTCACCACTTCTCTATTTCCGTTGAAATTGGTCTGCATTTTTCCTTTCTCTTAATTTTAACCATGTGCTGGTCTCTGGCTACGTTCTTAGCAAGTATCTTTTTCTGATATACATGTTATACAATGCCTTTCACTCATTTTCATTTTTACCTATTTTTTTCTCTTCCACAACCTCTTTCATTTCATCATTCCACTAAACATTCTTTATTGTTCTTCCCATTAGTGTAATGCCATACACATCTGTGGAACTCTGTAATATAATCCTTTTCACTCTGTTCCAAACAGCCTCTACATTTTCTTTCCTTATATCTACTGTCCATTCTGTTGGGTTACCAATATGTCTTCTAGTACTTTTTCCTATGGAACTTCTACTTTCTCTTCCTGCAGTTCTATCTTTATTCTAAATTCTTTACCTCATAATACTCACAAGATATGTTCTGACCCACATTCAATAGCTCTCATCATCCTTACTTCTCTCAGCCTTTCATGATAAGCAATGAAAATAATTATACTTTTATATTATTTTCTTTGCCATGTTAATGTACAAACAAACATGTTTAAATGATGTAGTCAAAATATAGATCTTATTCGTTCTTGGGCCTCCAAATGATTTTCTGTACTCTCTTGTCTCATTCTCACTGATTCATTTATGCCATCTTGGAGAATAATTTTTCTTCTGGATCACATTCAGAATGTTTGTACAATTTTTCCTAAAAGTTGATTTTCCTGTTATCATTGTTCACTGGAATATAACATGCAACTGTCATCAACCTATGGGATTCGTACTTTCATATGCACCTATAATAATGTAGATGACACCATTCTTTCTGATATACATTTAATCCCTTTCATTCATAATAAAACCTATAACACCTTTTCCCCGCATATATAACTACACTTCACAAAATTAGATCTCTCTCATTTAGATCTATTACATCCTTCCCTTTCTGTTAGTATCTGTTTGCTATAAATGTAACCAAAACCTAGTTTTATCCCAAGCAAACTAATACTACTCTGTGTGTGCCTAGAATAAAAAATCTAGAGATACAGTGCTGTACTGATGAGTTTAGCAGTCAGCCATTTAAGTTCTTAATATTATAATCAAAAGCTGGAATCTGGTTCAGGACCTTATTTGTAACCAGTTCAATTGCTTCAATGGAGATGTAGGTGCATGGTCAGGTGCTCCAGTAAACAACCTAGCCACTGGATTCTGCATCAGCTACCAAATCAAATGCAAGGGCAGACAGCATATTACAATAATATAAATGTGAGCTTTCAGGTATGTGAACAGTCTCTGTCCAGGAAGGGGTGTAGTTGGTATGCCAGTCAACTTTAGAGCTCAGTTGAGCCTCGATTGATAGTGATGATCTAGCAGCAGCATCAAACTGCATATGTATTGTTTCTGAGGGAGTACAACACACTGAGAGCCAGAGTGATATAATGGTTAAAGTATTGGACTTAGGAGCAGGAGACCCAGATTCTAATCTACCCTTTGCTTTGGAAGCCATAGGGTAATTTTGAGCCAGTCACTTTCTCTCAGTCCAACCTACCTCACAGATGGTTATTGTGGGGGAAAATAGGAGCGCTATGTACCCTACCTTGAGCTCTTGAATGAAAGGTGGGATATAAGGGTTTGGATGGGGAGGAACTGGCTTCGACTCAACCCTGGCAAGATGGAGTGGCTTTGGGTTTTTGGCCCCCCAGGCGATATTTCATCTTTGACTCTAGATGGGTGGAACTCCTCTGGACTGAGCTAGTGTGCAGTTTGGGGGTCCTCCTAGACTCATGGCTCCTGTTCAAGGAGCAGGTGGCAGCTGTGGCTATGGGGGCTTTTGCATAGATTCATTTGGTGTGCCAATTGTGCCCCTTCCTGGATTGGGAGGCCTTGCTCACAGTCACTCATGCCTTGGTCACTTTCTGTTTGCATTACTGTAATGTGTTCTTCATGGGGCTGCCCTTGAAGAGCACCCGGAAGCTGCAACTGATTCAGAATGCAGCAGCACATGCAGTGATGGGTGCCTCTAGGTTTACCCATGTTACACCTCTGTTGTGCGAGTTGCACTGGCTCCCAGTTTCCTGGTTATTACCTTTAAAGCCCTGTATGGCACAGGGCCAGGTTATCTGCAGGACCACCTCTCCCTAAGGACATCTACCCATCCTACCAGATTAGATCGGGTAGGCGTGCTCATAGTCTCTTCCCTTAAACGTTGCCATCTTATGGGATCTAGGAAGCATGCCTTTTCTGTTGCAGCCCCTGCCCCATGGAACACCCTTCCTCCTGAAGTTCGGCAGGCCCCCACCCTCTTAGCTTTCCGAAAAGCACTTAAGACCTGGCTTTTCCCCCAAGTGCTGGGATAGGGTGAGATCGATAAGGGTGAGATTGTGGTGGACTGCTTTTTAAAGTTTATTTTGGTGCCAGGTTTTTTTTACTATTTGTGGTTTTAATAGATATATGTATGTATTAACTGTACAATGATGCTGTTTTAACTATTGCTTGGGAGCCGCCCAGAGTTCAGTATAAGTTGGGCAACTATATAAATGCTTTAAATAAATAAATATAAATTAAATACTATATATAACAGGCATGTTCCCCAAATTCTGCCCCTGAGAACTATATTTCTTGTCAGATTGGATTATGTCTTAATGGCCTTATTCCCATCTAGTCAATGTGTCCATACACTGGTTCAGTCATACACTGCTTCTAATTCAGATGTTACGAAGAAATAGGTATGTTATCATTATATTGATGACACTTAGCTGTAAGACTCTTATGAGTATCCCCAGTGGCCTCTTTTAGATGTTATATTGTTTTGTGGATAAAATGGAGCTTTTATAATTTGTAGAATGCAGAGTTACCTAATACTACTGTTGCAGCCACCCAATATTACTCTTTCAGGCTGTCCTTGCAAGCAGAAACAGAACTGTCACATAGTATCACTAAAGTAATTTACAGAAAGAATCCAGGAGAATACTGTGGGTGATGGCCTAAAAATACTGCTAAAAGCTAAACTTCATCTTTGTGTCCTTTGGAGGATATAAATTTGCAAATTTAGTCCCCAAACTCTGACTGAAAAAAGATTAAGGTAATTGGTACTTTTTCAAGAGCACCTTGAATCACCCTCTCCACATCTTCAGATCTCAGTAGTTAAAAATGATCCCATTCAATTAGAGCAGCTGGTGCACTGGACACCTCAGTATATACTGTTTTAAAAGTAGCATTCACATTCTCATGAAGATAAGCAGTTTTATCCTCATAATGCCTAATAGATTTGCCATAGCACAGAGAACTTTGAAAATTCACTTGGAACTAAAATCAGTCATTGGTACTAAAAGTAGTGTTACTAGAAAAAGCAAGTCCAGTAGCTCATAGCTTGTTTCCATTGTTTCCATGATTGAAACAGTTTTATTTACTCCTTGAAATTTCTCTGTCTCTCTCTGTCCCTCTCTCTCAGAATGGGATCTATTCTTCTATAGGCATAGTTTTGGAACCTTGTGAAGTTGTAGGCAGACAGTTTGTGTTTGTACCTTCCTTTCTTCAAAAGGGATCTATAACATCTGGAGTGAGAACCAGCTTCCTCTTCAGTTCTCTTCTAGTTTCCCCAGTGATAGTATCACAGGAATGTTCTCTAGTTGATGCATCTTTAGTCACTTGTTGATTCAGCAAGGAACTTTTTTCCTCTTTGTTTTTCTTTAGTCTGAACCAATATTTCTCATTGTATGTACTTAATTGCTGCTCAACTGTCTATAATGCAGTGGGCCTTCTTGAAACATTGCTTTTTGTGTGGAGACAAATTTCTGACTTTTAAATATAACTGTTACTTGAACTCCTTTAAGAAGCTGCAGGGCAGAACCTTCTGTATCTTTCCTAAAGTTACCACATGGACAGGGTGCAGTTGTTTCTTACTTTTGGAGAAAGCTCTTTCAGAGCGTTAACCACAATGTTGTTCCAAGATGGGGTTGTTTGGTAGCAAAGCTGTGATATTCTTCCAAGGCTGCAATCACAGCTGTAAGTTAGCTGAGATTAGTTTTGATATCTTGGGAGCTTCTTAGACAGTAAATGCAATATGTGTGGTGTTTGTACAACTACAAAACTAGTATATGCTTAAATAACACTGCTAAGCTTTATTTTTTTAACATTAGAAAAATAATGCTATCAATCTCCTGCATTCACTTTATCCAGACTTTATCTGGAGTGTTTTTTAAAAAATCCTTCACACCACCTGATGTATTTATCCCCTTCATCATTGATATTCTTAAGAAGGGCTGGCTTTGCACGGTGGCTTTACTTATGCCTAAATACACAAAGGTATCATAAATAGCAACCTAACAGATACTGAGAGAGTGGGGTATAAAAGAGATCAAAGCCAACAGTCCACGCAGTCATTTCAGAATCTTGGCTGGCTGCTCTTGTAAATAGGAGAGCTTCTAAAGCAGAAAGCATTACTGTATTTATATATGCCTTGACTGACAGCTCAGTTATTAACTTTATAGAAACACAGGCAAGGTAAACCCTTAGGAATGTTTGTTCTAGCAGTTTCTGTCTGAAAGAAAATGGAAGCCAAGGTATAATAGCTTGCTCTCTGTTTCCCCAAAGTATTTATTTTAGAACTATGCAGCATAAAAGAATGTTTTCCCAAGTCAGTGAACTTAAGCAATGTTGCTTGCTTTCTGGTATTTAAGCATGTTGCTTTTCCTTGAAAAACAAACACCACATTCGTCAGTCTTTTTTCATTTTACTGACATTGAATTATCATTCTATATTCTCTGACACTCTTTTTCTTGGCATAATAAATTTGAATTACTCTTGTGAATTAGTATAAAGTGACAATTTAGGAATGGTTCCTAAAACGTTTTCCCTAAAGGCGTGTCCCATGGTTAGGTTCAGCAGAATCCTAACTATAATTATTTTAATATCAATACCACTGGATTACCACCATATTGCAGCCTACCTCAAATCTTTGTTATCTTTTAATCAAGCTGAAATTGATGTGAACTAGAATCTCTCCCACAACCACTAACTTTTGCATAGATATATCTACATACATTGCTAATGAAATGCCACTTTACTGCTGATAAAATGTTAGATTTTGCAGTATCTACTTAACCAATTCAGCTGGTTGTATTGTTCCACAATAAGGTCCTATCTTTGTATCAGCACATTTTTGCATTTCATTTCAGCTTATACTTTTAGTGCCTTTTAAAATACATATTTTTTTACATTTCCTGTTCATATGTGTAATCTCTTCCAAAAAATCAAATTATTTTAAACAAAAATGTTGTACACTTGCTTTTCTATGTAATACAATTGATATAATTCTCTTAACTATTCAAAATATTTTTTGGTAGAATACCTTCTGAGAATGCTTTACCAAGGAACACTTATGTAGTCCAGCACCAAAGAGAGACTGTTTCCCAAGTTCTTTTAAGATCTCTGATTTATATTGCTTTTACCTACTACTCTTAGTTTTTTATTTTCCATTCTGTTAAGTACGTTATGAATTTTATTGTTCCATGTAAATTATAACTGAAACATCAGTATAAGAGTAGGAAAAATAATCTATAAAATGTAGGAGTTGGCTCTCATGGACCTTCATTTTAGGTTTCACATTTTCAGAGAAGGCAGTTTACATTTTTGTCTGAGCAAATTAATGTGGTCTATTTGAGCAAATTTGGTCTATTTGAGCTTGCAGTGGGACTTTCATAGTCCAGTAAATCGTAAGATAAAACATAGCTGATATTAAAGACCAAAGATTCAGAGTTGCATTGTAACAAATACTCAGTTTATTGATAGGTAATATCTGAAAATATGGCATTTATATAGATAAGAAAATATTTGAAAACACATACCAAATGTAGTATTTAACATATACTATAAATTATTACACATGCACAAAGAGTAAAATAAAATAATCAAAGGTATTATTTTTTCAGTTACTTTTTATTGATTTGTTAGCACATCTGGGGGACGTGGTGGCGCAGCGGCTTAATGACGCTGAAAGTTGCCGGCCAGAAATGGTCAACGCTTCAGCGGTTCAATCCAGCCTTCGCGTTAAACAGGGTGAGCTCCTGTTTCCTCCCCAGTTCCTGTCAACCCAACAGGTCGAAAACTCACGTGAGTAGACAAATGGGTACTCTCACTCCGGTGGAAGGAAAAATGCTGGCGGCGCCTTGGAAAAAAGGAGTCGAGAGCAGTTGCTGGTAAAACGCGAAACCGTGCTCGCCCGAAAAGGGCGTGAAGCAACGGAAACCCCGCCTCCTGTGCGCGCCAGCTGGGCAGGAAGGAGGCTCTGGCAAACTACTTCCGAAACACTTGCCTTGAAAACTGCAAGGATTCGTCCAAGCAGTCACTGCAGAGTCAGTAATGACTAAGCGCAGATTAAAAAAAAAAAAAGCACATCTGATATTAGCATTTTCCAAAACAGCTCAAGTATTTTTTTATGGCTGTTTCTACTTTGACAACTCAATAAATATATTTTGTCCCTAAAATTCAGCAAAATTCCAGGCAGCTTACATAAAGTTGAAACTTTCCATACTTTTTGTTCATTGCAATTTATCATCACTATGCCAGCACTTCCACAGTCCTATGGTTCCTTGGGTCTAGTTGGAGCAGATTGACAGGAATTTGCTTGGTGTTTCATGTTCAGTAAAGAAGCATGCAGCTTAGAAGACACTTTTCTTTCTTCAGACGTTTTACCATTAAATTCTTACCAGAATATGCTTTTTCTTTATTTCTGGATTAAAACATATTTCAGCTTTCTATTAAAGTTTCAAAAGTTTATTCCCTATTTTAGTAAAAGGTATACGTTTACTGAAATACTGATAGGTAATGGCCTACAGATGCTGTAGAGAATAATATTTCTGAAGAAAGCACTTTTTGCCATAAGCACTTGTTCTTCTCAAATATGGCTTTTTAGTGCATTGGTTTCAAGGTAGAATATACCTTTTGAGAGAGCTCTGCTTTCTTAATTCCTGAAGATATTACCTAGCCAGGTAACGAAATGTTTGCAAGAAAACCACCAAGCTCAGATAACCCCAAGGATTCCACAAACAGTAAAATTAATTAGATATATATTGTTGTTTCATACAGGATAGGAAGATAACCAAAATAATATACAAAACAGTATTGCTCTTTGTTTTTGTGAAATCAAATTTTTTTCCTCCATTAAGTATGGTAATTTTTCTAACAAGCATAACTAGGATTAGAATTCTAAAAATTTCATATGCAAGCAGCAAATACTGCTGTGGGTAATGGAAAGAACTTGTTAATTTTTCTCTTCCAGCAACATCCATACTTCATAGAATCCACTGGAGAGGGTTTTCCAATCTTTCAATATTGGCTTTTGTGGGGAGTTTTAACAGTTGTAGTAAAATCCAAGCTCGTCAGAAACAGGCACCAAAAACCTAGTGCGGGTATTGGATAATTCTTTATATTACATTAATATCTTGAGCAGAATTCAGCATTGTAGGAGTATGGTTCTGCTTCTATAACTGGATTTTCAGATTGTCCTACAATTTCACAGGTCTGATCAGAGATTCTTAAGCTTAATAGAGCAAATCTTTCTATTTCCTGTTCTATTGTTTGGCATTTTTCAGTTACCAAGATAATTTACTTGCATATTGTAGTATGTTAGTACAGCAAAAATTAGCAGTTATAATGATTTAAAGTACCTTTTTTGCTGCTGCTGCTGCTGCTGCTGCTGCTGCTGCTGCTGCTGCTGCTGCTGCTGCTTCTTCTTCTTCTTCTTCTTCTTCTTCTTCTTCTTCTTCTTCTTCTTCTTCTTCTTCTTCTTCTTCTTCTTCTTCTTCTTCTCCTCCTCCTCCTCCTCCTCCTCCTCCTCCTCCTCCTCCTCCTCCTCCTCCTCCTCCTCCTCCTCCTCCTCCTCCTCCTCCTCCTCCTCCTTCTTCTTCTTCTTCTTCTTCTTCTTCTTCTTCTTCTTCTTCTTCTTCTTCTTCTTCTTCTTCTTCTTCTTCTTCTTCTTCTTCTTCTTCTTCTTCTTCTTCTTCTTCTTCTTCTTCTTCTTCTTCTTCTTCTTCTTCTTCTTCTTTGTGGTATGGATGTTCTGTTGTCAGTGTCTTCTATTCCTAAATAATATTTTAAAAAGAATTATTCAAATTAACTTGTTAGAGGAAGTTTGGTTTAGGCAAACAAATTATTATTATTATTATTATTATTATTATTATTATTATTATTATGGTTATTATGAATAGAACAGTAAGTGGGAATGTTGCTGAGATGGGGCCTCTTAAACCACTCAAAGAAAAATAAAAAAAAACATTGGCTCATTTAGTTTATGGCCTTTGCTGCCTATAAATTACAGTATAGAAGACTCCCCATGACTGGAAGATAGCAACTAGAAGATAGCATTTCTTCAAAAGAAACTGAGCCAACAGAAAGGGAGGAGACGCTCTACATGTTAAAAATATCCATTCCTCCTCAGAAATCCAAATGAATTAATTTGGCAATGCTGTAGAAAGTACAGATTACAACAAATGGAGGAACAAATAAAAACAATACCATTCTCGGTGTTTATTTTGTGTCTCCCAACCAAAAAGATGATGACAATCCCTTCCAAAAACAAAGTACAGATCTTTCAAAGAGGGACAAAGTCATAATAATGGGAGACTTTAATTATTCTAACATATGTTGGGAGGCAGTCTTTGCTAAGCATGGTTCATCCAGATAATTTCTGACTTGCCCTGCTAACAACTTTTTTCTTCAGAGGATAGAGGAAAGCAAAAGAGGAAGATTTGAAGAAGTGGAAGTACTTGGGAAGTAGTATTGTAAACCTGGAGTTCTTAATTTTAAGGGAAACTAAACATGACTATAATTCAAATACATATTTTGAACATCAGAAAAGCAGATTTGTAAACTCAGAGCAATGAATAGTAGGATCCCATGGCAGGAGTAACTAATGGGAAAAGAAGTTCAAGACAGGTAAAAGAAAGAGATATTAAAAACAAATTGTAAACAGATCCAGTGAGGAAGAAAAATAGGAGAGCAAAAGAAGTTAATGTGGCTACACAGGGAAGACCTGAAAACAATAAAGGATACATACAGGAAATCTGATAACACCTTTTCTGACTAACAAATGTTATTAAAAGGCATAAACTTTTGTGAGCTGCAGAACAGACCTGATGAGGTGAGCAGTAGCTCACAAACCTTTTAGTAACATTTGTTAGTTGGAAAAGGTGCTATTAGATTCCCTCTGATTTTTTGCCCCATCGGCTAACATGGCTCTCCTCCTGCAATGTATACAGGAAATGGAAAAAGAGACAAACTGGGAGGTTTTATGTGTGCTAAGCTTATTTTAGTGTATACACTTTGATTTTCAACTACTTCTCAGTGCTTAGCCATCATGATCAGAGGAGATCACGCACCAATGAATAATTTAATAGAATTAGTGTTGTGTTTAGTCAGTTGAAGATATTTAAGTCTATGTAATCACAAACTGCATGCATGGAATAAAGGTGAGCAATTCCGTAACTGAAATAAAGTGACGCAACCCTAGAATAAAGCTTTCTCAGTATCTATTACTCTCTGGAAAAGTAACACATGCTAAGTCTTCTAACAAATATAATAAATCCATCACTACTATTGTTCAAAAGATTAATAGTCATGCTCAAATATTGTATATTTTTCTACAGCTGTTTTTATACTATTGGCTTCTATGCAAACTTACAATGAACACAGAAATCCTATAGTCATTTCAAGTATATTGTGTAAACAGAAAACGTTCTCTAACACTGCTTTGATCTGAATTTTTTTTTCATTATATGAAACTCCTTTTTTGGTTCTGTTTATTTGGTGAACATCTATCAGTTCTTCTTCTGTGTTTTCACTCTTCCTTTTTTGATAAAGAGATGTTCCTGGAATTCAATTGATAGAAGAATCCTACAGTGAATCAGACACTGTCCTTCTAATCTGGGATGCCTGGCAGCTGTCTGTGGTCACTCACTGGAAGGGAAAAGATAAATTGCATGTTGCTAGAAGGTCCTTTCTATATTCAATCTACAAATGCAATATGGAAAAGTTATTGCTAGATATTTGAGTTCTGAAATATCTTACAGGGCCTAGCAACATTGGGTCTTTAAACCAGCTGTTGAGCAAATTGTAAAAGTAAGCTGGCTTTAGAGGACAAAACTGAAGAAGTTGTACTGTCATGGTAGAAGCTAAGTTGAGGAATAAATACATTAGTTTATCTTCTTTAATGTACTTCCTTGAATTTTTTAAGGTATTTAAGAAAAAGCGTCATTAGAAAATCCTTCTGTATCCACCAGTGTGAGAGAGAAATAAGCATGATATATTTTATACAGTCTTTTATATGAACTATATACAGGTAGTCCTTGACTTATGACCATTTGTTTAGCAATTGTTTGAAGTTATGATGGCATTAAAAGTGACTTACAACCGGTCCTCACACTTACGACTGTCACAACATCCTCACGGTCACGTGATCAAAATTTGGGTGCTTGACAATTGGTGTGTATTTATGACAGTTGCAGCATCCTGGGGTCACATGATTGCCATTTGTGATCTTCCCAGCCAGCTTCTGACAAGCAGAATCAGTGGGGAACCATGTGATTCCCTTAACAACTGTGATTCACTTAATGATGCCGCAAAAATGTAAAATCCGATGTGGTCACATGACTCCCCGCTTAACAACTGCACAGCTTAACGAATTTTCCGGTCCCTATTGTGGTCATAATTTGAAGACTACTTGTAATGGAAAAACAAGTTATAAGATGCTGCTATCCAGCCCACTTTTTCTGTCAGTTTCTTTTAATTAAAGATCTCAAAGTCTGAAATGGGGTCTTTCATATGGAAAGCCCTATCATTGAGCTATGGTTATAAAGTTGAACCCTAGTTTAGGTAGAAATTTGTTCAATAAATTAAACATGTTCGGTCTTTTTCTCTTTTATTCCAGCCCTTTGCTACTTATGCCAATTCAGCTTTCCATATGTTTGAATGCTTTCCTAATTGTAGCCATTGCTGCTGTTTGGCACTGTTGCCTGAGAAGGATTTTCGACTTTTTCTGTTCCTGAAGCCTGCTTGAATTTAAACCAGATATTGTCAGCTGAGAGTTAGTTAAATGTAATGATCAGGAGCAATACATATGGGAGTCTCTTTTTAAAATTGCTAATCAGCCATGAAATTGCTGGATACAAAACAATTTGAAAAGAGCTATATAAATGTCCTATACAGCATTTGTTCATGCCTTCCTTAACTAACTTTCCATGAATGCAATACAAAATACTATATCCCCATTCATTTTTCCCTTTGTAGAAAGACACCCGTAATTATATTTGTAATTTTTATTTTAAAATATTGAGAGCTAATGAAGACATAAACTTGATGTGTTTTTCTGAGATGAAATATACTGAGGGGTGGTATAATTAGTGTTCAGCAAACACTAATGTTACATCATTATGACTAACGTGTTAAACAGTTGTGTTTTGCAGTCTGATTCACACCTGCCCGTAGCATCTACCACCTACCTGCCCACATTTGTGCCTGCCTGTAGCACCCACCCACAGGCCCACCTGCACTCATGCCCGCCCATAGCAACTACATGCCTGGCCGCCTGTAGAACCCACCTGTGCCCACCCATAGCACCCATCTACCCACACTCACACTTGCCCGCATTCCATAACACTCGTCGACCTGTAGCTTTCACCCACTGGTTTGCTTGCAAGATACTTAAGAAGGAAAGGCTTCTCATGACCATAACTTGTGACTTCCTCCGGGTTCCCCATTGACTTTGCTTGTTGGAACCCAGCAGGAAGTTGCAAGTCACGGTCGCATGAAATTCTCATTTAACGATGCACAGTCCTTGCTTAATGACAGCAACAGGGACTGCTGGGATTACTGTCGCTAAGCAGCATGATCACGTGATATCGTGTTTTATGACTGCATTGCTTAGCAATGGAAATTCCAGTCCCAATTACCATCGTTACCCGAGGACTACCTGTACCTGTACTATCCTCACTTAATGTTCATTTGTACAGTGACTGTTTGCCCTGCACTTTGTTGTGTGCCACTGCTGGCTGAGACGATCCCTCACCATGGCAGTGGGCTTCTTGCCATGCTGGGGCATATTTTTTTTCTGTTCCCCCCACCCTAATTGCATGCCCCTTATGTCAGGCTGGGGCCCAAGGGCCACTAAAGGAAACATGGCTCTGGAAGACTGCTCCTGTGGTGGTGGAGTCATGGGCAAGATGAGCCTAGGCAAGCAGTATGGCGTGCTTCTCATTTGGTAAGCTGTCGATGGGGTGTTGGAGATGGTGGACTTCTAAGCAGTTGCTTCTCTGGAACTTGCTGCACATGGCTCCAGGGCTGCTTGCCATGCCATGGCTCTGGGGCTGCTTGCCGCACTGCAGCTCTGGGACTGCTTGCCACACTGCGGCTCTGAGGCTGCTTGCCACACTGTGACAATGGGATTGCTTGTCATGCTGCTCTGGAAGCAGCACTCCTTGGCCACGATGGTGAGCCCAGCAGAGGGAAGGAAGAACACATCTGCTGGGGATGGCGGTGGGAGGCAGCAGTGGAATACAATGGCCTCTTCATCTCGGCCATGCTGTGTAGAGTGGCCAAAAGGGCAGAGATGTCGGGGAGAGGCAGGAGTGGGGAGTTGAAAGGGAGACAGTCCCTTGCCTTGGAACAACTGAGGCTTGGGGCTGGGAGGGACCAAGCCAGGAATGACTTGGATCGCAGTGGGTCCTCGCCTAATGGCCGTGTGGGATTCACTTAACGATGGCAACAAGGACTGCCAGACTACCATTGCTAAGTGGGGTAGTCATGTGATATTTTGTTTAATGACCGCTTCATTTAGTGACAGAGTTGCCGGTCCGAATTAGGGTCATTAAGTGAGGACTACCTATACTGCCTTTCAGCTGTTTACACATTTTCAAACGTCTCTCTCCATTTTTCCCTCTTTTGTAAATATCCTTTCAAGGTACACAAATTTAACTCCTTGCTCTAATTTTTTGCCATGATTCTCTCTGTTTTCCCTGTCAGACACAACTATCTTCATCTTTGGATATATTCATTTTCAGGTCCATACTGTTTATTGTATCATATAATCTGTCATTTGCTGCAAACTGTTTAGTTCACAGCCAACACAGAATCACTTGCATACAAACATACATTCATATTCCAAATTAAACAACACACCTCTAATGCAACCCTAAGCATTGCTTATACACTTATCCATAAATACATTAAGCACACAAAGGGAGTCCCAAATCCTTATCTTACTGCCTTTTCAATGTTTAAGCAGCGTCTAAGTGTTCCATTTATTCTCTTGCATGCTTACTTCCATTATACTCTTATTCCATTCAGCAATCGACTTTCACCTCCATATTTCAAAGCATGTGTAATTCATACCTATTCATTATATCACACACTTTCTTTAAATCAACAAACAATTAACTTTCCTTTTCATGATTATATATTATTCAGTGACCTGCTGAAAAGCCACAATTTGATCTGTACACCTCTTGCTGGGCACAAAGTTGCACCGTGCTTCCCAAATTTGCTCATTGTTATCGCTCATGCCCTTTCAATCAAAATTATGCTAAGTATCTCCCCAGGCACACTTAGCAAATTAATCTCCCTCTAGTTTTCATTCATTCTTCAGTACAGTATTCATCCAGTTCTCAGGCACAGATGGAGCATTCACACACATATTAAATGAATTGCACAGCCATTCCATTTGTCCAGTAACACCATGTACACTGTAGCCCAGAGTTTCTGAACCGTGGCAACTTTAAGATGCATGGACTTCAATTCCTAGAATTCCTCAGTCAGTATGCTACAATGTTTCTCTTTTTTATGAAACAATTTAAATTTATTAAGCATTGGCAGATGTTCTGAATTTTAAATCTGCTTTTTAGATGGTGTAGTTGTTCTAAAGTATTATCTTGCAGAGAATAAATGCAATAGAAAAAAATGTGCTTTGCATATATAAAATTATCATATTGAAGGAAAGGTTTCTCCTCTACCTGAACTTGAGTTTCTGTGTGTAGGGAGCTTTTGCAAGGGTGAAGTATTCAGTCCTGCCATATTCCATTTGCTATCTTTTTTCAGTCTGATAACAATTCTACTGCTTTGTCCTACCACTTCAGTTGCTGCTTTAGTAAACTTAATGGTGGGGAGCTTGAGTTCCTCCAAATGCTGAAGTATTAAAACCATAAACTCTGATTAAAGTGCATTATGTGGAGGGCCACAGATTCTCCGACTCTAGATTGCAATAACACATCAACAGCAGGCTTCCTTTTAAAGTGCAGATGTGGTGAAATGGATTGAAACAATGAGTTGCATTCCACAATTGTGTTAAATGAGTTTTTTAAATGAAATAAATGCCTAATATAAGAAATTCTTCATTGTTACTTTTTAATTATTTCCTGTAATATTTTATAGTGTCTTTCGCATGTTTTGAATAACATGCACTATTGAATTATTTAGATTGTACCCAATTATGTGTAAATCTTGAAGACAAAGTCTTGAAAATAGTGCACTACCATATACTACTGATTTTCTTATACTCTTCTACAGAATGACAGGGAGGGAGTTTTTTACTCGATTTCCAAATCTTTATCCATTTTTGCTTGCTCAGTTGGAACAAGTAACCAGTACAGCAGACAGGTAAGAAAATACATTGTTATGGGGGAGATGGGCGGCATATAAATTTAATAATAAATAAAATATGTACCACAACAAACAATGTTAGAGGAGGAAAATGGGTTGGTAGGATAACAGTTGCTGGACATGCTTCAAAAATTATTTGGAAGTACTTCAGACTTGGCATAACTGTGGCACCTCTTTGCTGTTCATAAAGGAGACTAACTTTTTTTTTCAGGCGTTCATGTTGGCCTGAATAAAGGCGTGGCTCTTTTAAGCAATCAGTTCATTACAGTTAATGATATTTTTGTCTGGAAGCCCGAAAAAGACAGACTGCTTTAATGAGTAGTTTTGAAGTGCCTTTTCCATATCATTTTTAAAATTGCTCCCAATTCTACTGTTGAACAGTTTTTTAAAGTAGTTAATTGTACTCTTCGTGCTCATGTACTCTTTGAACATAAAAATATGGCATTCTGCATTAAGAATTATTTCAGATTAATATTACATTAATTTTAAATTCAGTTTTTTATTTTAAAATTTTAAGACAAAGTTCACATTGATCTTATTATATAACAACAACAATAATTTCAGGTTTTTTACCTGTGATTTTGAGATTTTGCTTTCCCATGGGGGAAAATATTTTTTTTCCAATGTTTTCTTATTGTAACGTATTGGAGTTGTGTGCAAGTGTATATTTTAAAGCATGTAAAAGTAAAGAAATTTGGTCCACACCATGAAACTCCATTCTTAACATCTAGCCCTTCCTCTACCTATATTAACATTTAGTTGAGGGTAGAAGATTACAATTCTGACAAACTCTGTATATTTTTCATATAGTCAAACCAAAGAGTTGAAGCTTCATCCAAGCTTATTTCTGTTACTTTTGGTTTTAAGTAAGCTGTATCCATCACCAATGGATGGTACATATTCTGCCCTTAGCATGGCTTCCTTTGTTCCTCTTATTTTGAGGTAAGTTGCATTTTTCATTTTTTAATGCTTAGTTTTCCTTGAGAAAGTTCCTAGTTACTTTTATTATATGAAGTATTATTAGTTTAAAATACTGTTTTCATTCATTCATTTACAGCATTTGTTTTTTAGTAAGTGTAAGTGTAATCTAGTGCATATTCTCAAGAGAGAAGATTAATTCTCTTGAGAGGCTAAATGAAAGGTGATTTTACAGTAGTTAAATAGTTAAAGCACTGCAGTTATTTTTCTGCATTTTTGATTACTCTAGGGACTGCAATGATGGGTGTGAAGATCCAGTTGTGTGGTCTTCCCACTGCCTTTCAAGAAGAGAAATGGCCAAGACCTAGCTTAGTTCATTAGGAAGCCCTGAGGGGGCCGTTTTCCATCTGTATTTTTATATAGTTATGATGCTGGATATAACATTTCTAATTAGATTTTGAAATACTGAAATATTGAAATACTTCCAGTTCAATGTGTGGAATTTTTCATTTAAGTAACAATTGAGTTAAAAGTTTGCCTGACTGTGCTTTAAATGAATTAAGCATAAATCTTAGTTTAGTCACAAATCTCTGTAAACTGCATGGTAAGATCACTTGGTTCTCCATATTAAATGAGACAATTCTTATTCACTGTGATATTAAAATTGGATTTTCATCTAGTAGATTCCACATGTAAACACATGTTTACAGTCGTGTAAATACCACATGATTGGCTCTTCTACTTTTCTATCTCTAGCACATGAAAAACCATGTGCCCTTACTTGCCTTTGTTAGCAGTTTTGTTGTTCTGTTTCCACTACACGCGGATTATTCTGGAACTTTATCTCCTCTTTTGAATGCTGACAAATTCTGATTTACCATGCATTTATTCTGAGTGATTCATTGTTTGTTTTAGGTAAATATGTTTTCAACAAAACATATTTGTCTTGGTTCCACTACATGATGGGCTGTAGTTCTTAAATAGGCTTGTCAACTTTAATTGGTTTTAAAAACAAGCAAACATTTTAATTGATTTATCAGTTATTGCTAATTTTAATCAATAGAAGGTAGAGTTAAAGGATACTTATTAATTGCATATTATTCCCAACAGTAAGAATGACCCAGAGTGATGTTGGCTGTTTGTTGGATGTGTTCAAGTGGTTACATAGCCATCTATTGTAGTTACTTTAGTTTGGATTCTTGCACTGAGCAGGGTGTTGAAATGGCCCCTTTGAATTCTGTGAAGCTGTAATTTCATTCATTCATTCATTCATTCATTCATTCATTCATTCATTCATTCATTTTCTGAGACCACCCAATCACAGAGTGGCTCAGGGCAGTGTATAAAGAAGGTTAAAAATGCATCATAATAACAAGGAAGACCCAAAAGATTAAGCAGTTGCTTAAAAGAGAAAGAATGGCAAATGAAGAATGGCAATTAGAAATATAGAATGGCAGAAACAATTGGAAATAAACAGTATTTAAAAAATACTGTTCCCCCACTGAATATTACAAATCATAGAATCATAGAATTGGAAGGGACCTTGGAAATCTTCTAGATCAACATCCTGCCCAGGGCAGGAATCCTCAGACCATTCCAGACAAATGGCTGTCTAATCTTTTCTTGAAAACCTCCAGTGATGGAGCACTCATGATTTCAGGAGGCAGGTTATTCCACTGCTTAATAGCTCTCATAGCCAGGAAATTTCTCCTTATTTCAGGATTGGATTGCTCCCTGTTGACTTCCACTCACTGGTTTTCACCTTCCCATCAGGTGCTATGGAGAATTTTTTCCATCCCTTCTGTCCTGTAATACATTCCATCATGCATTGGAAGACTGCTATCATGTCTCTGCTTAGCCTTCCTCTTCCTTAAGCTAAACATATCAAATTACTTTAACTGTTCTTTGTAGGATTTAGTCTCCAAGCCCCTTACCATCTTTGTTGTTCTTCTTTGCAGTCTTTCCAGTTCCTCAGTGTCCTTTTAATTATGATGACTAGAATTAGACACAGTACTCCAGCACAACATAGAGTGGTACTATCACTTCCCATGATCTTGGTATCATATTGCTCATTCAGTATATGAGAATCCCAACAGTCCCAAATGTTTAGGGGTAGTCTGTATAACCGTCAAAGAGAATACCTGACTCATCCTTTTTTTCTAGCATAATGGCAGGGCAGCAGCACCAGATAAAGGGGCTAAAATACACTTTCTCCTTCCAGGAGGTAGATGAGATGCACCACTAAGTCATAATCTATGGCTTATGCCATAGATTGGCTCATTCATGAATTGTATTAAGATAGAATGAATTTTTTTTTTGCTAGAATCATAATTCTAATATGCAATATTTGATTAAGCTGCTAATTTTCAGCCTTGTGAGGTTCTAAAATATGTAAAGGAAATAATTAAATGATGTCAATAAATGCTTTGTAATTTGTCAATTTAAAACCATGACTTTTTGCTTTTAAAGCAAGCTGAGATGTTTACTCTTATCTAAATAGTTTTTAGGGGTGGCAGAGGCAATATTTAATGAAGGGCTTGAAATTGGATGATGTTATGCTTGAAGCACTGGGTTTTCATCTTTTCAACTTTGTCAATATTGATAGAAATATAAATATGGACTGTGATGTGTGGATTGGGTGTTGTAATTTCATTAGCTATTTGTTTGCTGAAGCAAGTCATACCTCACCTTGAGAGATGTGCAAATAGCATTGCCCTTGACTTCTGTTTTATTTTGTTTAGAAATAGAAAGTAAATGAAGATTGTGCTAGGTAGAATAGATAATATGATTCTGATGTCAGGTGTAACCATATGTATATTAAATATGCAAATAGTAATTCTGTGACTTTGCAATCCATTGCATTTTGCTTTAGTTCATTAAGGAGAGTCAGGTTAGAAGTGAGTGATCCCATTCTGTCTGTCATGAAAACTAATAGGGTTGGTTAGTTCAGCTTGAATGTTCAATGGTTTGTTCATATATGTGTCTTGAATATTTGCATAGTCCAATTTTTATTCACCTCCAAGATAAACCTCCTTATGTTGGAGAAGGGGACAGTGGAGAGTGCCAAGTCAGATTTCTTAAGATTTAATCTTAGAAGATGGATCTGATTGCAAGCTCCATGGTCTTTGACACAGTGTTTAAGATTCTCAGCCAGTAAGAGCAACTACAAGGCTCCTGATCAACAATAAATAACATATTGTCTGTGTTGTTTATTGCTTAGAATTAAGGAATTCTTGTTAGGCTTATGAGCTAATAGGAAACAAAATGTGGACTATGTGATCTTCCATTGAGGAAAAGTAAATCTCATCTGGTCCACTCCACTGTCTATTAAACCTTCACTTCTGTTGGGAAAAGTGATGAATGGAATGTGTTTTCAGTTCAAGTAACAAGTTTAGTAGCGGAGGGCTGAACTGATTCTGAAAGTTGGCTGTCCTATTGAATCAACTTTCCTCTTGCCCTTGCTTTGGATCCCTATATCTGTGGTTTTCATCAGTGGAAAGCATTGATCACCCTAAGCGATGTTTTTCCTTTTAGTGAGTAAGGTTCTTATGTACTTTTTTATATCTCTATTGTTGACATCAATAAAATGGCTATAACAACAAATGGCTATAATTGCTTTTGTTTGTTTGTTTTATATTAGTTTTGAAATGGTATCAAGTTGGCAGAATTATCCTTTATTATGAAGAATACTGGTGAAATAGTTAGAAAAGAATAATTTGCAATGAATTCCATGTGGCTTTAACAAATTGCAAAACTAAACTAATTGAACTCATATTGGAATGGAGAAATGACCTCTGTGAGATGCATTAAACATCTAGTTCAGTGTTTCCCAACCTCAACAACTTTAAGATGGGCGGACCAACTCCCAGAATTCCGCAGCCAGCACACTTTTTTGTATGGTCCTCAAGCTAAGAATAGACTAGTGGGTGGGTGGCAGATCATCAGGGCCAAGCCTCAGCTGAGCTCCCAGGGTGAGGAGTGGGGCCAAGGGGTGGGGTGGAGTGTTCGGGGCGGCAACAATGGCAGCCTATCAGTGGCATCCTTTCTTGTGGATTGGCTCCATGCTCCTTGGCCTGCAGACCTGCCAGTCATGCCTGCAGAGGCGGAGGAAGGGCTGGATCTGGCCCTTTACAGAAAAGTTTGCCAATCCCTGGTCTAAGAGATTGTATTAGCTCTGGCTTTACTAAATGAGTCTTTGAAGTGTTGGTGAGTCCCAGCACTTTTCCAGGTTCTAAGCCTTCTCGCATCATCCAATGAGCTCTCTTTTTTCCTCAAAAGTAGACCCTGTGCCCTATTACAGATTCCAGTATTTCAAATTTATACCATCTAAATAAGAATATAAGAGTGGTTTGGATCAAAGGATTTCCTCATTTAGTCCAGGATTCTCCAGCCAGTTGGAAAACCATGAGTAAGACTTGTACAGTCAGGCAGCTTTACAAATTAGATAGGTAAGCAAAATAGCATTTTCCCATTTGTGTTGTCCATCAGCAGGTACGGAGAGGCTACTGCTTCTGAAAGTAGAGACTGTATACTCATCATACTATCAGCCATTGAAAGGAGTAATTAATGTTAATTATTACATAATGTTTACCAGGTTTTTATCAGGCTGATAGTATATTCTGAATAAAGAGGATTAGATTGAAAATTATAAATTACAGAGAGATGGGTAGAGAAAATGTGCTAGTGTGCATTTCAGCTGTAGAGAATATTGTTGGGACTATGTATGTCTTTAAATTAGACATCTTAGGTGAAGCAACACGCTTCTTTTTCAGTCAGCAAAAAGATTCTTCAGGGTTGCCAGGATTTCAGGAAAGTCTTATGTGGGTAATATGTTCATTTTTGTCATGTTTAGACATGACATTCTTTAAAGTTTATTCTGACAATGCAAAGATTAAATGCAGAGAACACAAACAGCATTTACTTCACTATAACATTTGTGCTTTTACCTCAAGAATTTCCAAGTGTTACATGATAAAGCCTGTCTGTTTTGCTTTGTTTATTCACTATAAAAAGCAAGTCCCTTCAGATTAATTTTAAAGGAGAAAAAAACCTTTCAAGTCACTCTCAAGTGAGAAGAAAGATCATAGAGAGATTTCATTGTAATCCAATCTTGTTAAGTCTAGATTTATTGCTGGTATTTTTTAACATGAAGGAACCATGCTTGCTACCAGCACTTTTTATTCTTGGGAGACTTTATTTGACAATTCAAACAATATCCTATGTTTACTGTGAACTGCCAGAAGGAAATAGTATGTTTTACAGACAGGAACTCTAGAATCAGATACAGCGTTGTTGAATGGCTTCTTTGTGACTTTAATAACAAGGAAGCAAAAATAGGCACCCAAACTGAAGTTTTATGACTTGTTTACATCTGCTGGACTATTATGCACTGACGCCTTTTTCTTTCCACTTCTGCTCAATAAATTTATGCCTGGTAATTTCTGACAAGGAATAGTTGAGGGGCGTACAGGAGCAATCAAAAGGTGGAATTCTTTGCTGAAAGATAATGAAATGTATTTCTCCAGTCCACTTCAGTGGAGGCTTGTATCTAGAGAGCTAAATCCTTCTTCCCTCCCTTCCTTTCCCTGTAAGTTATTGAAACAGATATTCCAGTAGAGGTGTAACAGTTTTGTTTTAAGATGGATGATTCTTTTTTAATCAGAAAATCAAATACAGATCAAAACAGCCCAGGTAATTTTGCAACAGGTTGTCTCCTGATTAGTACTGTACCCAATTGAGTTTGCTTGTTGCTTATGCTGTTCTTGGTTTCTGTAATTTGTTTGGGCTCCTACTTTCATTTCATATTCTCAGTGCTGACTGTTGCATCACCTATTTGCACTTGTTTCTTTGAAATCTGGCATACTTATCTTTTAGTAATAATCCAGCTTTCCTCTAAATTTCATCCAGATCAGGTGAAAGCAAACCAAAAAAAAGTTATGGATACTTTAAAAAAAACCAGCCAAATTTTAAATGTATGTAGCTCAAAAGCCCACATTCAGATTGCTTGTAATTTAACTCTTGGGAAAAGATAATGCTGTTTTAAAGAGTTGCATGGGGGCTCTGTGTTCACAACCCTCCATGCCTGGAACCACATTTTGGGAAATGAATCCAAAACATTGCAAAGCCCTACGTCCTACATCTTCCCCTGCCTGACACAAAGTGGGTTGGACTTTTCAGAGTTAAGGATCCAGCGAAACAAATAAACAAACAACAGTCTGGTGCTTCTTGCACAGTCCTAACTGTAGTTGTAAATCTTGAACCTATGGGGAAGAGAAATAATTTGTAGTAGGAGAATATTTAACAACCTCTTCTCCATTTCTCCACTTCTCTGCTTAAAACCTCACAGGTTTCATGGGTTTGGTTTTTTGTTTTTGTTTTAAACTCTCAGATCAGTGCATTAGGAAGCAGCTATTCAAACAAGAACTTGCTTGTGTCTAAAACAATTTCCAGTAAGGTACAGATTTGTTTGTAGGTGTACAGAAGCCTGCTTATATGTCTGGGATAGCTTCTTCTCTTGGGGGGAAAGCAAAATAAATATATGGAAAAAGAAGCTTTCTGCTTTCTTGGCCTGGTTATTTGTAGTTCTGGGAGAAAAAGAATTTATAATCAATAAACTCAGTAAAATGAAGTTGGGAGTAGAACTTAGAATGAGAAAAAAGTGGCATGGAAAAAATAATGAAAAAATATTCAGTCAGTGCCATATATTGTTTAATTTGATATTTGTGAGAGTATTTCATAACATGGAATAAAGTCCTGATTTATATAGCTCTGTGTTTGCAGTATCAAGTACTTAATTTGAAATTATTTTAGTTTTGCCTTAATGCATATTGTTTTATTCAAACCTGTATGTAATTTGCCATTATGTAATAAATAATTTTAAATTTCTAAATGCTTCTGCTTCTGCTTAAAAACATCTTCAGTAAAACACACTAAATCAAGTTACTTGACCTATAGTGTGTATTTGATTATGTTAGTGAAATGAAAGTAATGCAATTAAATATAGTGGAATGCAGCTCTAGAGCTGGTTATGAAAAAAAGCTCTCTGAATCATGCTTTTGGAAAGAACCTCTTGACAAAATATCTGGCAGTCACAAACACTGGCACTGTTCCCATTTTCCATTCTTTCTCCTGAACTGAAGCCAGATTCCTTTGGGAAATCATCATTTGTAAAAAGGTTGTGAAGAGAAAAAATGGCATTCTTGAGTGTACAGTTACTGCTAATTAGAAACTAAACATTGGCAATCATGTCAGAGTTAATTGTATTTGAAAAGAAACATCTACAAGAACCTGTTGAGTATAAATAGGCATAATATAGCTTAAATATGGAAGCATTTAAGATAAATTGTTTTACACTGTTGTGGTAAAATGCTATTTATTTTAATTAATCCTGCTGCTAAGCTGCTCATTTTCCTTTCTCATGGTATGTACCTCTATGTATAAGCCAATAAATGAGTTGGAAGAACGCCTAAATTAAAGCAAGTGCAACATTGTGTTAGCATTGTAACACGTACCCCATATTTTAGTGACTATTTTCTAATGTGTTTGTGGTGCAAGCAGAATTTCTATTTTCTGCTAATATCAAGAGCATGGATCTCATACCAGTAGGGATCACATTTTTAGAAGCTATATAGCACTGAACCGATAAATCTGTTGATTTGAAAATATGTACAATAAAATGAGCCCCCCTAAATGAAATACAGTCCAAAAATTAAAATGAAGATTGCCCATGTTATTATATAAATATTTATTATGTGGCAGAAGGTAGGCTTTATGGTAGAATGATGATGGCAGAGTTGTTTTCTGTTCTCTGCAATTGGACACAGGGACTTTGTAGCTGCGCAAGATCAGGTACTGGCTACAGGCATACTTGCTCTGTGCTCATTTCACAGGAAAGAAAATTCTTTTGGATGTAAGGAAATCCTTATTTTATATTATGCCATTTACAAGGGAATTGTGTCTTTCCCTACCTCTGATTGGTGTCATTTGCCTAGATGAACTTACAGCAGCTTCCATGATTCTTTAGAACTTGTCTTTGGCATGGTGTCTTCTATTTATTGCTAGGTGGTATTTGTGGTATAAAAATTTTTCATAACTTAACACCTTGGACAGGATACTTTGTATATCAGTCACCTGTGTATCTCTGTAGAGAAAAGTGTAGGTTTCAGGTGAGTATAATTCACACAAATAAAACACACTTAAAATACAATTACAATTAAAACTCAATTCTAGTAGTGCCATCATGTGGTATGCTAAAAGTATGCAAACTGAAATCAACAAAAAGCTCCACTCTGTTCCATACAAAGCTGTTGTTATAATCCCCATATCTGATAAGGCTTATCAAGAATGGTAAGTACTATGTATGTGAACCACTTATGCATTTCACAGATCATTTTTAGGATGAAATATATACATTTACAAGGATTACAGAAATATTTTCTTGAATATTTTGTTATGAATATTGTTCTTGAAATACCTTGTGTATGAATGAGATTTGAAAAATTCTGCCTTTCCATCTCCTCATGTCTAGATGTGGTAACTCTCCTGTGTACCGTTCACGTGAGCTGGCTGGAAGAGCCCTTGTTCCCTTCGTTATGCTGAATTTGGTGCCACAGACAGTTTCTTCTTTGTTAGCCGGGCTTCCAGATTGCACTGATCCTTATGTACGACAGAATGCAGTTCATGGAACGCTGTTACAAGTGAGTTTTGCTTTTTTGCAAAATGATTGCAATATAGCTTCAGTGACATAAACACATATTCACAAAACAGTAATGTCCAAATTGATAAAAACAGGAAGCCTACAGCAGACTTACGGTTAACTTTTAAAAATCAGATTGCTTCTGATTATGATTCCCATAATCAAGACATTAAAAATGCCTAATAAGTGATAGAAATTTAGCAGGGAGATATATTTTATTTCAATAATTGAGCCTGCAAAAAGACTCAGAGATAATTCCTCATCATTCTCAAACAGGACAGGGAAGGTTTCTCATGAACTCCTTGATAACAGATTTTAGCATAGACAATACTGAGCTAGATAAACAGTGGTCTAATTAGATGCAAAGCAGTATCCTAGTTTTCCTACATTTCTGTGTTTTTATTGCTTGTCACCGGGAAGTTTTTCTTGTTTTTAAACAAAATTTGGCTGCAATATATATATATCTGTTATTTCTGGTTGTAATTTCTGTGGACATGGAAAATAGTTCTTGGCCATTTTCCCTGTAACTTTCCTTTATTATCTCTCCAGTTTCCTTTTCTCCAGACTGATGATGATGATGATGATCCCACCTTCTTTAATATCTATATAAAAAGTAAGCTGAGAGAGAATGACTGGTCCAAAATCATCCAGCTAGCTTTCATGCCTAAGGGAGGCCTCAAACTCACAGTCTCTTGATTTCTTGGCCAGCACCTTAACTATTACATCAAACTGGCCCTCATATCCCAAGTTCCTTCAGCCTGTCCTCATAGGACATAGTCTTTCTTAACCCTCTCTAACCTGTCAATATCCTTCTCTGTTTTAGCTTGATGTATCTAGTTTGATATGGGTTTAATGGCTGCTGGGGTTTAGGAGACATTGGTTATTTTTTTTTAGAGCAAGTGAAAATAGGGACATTCTTCTGTGTATTCTTAATCTTCACAACCTACATTTTCCATATGTAGATTGTGTTGCCAGGTCATGCTAAATCATGGTTTAGTATGTGATATACATGAACTGGAACTTAATAAGAGAATCCCCAGTTTCAAATGAATGTGTTTTATGCCAAAGCGGCAATATAACAAGGATAGTTTCAGGAAAAACAACAGCATACATCAAAGATTTATGAGTCATTTCAGTTTGTGTACCTTTTGCTAAGGCAAGGATGCAGGAAATCTCACCGTTCGTTTTTACTAAACAGTAATTCCCAGCACTGTAAATCAGCATGGTCAGTTCTGTGGGATATTGGGATCTGTTGTCCAGCAACCTCTAGAAGGCCATTGCTAAGTGATTATTTATCATGACATGACCCAGGACACTTTATATTACCCTTTTCTAAGTTTTCTGAAGGTACTGTTGATTTCTCTGTGTATATTTGAATCTTTTGAGATACTCTGAAAACATTGCTTCTCTCTATATTTTAGAGTTGCATGGAGTCTGACTGCAAAGTATATAGAAGCTTATATAATTTGGAATGAGGATGGAATGTAAATTAATGGTAGGGTTCTTACTTGGAATTGTAATGGAGTTAAGCTTAGATTTAATTTGGACTATATGATTACTTAGATTCCTTTTTGACCCCATATGCTTATGCTCTTATTCTCTTTTCCTGCATTTTCCTGTCTCTTTTTGAAACTTTGCCTTCTTTTTTTGGCAGTAGCTTAGGAAAGCAGCAGTATTTTATGGTATGTGTCTGTTTGTATGGATTTTTTTTCCCATGATAGTAAGGAATGGTTCTCATAGGAAACTTAAAGTGTATGTGTGAGGGCATGGAATAAAACAGTGGAGTTCAAGAGACTTATTGTAATGTGTAAAGTTACTATTACAGCTTAGTCCAGGGTATGCAGTTTGGGGGGCCAAAAGCCACACTTGAACATTGAACAGTATGCCAGAGGCACAGTCCAAAAAGTGGGTCAGGACAGGACCATGACTACTTTTGAAAAGAATAACCAACTAAAAGTATGGAAAAGCCAAATCACATGGGTTAGTTTCCTTCACTGTCCTATTAGTAGGAAATTGTCTTATAGGCAGATAGTTTATACTATTAAAAAAAAATGGCGTGCCTGAAAGACAAAAACAACTAATGATATATGGACACTGGCCAGTATCTTACAGTATCTGGCTGCATCTTCTGTGGACATTTCCTCCCATATATGGTAGTCCTTTGGGTTTGAAGAAGACACACTGTTGTGCAATTCATCTGTGGACACAGAGATGGCTCTGCAGTCCCAGTCTGGAAGCACAAAGATTAGCACAATGGGGACACTGGAAGTCCATTGTTATAGTAACTCTGGGTGTTATTCTATGATGCTGCTCATGGTTTTCTGTCTTCAAAAGTGGAGGAGGTTTCATAGCACAGGGCTTCCCAGCAGGTTCTGGCAGCAGCTGCAGCTTCTAGTTCCCTTGGCTGGATGTCGCAGTGGCATAGGGTGTCTTTCACAGTGTCTTTGTAGCGCTTGCGCGATCAACCTCTAGGTCTCTTTCCAGACTCCAGTACACTATAGGGCAACTGGCGAGGCATACGGTGGTCATCCATTCTGATGATGTGTCCCACCCACTGCATCTGGGTCTGATAATCAGGGACCCAATGGTGGTGGACTCCACATGATCCAAGACCTCCAGGTTGGAGACATAGTCTTGCCAATGAATGCTGAGGATAGAACAGAGTGTGCAGGTGAAATTTCTCCAGTTGTTTGATGTCCCTTCAGTACAGAATTCACATCCATATAGGAGAGAAGGGGTGACTACAACTCTGTAGACTTTCAGTTTTGTGGAGATATGGATGTTGAACGCTCTAGTACTCAGCCGCCCCAGTGCCTGGCTGGTCTTGCTGATCCTGGAGTCAGTTTCTTTGTCCAAAGACCCATCGCTCAGGATGATGCTTCCCAAGTATTTGAAGCTGTTCACATTTGTCAGCTGTGTGTTGTCAACAGTGATTTTTGGTTCTATAGGGTTGGTATTCGGCACGGGCTGGTGAAGTACTTCAGGCTTGTTCAGGCTGATAGTCAGGCCAAAGAGCATAGCAACATCTGAGAATTTGTTCAGCATCAACTGTAGTTCACTGTCTCCAGAGTTTCTTGGATGACTGTATGGAGGCACTTTGTCTGCGCATTCAAGTGGTGAAGGTCAAGGAGAAAGCCATCCAATTGGTACCTGATGTACACTCCCTCCTTCAGACCCTGGACAGCACATGACAACATGCAAGCAAAGAACAGATTGAACAGGACTGGGGCTAGCACACAGCCCTGTTTTATCCCATTGGAAATAGTAAATGTAGCTGATGTATCACTGTTGTAAAGAACCTGTCCTGTTGTTCCGTCATGGAGTAGCTGAATCAACTTCATGAATTTCCTCAGGCATCCATAACATCTCAGGATGATCCAGAGAGCCTCCCTGTATACAGTGTCAAATGCCTTTGTCAGGTCAATGAAGACAGAGTAAAGAGGTCAATGAAGACAGAGTAAAGAGGCTTGGTCTGCTCGATGCACTTCTCCAGGACTTGCCTGTTGGCAAATATCATGTCTGCTATACTCTGTTTTGGCTGAAAGCCACACAGTGCTTCATGCTGTCCAAGACAGTGACAAGTCTGTTCAGAGAATGCAGGTAAAGATCTTGCTTGCATTGAACAGCAGTGAGATACCTCTGTAGTTTCCACAGTCTGATTTGCTTCCCATATTTTTGTAGAGAACCACAATGAGGGCATTGTGGAAGTCATCAGTCATCTCCTTTGTGGACCAAATGTCTTTGAAAATGTCTTGGAATACCTGAAAGGCGTTTGGGTCTAGTGCTTTGTAGATCTCAGCAGGAATGCCATCCTGTGCTGTTGCTTTATTTGAGTTCATCTGTGAGATCACTTTCGAGATCTCATCAGTAGATGGAGGCAGGTCTAGGGCATCCAAGACAGGCAGCCGAGGAATCTGCTGTAAGACATAATGATCAACTGTGGATGGCCTATTGAGAAGGTTGGAAAAGTGTTCAACCCAGTGGTATTTCAGTCCTTCCTGGTCTTTGATCAGGCTCAACCCATCAGATGACAGCAGGGAGGAGCATCCTGATTTAGAAGGACCATAAACTGACTTCATGGCACTGAAGAACTCTCTGGTGGCATGCATGTCTGCATAGCATTCCACCTGCTCAGCCTTTCTCTGCCACCACTCATCCCTTTCTTGCTACCACTCATCCCTTTCTCTGTGACCACTCATTTTCTGCATCCACTTTTCAGAACAGGTTCCTACAAGTGGTAATTGCTGGAGAGTTTCTCATTAAGACATCTTGGAAACATTGGGTCTTGCAGTCTGTTGATGTTGAATGACTTTCTGACAGTTCTTGGTTGCTTATGATGTAAAGGGCCTATATGCAGGTTGAGGACCAACTGGACCAGCCTGTGATCTGTTCAGCACTCAGCACCTCACATGGCTCAGGTGATGGTGTCATCTTTAAGACTGTGCTGAAATATTATGACATAGTCAAGTAGGTGTCAGTGGTTGGACCTGGAATGTATCCAGGTAGTTTTGTACTTGTTTGCAAGTCTGAACATAGTGTTAATAATGCACAGCTGTGCTTGGCACATTTGCTCAGAAGCAGCAGACCATAGCTATTTAATTTTCCCACCCCATGTCTCACGAGAGCTCTGTCCCAATTGTCGCTGTCTGTCCCCACCCTAGTGTTGAAGTTTCCCAGAATGATGAGCTTGTCGTTGGTGGGAGTTGTTCGAATAATCTGTTCCAGGTCCTCATAGAAACCTTCCTTGTCTTCATCTGCACTGACAATGGTGATATACTGGGACTTGCTGAGAGGAAAGAGGAAAATGAAATGTGTTCATTTATTCCAGTGGGTAGAGTAGAGATGTTCTTCAGCATAGCATTTTTGATTGCAAAACCTACTCTGTGAGTTCTGTTGTCGGTCTGTGGTGTCCCTTCCTAAAAGAACATATATCGACTCGCTGTTTCCTTTAATGAACCCTCATCTGCCAGCCTGGTCTCACTGAATGTAGCAATGTCAATGCTATAACGGTGAAGTTTGCCTGCTATGAGTTCTGTTCATCTTTCAGGCCTTGACACTTTGTCTCTATCCAACAAGGTGTGGGCGTTCCAGACTCTGAAAATGAGTTTTCTTTGATTCATTTTTCTTGATGCTCAACTGCTAAGGAGATGATCTGCCAGCCATGGTTAGCTAAACAGTCGTCGTGGGGCAGGCAATGTTTTGGGTACCTTTTCTAACCACCTCCCTCATGCAAGGGTGGGCAGTGCTATCCTAAAAGGGGTGTCTGGTCACCCTGGATGCTGCCGGACATCTCTGCTGCCCTGAGTACTGAGATGAATGACTACTGGTCCAAGGGCTGCCCACATACAGGTTTGTGACTGTAACTGCCAGCAGTCATCTCCCTACTTGTTGCTTCGCCACTCCCCCATTACCACAGGGCTCAATGATTTAGGTTTGGACTGAGATGATTTGCAGATGAGTTGTAGATGAAGATGAATTGCACCACAGGAAATCTCTGCATGATGGAGTTTTAAGTGGAACAGCTGTTGCACATGTGCAATACCACTCTCTTGGCATAAGATACCTTAATCCAGTGGCACGGCAGCTGGAAACCTCTCCTTCTGTAGTGGATGATCAAGGTGTCCAAGTGTCTTGTGCTCTTAGAGCTCCACAACGCCTGCTTGGCCTTCTTTGCTGTTGGACCATTGATCAACCTCCTCCACTCAATCTGCCAGGGCCAGACTTCACACACTGGGATAGACAAATCCCCTATCTTACTGAGAGTTGAAGACCTATCGGCTATCTTCACCTGGTTTCGCCCGTCTGCCGAAATGGTTTACAGGGGTGTAGATGGTGCATGTGTTACAGCTACTTGGAGCCACAGGTGAGAGCTGAGCACCAGGTAGGGACCAAAGGTGGACCAACAGCCTTAGAACCCCTCCCTGGACATCCCATATACCCCATAATAACATGCATTTCAACTAATAAGTTGTGTAGTAGAATTTTCAGTTAACTCCCTTGTTCTTTTGAAATAACAATATTGCTAATCATGCATTATTTTTGTTATTTGACTTGGTAAAAGTATTTGACATGTGATGGCTGGTGTGGGTCTTCCGGGCTGTGTGGCTGTGGTCTTGAAGTCTTGTTTCCTAACGTTTCGCCAGCACCTTTGACCGGCATCTTCAGAGTGCAGGAGCACAGACAGGAGCACAGACAGGAGCTCCTGTCTGTGCTCCTGCACTCTGAAGATGCCGGTCACAGGTGCTGGCGAAACGTTAGGAAACAAGACTTCAAGACCACAGCCACACAGCCCGGAAGACCCACACCAGCCATCGTATGCCGGCCGTGAAAGCCTTCGACAATACATATTTGACATATACTATTTCATAGTTGATTTATAAAGGCTGATACTGTGATTGAATATTATAGTATCTAGAGATCAAAGCAGTAAAACTACTACCATTAAATGTTTTTCATTGCACCTTCCTTGCAGCTGCTCTTCTTCTTAGTTCAGTTTTATTGACCAAGATAAGCTTTTCTTTGAAGTTGGGGGAAAAAAAAGAATGTCAAGTGGAGAGGAAAACATAAAAATTATGACTATGTACCTATTTATTGTCTTTGTTAATAATTTTTTACATACAGTCTTGGTATCATCAGCTAGGTAAATTTTATATGTTGCCAGGTATTCTAAATATTTAAGCAAGTACTGCACAAAAAGTATGACTGAACTATCCATTTTATGAATAAATCAAGCTGGAATATAGGTACATTCATGATGGTGTGTAAATAATATATTGTCATTATTATGTCCTTCCAGGATGTTTTCTGTCCCATGGGAGTCTGGTGCTTGTCTGTAACTGTGTTATAGTAAAGCTAGGAAATTGATATTTTGGCTATTTGTGCATCTTAAACAGATGGCCAGGTGTTGTATGAAACACTGAAGGGTGTTATTAGCGATTTAATATGTAGGTATGTGCTTTGCACAGTGGCAGAGTATTAGTATCAGAAGACCAGCAAGGCTGGCATCCTACATTGATTTGTGCATATGGGAAAGGATTAAGTGTGCTAGTATACAGTACAGCTAAATTACTTTTCCTTCCTTCAACTATTCTTTGTGAGTTTAATGGAAAGGGAAATGCTCAATGTTTAAGCTGGTTTTAGAAAAGGATGAAGAACAAGAGACATTTAATAATGACATTGTTTGAAGGAGTATTGGCTTTAGCCTTTTTTCAAGTTTGAAAGCCTTGGAAGCTCCCCCACCCCACTTCCTGTTTTGCATAATAGTATGAATGCAATTCATATATCACTTTTCAAATGGGAAATGTAGTTACATGTGATGAGATTAATTGATTTTCAGGCAGTTCTGGAAATGTAAAAATTGCTATGGAAATTTTAAAACAAACTGAATGCACTACAGTTAGCCTTAATGTTTATTTCACTGTTAGCACAATACTCATTAAGGCTGGTTTTGATTATGCCGTTAGCCTTCAGTTTGCCCTTTGATTTACCTTGGCTGAGGTGTTTGCAGTTAAATGCCACTGTGAAAATCATTGGAAAACATTAACATTAACATGTTATTGCAAGCTGACATGCTTAGCCTGATGGGAAATAAAATTTATAAATAGGCTAGTTCATATGCATATGGTAAAAGTCTGATGAGTTATAGTAACTGTTATTATGTGGCTCATTTGTTTCCCAGGGTTTGAATTTCATTAAAGGCTTTCTTTCTATGTAAGTTTATAATTTGAAAAGAAATGCATTAATAAATAGTTGCAGAAGAAACCTTGCATTAACTAATAATTATTTGTTCACGCTGTAAACTTTGGTACGGAGATTATTCCCAGATGGACCATCAATAAAACCTGGTAAGATTGTTCATCCTGTTCCTAGAGGTGGGAAACAACAGAATTATCAGCTCAGTAAGCATCAGATATAAAAAAATGCATCCAGATAGAAGTCAGCCAAATTAGACAAATGGGTTGCATCTCATCACTCTCCTTTCTCCAGTTCAGAGCTATTCCACTTATTTATATAAATGTTTCTTCTTTACATCAAATACAAATCCTGACCAAATGCAACTACTGGGATTTCTTCAGGAAAATATCATGCTACCCAACATCTTATCTACCTGTTGCAGTACTGTATTCAGAAGATAGACTTCTATGCCTAAAGACAATCTTTAGAATGTTTCCTGATACTAATAAATAATGAAAATAATAGTATCTTTTATGAATTTATTTTGAGTCACATAGGCATTCAGACCAATATAGTTTCTCTCTCTTACTCTTTTAATTATTAATTCATATTATTAATTTAAACAAAACAAATTATTACAGAAAATTGAGGTAAAGAGTAGCTAAGAAATCAAGAATCAAGAAGACAATGGCTTTAATTGTGACCATGTATTTACTAGCTAATGAGATCATATCATACTGGATCAGATCCAAGGGTCATTTAGTATGGTGTCCTGTTCCAGAGAGTAGCCAGTTAGATCTTCCAAGAAACCTGTTAAGCCAGTACCAATATTCTCTCCCCAGCCACTGATACTCAATATAACTATTATTGATGTATTAAACGTGTTTCTAAGTGGATTATGGGAACATTAGGTGACATGATGAGCAAGAAGGTGGGTCATTTGTTTATTCACCCAAAATCTGTTCAGCAATTTTCTCCATAGCTTGAGGATTTAAAGCAAAAGTGGCTAAGATTTGAATATGTATGTTGACTACAAAACTTCACTTTGAAAAAAACTGCTCTTAGTCCTTTTCTCTAAAAGACACCTTGCCTGTTGAAAATAATTCTGAGATATGGTATCAGTGCCTGCAGCTCAGATGGATCACTGGCCACTGAGCTGTTTGGTCTCATGTAAGTGGAGAGATATTCCCAGGAACACAGCTACAAATCTTACAGTACATGCATGGCAAGAGAAGCCTATCACCACTGGAGAAATTATTTCAGAGATGGCTGTCCCTCCTCTTCCAAGGTCCTTCTGCAGCATGTAGCACTTACTGAAAAGCCGCTTCTAAGAATGGAATAAGATGTTGCTCAAATGGAGAAATCAGCAGACATCAGAGACTTTTGCATTTCTTACATAAAACTTCTGTAAAAGATTCACTTTTTAAAGCTCACCTTGTTTATCCTTTTATTGACAAAAGGCTATTTTCTCATTTGGAACAAGCTATTTCTATCTGATTCCCCTCCCCCTGTGTTCCTGTCTCCCAAGTCTGATGCAGAGAGTTAGGGGATATTTGGGAACAACACATTTGGGTGGGGGGTAGAATATGTAGAATCCTACGTATACAGGATTGCATTGGGGAAGCGAAATAAAAAAAAAATTACTGTGCTCCCTTCTTTGTTGATGTCAGTTGACGGGAAATCGGATACAACCTACATGAACATTGTTAACAATCTTTCTGCATTTAAAGCTTTTTTGGGGGGGTGATAATATTAGGTGCTTGAGGCATCTTCCACAGATTTTCTAAGTCACACAATAGTAGGACAGTTTCCCAATATGTAAAATGGCAATAAACCACAATTAACATTTATTAGGTAGACGATTTTCAAAGCAATTTAGATTATATCAAGTTTTTAATCAAAATATTTATTTGTTTACTTCATTTTCCATGCCATTCCATTTCTGGAGATTCTGAAGGGCTAACATGCATATTAAATTATTTCCCCCAGAAGCCTGACTTACAGCCATATAGAGAATGCTTCAAAACTAATGTCTGTCTGAGCCTGAAATCATGATAAAACATAAGCTATTTTTTCATATCTTATATCTTTCATATAATATATGAAAGTAAAAGCTTGTTTATTGCAGCAATCATCTACGTAAAATAACTTGACAGTTTTGTGCCTGATCCAATCATATAGCTCAAGAAGAGCTATCTTTTTGCTACATCTACTGTATGTTCATTATGGCTGTTTTGCAAACCCTGGAGCTCCCTTTCTTGCTTTAGTTTCACCTGTACTAGTGCTGCATTTTTTTGCAGCTTACTGTTTACGTGGTATTCCATTTCAGTTGCTGAACCATATGGAATTCTTCAGAGTGTCAAATAAACTTTCTGTGCTGAAAATGTATAATATAGAGTGATGTCAGTTCATTCACACACACCCTTTCAAGAATCCGGAGTATTGCTTCAATCTTTAAGTTAGACATGTGAATATTTATGTATATTTGACTCTTGCATACAAGTTAGTGACATGCAAGCAGAGATGTTACAATTGTAGTGGAAGAATATGTAACCTTTGTCTAAATTATAGAAAGTCAATTATTATATATCATAAAGAGAGGAAAAATTACAAATTTCATTTCATTAACATGCTTACACTTGGTTTTGTGCTTATATTCCATTACATTTTTGTTAGTCATCTCTCATGCATGTTTTGAAATAGTTTATTGTGAGTTTTAAGAAAACAAAAAGACACTTCTTCCATATGTACATTTAGAAAACCTTATTTAATAAACGTAAAATTGGTGTTGCTGTATTTGGACTAAAATCTATGTGTATTTAAGAAATATCTATATATATGGCCACCCAACTCTACAATAACTTTGGGCGGCATACAGTAAAAACAATCATACAATTCACTTAAAACAAAGAACCCCCAAATGCCATAAGAAAAACCACCACTAAGAGTCACACAGGTCCAGCCACCCACTTGAACCCGACAACCAGGTTTTCAGGGCTCTTTTGAACACAGCCAAGGTGGGTCCAGGTGCATCTTAGGGGGGATGGTGTTCCAGAGGGCAGGTGTTGTGACAGAGAAGGCATGCTTCCTAGGTTCACTCAGATGCTACTGCTTAAAGGGTGGGACCTGGAGCATGCCAACTCTCCCCAATCATACAAAATCAAATCAAATCTTCAGATCAAATCTTTATTATGATCAAAGATCAAAAGACACAAGAAATATGTGAAAGTAATAAATTTCAGTTAATAAAACATAGTTTACTAAGAGGAGAATGTAAAGTGTGAATTATAAAATGAAATTAAAATTAGTTGGAGAAATCAGCTAGTGTTGTTTCTTCACTGTAGTCCAGCAGTAGATAGAAATACTCCTTGTTGTCTTGATTAGTATTTGATAGTAGGAATTTTGTGTAAAACTCATCCATTTTGCCTGGGCATCATTGAAAGATGAACACTAGAAGGCATTTTTGAGAGTGCCTTTAGTAGTCACAATAATGAAGCACATGCTGAACTGTCTCTACCTCTCCAAAGTCTCATGGGCATAGACGTTTCTGTATAGGAATTTTGTTATATCTTCTAGTTAAGAGGGCAGAAGGTAAGACATTCTGTCTAGCTTTGAAAACTGGGAGGAGGTTAGGGTGCTCAGGGAGTTTGCAAGTTTCCAGCTAACCTTGGTAATGAACATTCTAGAGCTCCAATGTTAGGGAATTAATTTCAGTTTGTAGATCTACATCCTTCAGTGTTTGGTATATAATCCTTTTAGCCTGGTCAAAATTAGCAGAAATAAGTGGTTCCTTGGATAAGCCAATGGTGTTTAATTTATTTCCTGCAGTTAAAGACCATAATGAGGCATAATCTTCTGTTAAGATCAGTGGTGCTAGGTCCAGTGGCATAAACAGACATTTCAGCCAATATGTCAGTACTGCTCCCAAGTTTGATTTTGGACATCCTTACTTCAAGTCTCAGGGCTGCATTAGAGATGCTTCTTGGGGCATCAAATATTGTGCTAGAAACTTAGTTTGTGTGACCTCTGTAAAGTTGTTTTAACAAATATACTAACCTGTGCCACATATAGAATTTGGCAACAAAAAAGAATCTTCTAATGGCCATGGAGGATTTAGCCAGTTTCATTTATATACTAATATAAGAGCTTTCCAAGATTCTGTGGCATGAAATACTGCCCTGAGGTATTTAAAGGAGGATACTTGCTCTATGCTGGCCCCACCTACTGTCCATCTATATTGCTTTGCCTATTGGCCAGATAGTATTATTTTAGACTTCTGGTGGTTTATAATCAACTTATGAAGGTTGCAGAAATATGTAATAGTATTGAGTGCTCTTCTAAGGCCAGTTTGGGTGTATGGAATGATTGCACCATTATCAGCATATATGAGTAGAAGGATCTGATATCTGGTAGTTTTAAGGGCTTGTAAGTCAGAGGAATCTTTCACCATATCATTGATACAGGGCTGGTGCTAAAATGCAACCCTCTCTGACACTTTTGAGGTATATACACTCTTTGTAAGCATTCCTTGAGGGTTGTACCTCACTTGGAGCAGTATATTTGTATGTAGCTTCTACATTAAAAATGAGCGTCTGTCAACGTTGGTATTTTGAAGCTTTTAGCATAATTGGGTTTGCATTCTTGAATCAAATGCTGATTTGAAATGAACAAAGGCCACATACAAGGGAGATTCAAATTTGTGTACATATTTCTCTATTAGATGGTGCAACAGAAAGATGTGATCTACTTTCAGATATCTCATTTGAAATCCAGCCTGTTCCAGTCCAGTGATTCTTTCACAGTCTAGCCAATCCTGTAGTTTTTGGTCCAAGAGTCTGGCATAGAGTTTGCCTGTAAAATTCAGTAGGCCTATAATTGTTTGAATCTCCTTTCGCACCTTTCTGTAAATACGGTCCACTATCACCTTCCTCCATTTCTTGGGGAATGTTGCCCATTTAATCAGTGTACTATAGATGAATAGGGAGGCAAGAAGGGATGTCCACCAGTCAGAGTGCAACTTAAGGAACTCTGATGGGACATAGTCACTGCCTGGGACCTTCTCTGGTCCTAGGAATTCTGTAGATTTAATTGTTTTGGAGAGGGTGACTTAAGCATAGAGAAATAACAGGTTTTTGACCCACTTCCATATATTGGGAGGTACTTGATATGAGGTAAGAGTTAAATTTATATTAAATATATTTCTACCATAGGTAGAACTTTATAGAATACATTTTGAACAAACAAATCTTGATTTATCTTTCCTTTTACTATTTAATGTGTAGTGAACCGCAGGAAGGGTTTGTTTGTTTTTAATAGTAATTTTATTAAAAATGGCAATTTCAAAGATAAAAACTAATACAAACTAAAAAAAGAAAAAGAAAATCAGAAAGTAAGGAAAAAGAAAGAAAGAAAAATAGAAAAGAAAGAAAAACAAGAATATAGTAAAGAAAAAGAAAAATATATAAAGGAATGATTTCCCCCTCATCTCAAATATAAACAATTTTAGTAACTTATCACCTTCTCTTAAAATACAACAAATGATCTCTTCTTTCCATATCCCATCTCTTATCTATAAACAAATCCTTAAAGTCTCATTGTTTCAGTCCTGATCAGCGAAAGTCCATTAAAGGTTACCAGAGATGACAACATATCTATTTTAACTTTGATCAGATAAACTAACTTTATATTCCTTTTACTTCTAACAATCTTGATCTTTAGTCCCCTCAAATAATGTCCTAGAACTTGATTTCTTTTTATTTTTTCTTTGTCCCTTCTCATAACAATCTTTGAAGTTTTAACAAGCCTCTTTTGTAAATCCAGTGTAGGAAAATTACCCAGGTCACTCTCTTGGTTTGTTATGTGTATATCCCTTTTAATTATTAAGACATCAGGCGGTTTCTTTTGTATGGCCAGTAGAGCATGTTTTTTCCATATCATTCTTGTAGCCTGTCATTTTTAAATCCACTTTCAGATCAGTCTCAGTCTTGTCAGGTAAAACCTGTTCCTCTTTCATAACATCTTTTAAACACAGTCTTATCTATAATAGAGGCAGACACTCTTGAAATTAACTTCTGGGTCCATTGTTCAAAAACATCCTTCAGTGTGTCCAGTATTAAAATATTTTGCTTCATTCTGTATTAGTAAGTCAAATTTAGGTGTTCTTCTCCTATAATTGTAATCTTTAGTTCCTTCTGGTTCCCTCTAGTGTACAACCTTCAAAGTCTCATCCTATCACTTTTTTTTTAAAGAGAATTCAAAACAAAAGCATTTTTCCACAGCAAGTCTTCTTCTAATTAATTCCAAAATCTTATTTCAAATCCATCTGGACCCTGAGTCCATTTGTAACTTTCCAAAATCAAAGTTCTAATCACCCTTTTACTGTTTATTAAAAAAAAATTAAGTCCTTAAACTTGTATTTAAAACTTCCTTTGCTAAGGGTTGGAGGAAACTCACCTGATGTTTTCAGACTTGTCAATCCAAAGGTTCCTAATAGCTGAAAAACAGTTAACAAGCAATTTCCAAAAGTGATTAGAAAAAGAAATGTGCAAACCCAGTGTCCTTTTAAAAGTGCTGACTGCGGTTTGAGTGAGATGGCTTTTCCCTCATCTCCCAGAGCTCTAAACCTGCTGAAGGCTGATGTGTTGCAGTCTCCTTGTGAGAAACAACTGTCTGGAGCACTTGTGGGCAATCTCAGTTCCTCTCCTTATCTGGAGAGGAATTACAAAGAGCCGGTCTACTTGCTGGCTCTTCATTCTGTCCCAGTTGTTTGCTCTGCTTTTATGCTGGCCATGGAATTCTGGGCGTTGAAGTACACATGTCTTAAAGTTGCCAAGGTTGAGAATCCCTACTCTATTCATTTATGGTAACTTTTCCTTGTACTTAGCCATTTGGGGTATCCAACTTTTTAAGGGAAACTACAAATCCAAATTTTAAAATGGCCTTTTCTGTATTTTCAGAAGATGATGATGCAGCCTGGATGGTGTAACAGAAAGACAACACTGTTAGTTTAAAATTCAAATCAAAGCTTACCATGATTCAGAAAAACATGTTTGTTCTTTTTCAAAGTATACTGAGCAAATATGGATCCTATTACACATCCAACAAGTTGTCATTTCATCTAAACTTTAAAAAAAAAACCAAAACCTGGTGTCTAGGAAACATTGCTCTTTTGAAAATGGTTGCATTATAAAGAAGGTTCATGAGGTTTTTCATTTTATGTGAACTCTTACACTTAATAACTTTGAAATGAATTTTGAGGCTCACAGAGTCGTGTACTTGAGATGGGTGGCCACATAAATCAAATAAATAAATAATAAAAGTAAATAAATAATTTTGAAATGGTGCATCCAGAGAGGAGACAGAAATTTAACAATAAAGACTTGAAAATATTTTTAAACCTTTACCTTGGATGTGATTTCTGCAATTTTCTCTCTAACCAGAGTATGTTACTGTAACTTGGAATTGCCAAAATCAAATATATGCTTAAGTTTTCTTTAAACACCTGTAGATGGGAGCAGATAAATTCAGCTCTTAGACCATGCTTACCGTACACAGTTGTTTTGAAAATTATTAAAGTTGCTGACTTTTAATAGAGAAAAGCCCGCCTGCCTGCCTGCCTGCCTGCCCCTCCCTCCCTCCCTCCCTCTGTCAGAACCTGTATCAATCAAATGTCAATTTTAAAAAGCTATAGCAGTCAATGAGTGTTTGCTTGATTTGTTTCTGCCATTTGTACCTGGGGGGCGGGATGGTAGTTTATAGTTGTGCTTGGGTTATTGCTATGAGATGGATAGGCGCTCACACTGATATGGGAATTTACAGCAAGACCTGAATGCAGACAAAACCGGTGGTAGTCTGAAGGCTGGGAAGAACTATGTTATCAATGGGAGGAATGCACAAGGCCACCATTCTGTGAGAAAGGAGTTTGGCGCCAATCTAGCAAGGGGGCGGATAAGTAGAGGGAAATTTACACAGGCTTTAGTTTTAGCAATGCTTTGCTTCAAGCTGCATGTACCAACCAATAAAGGAGCATTTATCTGAACCAGGCCTGGTTTCACGAGAATTCTTCTAAATTGGGGTTTGGACTTTGTGGACCTGACTGACTGACTGACTGACTGACTCCCTCCCTCCCTCCCTCTTTGTTTGTTTGTTTGTTTCATACTCAGATGCTATATTCCTTCACGCACATTTAAGGGGAGGTAGATTTACCACGTACATAGAGACAGTGGTCAAAGCAAACAAACAAAAAAGGGATGCCCCATATCCTTAATTGAATGCAGCTATATTTTTATTTAGGTATGCACATGCATGCCAAGCATGAATTTCAAGTGATGGTCATAGAAGAGATCAGTTATGTCTGTATGGGACTCCTATAATTTTCACTGGAAAAAAGGCATAGTAATTAGAAATAGTACTATGCATATACCAAATCATTTAATAAAAATTGTTCCTAAGATCAACTAGAAATGGTGATGAAAAATAGTTCATTTAGTGACAGATAGATTAGTATATGATACAACACTATATACAGTCAGGTCCAGAAATATTGGGACATCGACACAATTCTAACATCTTTGGCTCTGTACACCACCACAATGGATTTGGAATGAAACAAACACAATGTGCCTTAACTGCAGACTGTCAGCTTTAATTTGAGGGTATGTACATCCAACTCAGGTGAACGGTGTAGGAATTACAAGAGTTTGCATATGTGCCTCCCACTTGTTAAGGTACCAAAAGTAATGGGACAATTGGCTTCTCAGCTGTTCCATGGCCAGGCATGTGATATTCCCTCAGTACCCCAATTACAATGTGCAGATAAAAGGCCCAGAGTTCATTTCAAGTGTGCTATTTGCATTTGGAATCTGTTGCTGTCAACTCTCAAGATGAGATCCAAAGAGCTGTCACTATCAGTGAAGCAAGCCATCATTAGGCTGAAGAAACAAAACAAACCCATCAGAGAGATAGCAAGAACATTAGGCGTGGCCAAAACAACTGTTTGGAACATTCTCAAAAAGAAGGAACGCACCGGTGAGCTCAGCAACACCAAAAGACCCGGGAGACAACGGAAAACAACTGTGGTGGATGACCGAAGAATCCTTTCCCTGGTGAAGAAAACACCCTTCACAACAGTTGGCCAGATCAAGAACACTCTCCAGGAGGTAGGTGTATGTGTGTCAAAGTCAACAATCAAAAGAAGACTTCACCAGAGTGAATACAGAGGGTTCACCACAAGATGTAAACCATTGGTGAGCCTCAAAAACAGGAAGGCCAGATTAGAGTTTGCCAAACGACATCTAAAAAAGCCTTCACAGTTCTGGAACAACATCCTATGGACAGATGAGACCAAGATCAACTTGTACCAGAGTGATGGGAAGAGAAGAGTATGGAGAAGGAAAGGAACTGCTCATGGTCCTAAGCATACCACCTCATCAGTGAAGCATGGTGGTGGTAGTGTCATGGCGTGGGCATGTATGGCTGCCAATGGAACTGGTTCTCTTGTATTTATTGATGATGTGACTGCTGACAAAAGCAGCAGGATGAATTCTGCAGTGTTTCGGGCAATATTATCTGCTCACATTCAGCCAAATGCTGCAGAACTCATTGGACGGTGCCTCACAGTACAGATGGACAATGACCCAAAGCATACTGCAAAAGCAACCAAAGAGTTTTTGAAGGGACAGAAGTGGAATGTTATGCAATGGCCAAGTCAATCACCTGACCTGAATCCCATTGAGCATGCATTTCACTTGCTGAAGACAAAACTGAAGGGAAAATGCCCCAAGAACAAGCAGGAACTGAAGACAGTTGCAGTAGAGGCCTGGCAGAGCATCACCAGGGATGAAACCCAGCGTCTGGTGATGTCTATGCGTTCCAGGCTTCAGGCTGTGATTGACTGCAACGGATTTGCAACCAAGTATTAAAAAGGGAAAGTTTGATGTATGATTATTATTCTGTTCCATTACTTTTGGTCTCTTAACACGTGGGAGGCACATATGCAAACTGTTGTAATTCCTACACCGTTCACCTGAGTTGGATGTACATACCCTCAAATTAAAGCTGACAGTCTGCAGTTAAAGCACATTGTGTTTGTTTCATTCCAAATTCATTGTGGTGGTGTATAGAGCCAAAGATGTTAGAATTGTGTCGATGTCCCAATATTTCTGGACCTGACTGTAGAACACAATACAGTGATGAAGAAGGTATCCTTAGATTTAACCAGTGTCACCTTGTTTCTGTAGATGTTTTGGAAGACTGTTCTCCAAGTGGCTAAGTTCTTTTAACTAAAGAGTTATTTTTTAGCAAAACCCAAACCCAAGGAAGTAGATGTTTGGAAAATATTATAATGGCAGTCTGCAACTTCTTTTTCTTTTCTTTTAAACACAGGTCTTTCACTTGCTGCAGTCTTATCTGGAATCTAAACAGAGAGCTAATTCAGACTTTCATCAAGGTTTGAGCAACATTATCACTAGTGTATGTGGCAAGCTATGGTTGGCAAAGAGGTAAGTCAAAAACAGGAATATATTTATTTATAGTCCCAAATCAATAAAAATAAAAGCAAATATGAAGCCTAAAAGTACACAGTAAGCCAGGCCTGAAACAATTAGTAATAAAAAGAGGGTACCACATAATTTCTAAGAACTTGGCAACCTTTTTAGTGTTGCCTACGCTGGATCTTGTACAAGGAAGACTGTAATCTCTTGGTGAGACAGCTAAGATTTCTGATAAATGGATGTATCAAATGCCATGAGTGATTTAATGGACAATTTAGGACTACGTGAGTTGCTGACTCAACTGCTGTCTGAAAATGCACTAATACAGTTATCATATGGGAGAGAAGTATATCTGTCTGTCATCATAATCGGTAATGTGCCAATTTGGGCCAAAGTAAAAATTCCCTGTGAAGAGCAAGTAAGATGTTCTAAAACTATCTAGGAATTGTACCCTAATGGAAATTAATAACTTTTGCTTTCTCATTTAATCTTTGGAAAGATTAAATCTTAGTTCCTCAGGGTGAATTCAGCCAAGGTCTTATCTGGGTCAGATTATGATATAGCCAGGAATGAAAAGCAACTATAAGCCAGGCAGAGTCAAATTGCCTCCTGAGGGTTGAGATAAATATATCTAATAGAGTAAGTTGAACCAGGGATGCTCCCCCCTCTCCCCAAATCTGATACGGCAAAGTCTCAGCTGGGCTCCAGGATAGGTGCAGACTCACAGAGAGCTCACTTGATTATTCCAGCAGTTGGAAGGTTGGAAGTGGATGCCTTTCACACTGAATGTATTGCTGGTTCACTGTGGATTATAGGGCTGAAATTTTTATTGAAAATGAAAAATAAAAATATTTTAAAATCAGTAAACCATTTCTTGGGTTTTCAGTCTCAGATATTACACATTTTGCTAACTGTAAATTTTTCCTTTTTTATTGTTATATCAAGCCATTGGTTATGTTTTCATAATCAAAAATAAAAACAAGCTTCTGAATGAAGAATTAAAAAAGGACTTCTAGATTCCCTGTAGTGCTCAAGTAGATTCAGCATGACCATAGCTATAATAAAAAGGGCCTTCAGAAAACATAAGAGTTTAAGGAAAAAATAAAGATGGAGTAACACACAGTAATTTTCTCCTAAGATTTTGAATAACACAAGTGTAATGGTTAGGCAAGAGTTATAGCAGTGCACTCTCACAGCGGTGAGATATATGTGCCCTCCTAGGGACATTCAGAACTGTCTGGGCTGCCACATTCTGCACCAGCTGTAGCTTCCAGATACTCTTCAAGGGTAGCCCCATATAGAGCATGTTATAGTAATCCAACCAGGAGGTGACCAGGGCATGAGTGACCGTGCGGAGGGCCTCCTGATCAAGGAAGGGACATAATTGCCGCACAACATGAAGTTACGCAAAGGCCCTCTTAGCCACGACTGCCACCTGCTCGTCGAACAGGAGTCGTGAGTCCAGGAGGACCCCCAGATTACACACCAGGTCTGTCTGGGGTAGTGCGACCCCATCAAGAACCAAAGATGATAAACTCCTAGATCTTGAGGTTTCCCATACCCACAGCCACTCCGCCTTATCAGGGTTCAGTTGAAGCCTGTTGTCCCCCATCCAGGCCCCTACAGCCTCCAGGTACCGTGAGAGGGTAGTCACAGCATCACTTAGGTCACCTGGGATGGAGATGTATAATTGGGTACCATCAGCATACTGATGATACCTCATCCCATGGTGCCAGATGATCTCACCCAATGGTTTCATGTTAAATAGGAGCGGCGAAAGCACTGAACCCTGAGGCACCCCACAGAGTAGGGGCCATGGGTTGGACCTCTCACTCCCTGTCAACACTGATTGGGTTTGGCCTTGGAGAAAGGAGCTGAACCAGCACAACACTGTGCCACCCAGCCCCAACTCCTGCAGCCGACCCAAAAGGATACCATGGTTGATGGTATCGAAAGCCGCTGAGAGATCAAGAAGAGCAAGGATGGATGCACTACCCCCATCCCGCTCTCACCAGAGATCATCCAAAAGTGCGACCAGTGCTGTTTCTGTCCCATAACCGGGCCTGAACCCTGACTGATAGGGGTCCAGATAATCCATTTCCTCCAGGATCCTCTGAAGCTGCTGCGTGACCACCTTTTCCACCACTTTTCCTAGAAAGGGAAGGTGGGAGACTGGATGAAAATAGTCCAGAAGGGTGGGATCTAGCGATGGTTTCTTGAAGAGGGGGTGGACCAAAGCCTCCTTGAAAGGTTTCGGGAACACCCCCTCCTGCAAGGATGAATTGACCATCGCCAGTTATACTGAGGTTGGGACTGGACTTTTGTTTTGTTTTAATAAGAAAACAACCACTTAGAATATAAATCTGTGGTTTTTAGCTCAACACAGTGAATTAGAGCAGTACATTTCAATCTTTTTCAAATCTGGCACCCATTTTTAGTCCAAATATATTTTTCTCTGGAAAGAACTCTTTTTTTAAAAAAATGTGTCTATTTTTATCAATAACAGTGACCACTTTCTCTGAAGAAAAAACTAGCAGTAATACCAGCTGTGTAGACAAAATATATATGTCTTTAATCCCAAGGTATTTGAAGCCTAAATCCTTCCAGGAGAAAATTTGCTTCATAAATCTAAAACCAGTACATAAACATTAGTCAGACTATCCATATATTTCCAAGAACTAAATCAACATTTCCTTATACCCTTAATATAATAAAAAATGAACAGCAGCTGATAGCTACAGTTTTTCAAAAACTATTACAAAAATATATATTACTTACAATTTTCCACAAATAATTAAAATTTATTTGTAAACTAATCATGTCATATTTCATTAAAAGCAAGAAATTCAAAATTGTATTAAAATACACATAAATATGGGACAATCAGATTGAGGTAGTTTGGTTATAAAAATGATATAGGCCAATTAGGTTTTCATCAGTCTGAAAATGTCATCAGTGCTACAGTTAACACTATGAAATGTGTGCAAATTGGCAAGAAAGATACACAGTCAATGTCTAAATTAATTCAAAGCAAGATTCAAGGATGTTGCTTTGGTGATATCATTTGGAAGAGAATTTCACAGAATCTTTATATTTATTTATTTTATGATATTTATAACCTACCCCAGTCCTAATTAAATCTGGGCAGGGTACATCAAAGGAAAGTGCAAAAGACAAAAAAGTAAATGCTTGGTATAAACAGTGAAAGTAATATTAAAAGCCATTGAAAAAAATACAGTTGCCTTAAAACTAACCTTATCTATTCTAAGGCTGAATTGCTTTAGCTCGTTTATGAAATACCTGCAGGGTGAGGACCATCCGTATCTTCAGTGGAAAAGTATTCCTAATCCTTACCCTCTATGTTGACAGAGAGAAGACTTAACAATCCTGTATACTCTATTTGGAGTGATTTTGTGTTTGCTCAGAGTCTACTGTTGAGTCAGTTGCCCACGTTTTACTCCACTGCACTCTTTATGATAAGTAATGTGCAGCCCTTATGTATCTACTTACCGAGTGCACTGGATGGCCAGAAATTTTAATTGTTCATTTCCTATTCAGACTTTTCATTGAAGGTTTCCAGAAAAGTTGCCAAGTTCTGTTCAATTCTCATTGTCTTTAGAAGGTTTTGGGCTTTAGACATCAAAAGGATAATCTCAACTGTACTAGAACATTTTCTCTAGTCTCCTTTTTATTGTATTGCTTCATTTACTTGCATTATATTGTTTATTACTATCTCTTTCCTTGTTTGGGGGGGGATTGTGTTTCACTATAAACCCATGAAGTAAGTAATAGCCTGGAGCTGTGCTATAAAAGGTATTGGCCGGGACATTGAATTGGGCCTGGCAGCCTACTGAATAGATACTGCTACCAAAAATGCATTTATAGGTGATACCCTTGCCTCTCTTGAATTGAAGGCTATCATCTCTTTACAAGGCCAAGTTCAGATGGGAGACATATTCCTCTTTGGAATGTATTTTCTGTATCAAGCATCACCTTTGCAGGTTTAGCATTAATTTGCAAACTGTAAAAGGAACATAGATAAAACACAAAAGTTACCGTTCGTTGTAAGAGTTTATACATGTTTCTATTATGTCTAAGATCATAATATGATCAGCACAGGAGGTGTTTTCACAGTACCTGATACTACAAAACAACATGAAAGCAATCTTGCTATAAAATTAGTATTCAAGCTAATTTTTTAAATTCCAGAAACCCAATTAGGAAGAGGGTGACTATTAATAATTTCATTAATTGTTATATTGTTTTGTGTCTCTTCTTGTCCTCTTAGGACCCTATATTAAGCAACTTTTATTGGAGTTTTGCTACTTAAGTCCACTGATTTCTTGCAGAGTTAAATTGAATAACAAAATCATGAATCTTGCCCTGATGTTGACTTATAATGTTTTGGTGGAAGAATTTTGTTATGGACCTTCGTCAGAGCAGTTTTTCTAAGGGAAAATGAAATGCTGAAGTCTTAGAATATTTATTCTTGATATACCCCAGCATAATCTCTCTATTGAAAAAAGACATTTTAGAATAAACGCCTAAAATTGCAGATTTTGTACTCTTAACTGTACCTCTATGGAAATGTATGTGCTACTGGTGATTTTTAGTCAACTCTATGTTTATTTGTTTAATTAAAATATTTCCAGGCCATCTATTAAGATAAAAGCCCAACTAGGGTGGTTTGCCTAATAAAATTTATTATAAAACCATTAAGTAATAAAATAGCAAATATTAACATAATAATAGTAATAATATTAATAATATTAATTTATTAAAATTACATGCTGCCCAACTCCCAGCGACTCTGGGGGATTTACAATTATTAAAACATTAAAAAGCAAAGAACAATACAGAAAACACAAAAACAGCACAAGACAAAAGAACAACAATGGCAAAGAAAACAAACCTGGAAGGGAACAGAAAGGAAGAAAGGGGCATCAGTCGTCCTTTCCAAAGGCCTGGGCAAAGAACCAGGTCTTGAAGGCCCTTTGAAATTACCAATAGGGTGAGCTATTCAAATTTCAAAATCCTTGAGCACTCCCATGCTAAGCTGTGTGCTACAGTGAAGATCATAACTTGGGAAGAATTCATAAATTAATGTGTTTTCCTTAGTTTTATCATTGTTTCTTTTGTTGCAACTTCACTAATGTATGTGTTTGAAGTTGTCATTTGCTTGCATTTGCCTATAATGGTGTTTCTTTCATATTGTTTTCATTCAGAATTATTGCTAATTTGTGAACTGGCATATCGTTGATTGCTTTATATTTCAAAATCTTGAAATTAAAAGTTGGGCACGCAGGTTTACAATTAGAAATTGAAAATGTATGCCCTGATTATGGGTTGAAATATGCATCACCAGTGTAACTATATGTAATAAAAATCACATTAATTTACACAAAAGATCTTTCTTTAAACCACCCAGACTGACTGACTGATTGCATTTCTATTCTGCTGCAATCTAAATCAACCCTTTGTGGCAGATTAGATAGGAAAAGTCCACATAAATGTTGGTACAATGATTTTTTCCCTTAATTGTAGTTTGTCAATGCTGAATTTTGTAACATATGGATTAAAACTGGATGCTTCCAAACAAACCAATGACTGTGGTTTAATGGTTCAGATGTAATAGAAAGATACAATTAACCAGGGCTTTGTTTTTCTGCTCATGTGATGAAAAGTGCAAAATGATACAGCGGTGCAAATTTGGAGACAGTCTCAGCAGTGGCAGTTGCAGCAGAAGTCTCTTTTGGTCAAGTGCAGATGGGAAGTCCCATGAAATAGCCATATTGAACCAAATGCTTGATGCCTCCAAATTATTCACATAGTTCCACAAGAATGGAAGGGTTATTTAATACCAAAATTTGATCTTCTGAATGCAACTGTGATCTAGTCCTAACATACATATATATCTGGTACTTCTCTCCATTGCCTGACCCTTGCATAATTATGATAAATAAGAACAATGAAGGAATGTTGCAGGAGGGTTGTTGGGGCACTATGCTTTAAGCAGAGGATTTATTTATTTATTTATTTATTTGTCAAATTTAGTCACCGCCCATCTCACTCAAGGAGCGACTCTGGGTGGTTTACAATAAAACAAGAATAAATACTAATTAAAATACAGTAAAACAATGTAGATAAATAAATAATCTATTCCAATTGATGGTAAATGAAAGTTATTAACCTACAGGAGCATCTTCAGGGTGCCATCCACCCCCAGGGTTGGTTACCCCTCCTCACACCCCATGCGAGTTGGCAGAGCCAGGTCTTCACCCCTTTCTGGAAGGCTGGGAGAGTGGGGGCCTGCCTCATCTCTGGGGGGAGAATGTTTCATAGGGTAGGGGCAACGGCACAGAAGGCTCTCCTCCTGGGCCCCACCAATCAACATTCATAGGTACTTAGATATAAATTTCTTAATTTTGTAATAGAGATAAAACCAAATATGTGCCTATCTCACATATACTTGCTTATGCATCAAGCTACTGGGGGCAGACCAGGGGGTGGGGGTGGGGGGGAATGAAGCAAGTAGAGGAAAAATAAAGTGTTAAAGTGTTCATTTAAATTTTGCTATTGTCTTTGTTTCTAGGCAAAATCCTTGTCTGGTGACTAGAGCAGCATATCTTGATGTCCTTATTCTGTTGAATAATTATCTGGGGAAGTCAAAAATAAAAGGTAAGGTTGAGCTAATGCATCACTTTCCTGCCAGTAAAAAACAAAAACAAAAACTACAATCTTTAAGACTGTACTGGGACTGAAGGGATAGATTTTACTATGCCCTGGATTGTCAGTCTTAAAAATACCACTACTCTCCTTGTAATGTGAAAAAAAGCAGAGCCTTCTCAGTATAATGGAGATAAAGCAAAGACCTCATTCCAAGGCTCAAATTGCAAAAATGGGGATGAAGGGATAAATGTGATTTTGATCTTTGACAAGGAAAAATGGAAGAAGACAAACCCCACAATTCCAATATTATAATAAGGTGAAGAACGTTGTGCTATCTTCTTCTTTGGCTAACATAAAAGTAGAGTTGAGGAAAAACAATTTTTTTGCTAAGTTTCTGAACACTCTAAAGTGAACTGCATAATGCATTGACAACTACTGTATTATATTGAAGCTCTAATAAATCCTCATGCTGTTTACGTTAATTCTAACCTAAATACAAGCAGTCCCTGGGTTAAGAACGTCTGACTTACAGACAACTCATAGTTACAGACTGCCTATTACTAAAAATGGCGGATGGCGTTCTCCTTCCTCGAGCTGATGAACTGCTGAAGCCATGCAATGTTTACATGAACCGCTGAAGCTGCATGTTTTTAATATCCAGCCTGTTTTCAGCGGTTCATGAAAACATTGCATGGCTTCAGCGGTTCATAGGCTGGAGGAAGGAGAAAGCCATCCGCCATTTTTAGTAATAGGCAGCCCGTTTGTAAGTACGAATTCTGACTTACATACACATTCGAGTTAAAGGCAGACTTAGGAATAGAAGTCATTCTTAACCCAGGGACTGCCTGTAAACTTTAACTGCTTTTTGGTTTTTCCTAACTTAGCTTCTTAGTCCCAACAATGCTAATCCACAGTTTTATACATCAATAGGTTTGTTGATACATGTATTCCATTGCATGTATTCCATTGCCTTAAAACTGGTATATGTATTTCATTGGTATATGCATTTCATGGCCTTAAAACTGCTATGGGACAAGGCCAGTAATCTGAGAAAAAAATATTTCTATAGTAGTTATTTAGCTAAGAATACATTTGTCACATTCAGAGGGTGAGGGAGTCCAATAAAATTACTCAAGTGGTTCTGTTAGAAAAATATCCACACTTTGTATATATTTCACTTATACAACTTGTTAGGCAGATCCTGTAGTACCCCTTGCTCTCTACATTGATGGTTCAGATAGATGTGGCTAGAACATACAGGACACACAGCCCTGATCAACAGCAGGGGAAGTGCTCAGAAATACTTGCAAGCCACTTTCAAGTGAGTATCATAGCAATCAAAGTTCAATTAGAATACATGGAAATCTCCTGAATTTAAAGCCACAATAAAGGTTTACTGATTTAAAGTAGGTCCTATACTCATGTGTTTTCACTGATACCCCATTTACCCAATCCTGTTTATTTAGACTGGTCAAGCCTAGCTTGAGGAATGGAAGCTGCCAAGTCTGGATTCAGAATGAATCAAAGAGCTGGTGTGCTCCAGGACTCTTTTTATCCCCAAAGTCCTTGTTTCATTGATTTGTAAGTTCAGCAGGCGTTGATGGGACTGAGGCTTCCTTGCACTTCGCACCCAGCTTCTCGTTGTCTGTTTTCCAGTGGCATTTCTTTTGCGTATCTGTTGGCTCTCAATGACTTGATTCTTTCTTACCTATTTTTCAAAAACATCTTGTGACAATAGTTCTGGCTTTGTCCTCTCTGTGTATGTGCTTAGTTCATTTTTAAGCTATGTCCACAATTGTCAATTTCAGCCTCATTTTATAAATAACTAATAGGTATATACTATTTTCTTTTTCCTACTCTTCCATATTGGACCCCCGTTCTTGTTCATTAGGGAGATGACTGCTATGGAAGTAGCCTTCTACAGCATATACTATTGCTTCTAATCTCTGAAATGAATTCTTTCATTTCAGAAGAATCTTTCCATTTCAAAACAAAGACATTCTCAACCTAGAACCAGCATGCAGGCTGGCAGAGAGAAGCTATATTATTCCATTAGGTTTGCTGTTTTGTGTAGAGAGAATCAAACAATTGAAAACAATCTTCTGAAGATTGTCTTTTGTCCTATTTGTTTTCCATATTCACTATAATGTATCAATGATCCTCTCAGTATAATGGCTAAATATGGAAAAGATTGTGTAAGAAATAAAATGGAGAGTCTTTCTTGATGGAAATACTCTGGAAAGTGCTGCACAGATATTCCCTACTACTATACTTGAATGGGCTTAATCAACAAAATGAAATTCAGCATAACAGCTCTGTCGCTGGTTAAACATGGACAATTTCTAATTAGTTGCAATGTTCATAGATAAGCTGTAAGCTATTTCTTTTTCCACAATATGACTGCCTTGAGTTTTTGTACCTTTCTATCATTGGTTTGTTGTTGTTAAATATTTTGCTTCAAATTCTACCATAGTAAATTTACTTTGAAAGGTTAGATCAGTAAGGGAGAATTTTGTGGCATGATTAAAATTAGGCCAGTTTGGAATCTTATGATTATAACTTTACACTTTGCAATTCCCAGTGGCAACTATGATGTCCATAAATAGTGTGCAGAGGAGGTTCTGGAAAGGCATACTTTACAACCCTTTTAGAAATAAATGCCCCTCAAGAAATCCAGAGATACTTGTTATTACACAAAACGTGAAGCAGTATTATACTGAGACAATTAGTCTATCTAGCCTAATAATGTATCCATTAACAGATGGCAGTGTGCCCAGTGTGAGATTTGCCCCGTTCGACAGAGAAACTCTCGTGACACGTGTGGTTCACAAAGAAGGTTTACTCATGCGTAACGTAGTAGTCACAAGCAAAGCCAGGACTGGCTTGGTACAATTGCATCACTTGTTATATTCCCCCCTTCCCGTGCTTTTTCCCGCCTCGTGATCGCGTTGCAGCTGTGGACTATTGGGCCCCCCAATGTCCCCCTTGATTGTTCATGATGGCAGGGTCGGTCAGAGTCCATTGTCCTTGATTGCCAGTCCCCCTCCGGCCGGGTTGGTCCCTCCCTGCTACGTGCAGACCCGCGGGTTCTGTGCTGCGTTGCGATCTTGTTTCGCTGCCCTGCGGCCCCGTTCCTTGCATGCTCGCGCCGTTATCAGTTCATAGTTAAAAGCTTCCGCTGTGGTTTTCCTGTTTAGCTGGCCGCAGGTGGCTCGTTAATTAGCGGCGCTTTCAGTTCCTCTTTTCCCCGCTAGCTACCGCCGGTGGATTCCGCGTGGTCTGGTTGCGAGCTTCCCTGCAGCCCCGTGCTTCCCTGAAGCCTCGTGCTGACCGAACCTGACATGCCGCCCCCCTGATGACAACTCCCCCCCCTCGGTCCTATTTCGGCTTCCCGGGGTATTTACTGTAAAAGTCCCGCACTAGGTCCGGTGCCCTTATGTGGGTTTTACTCACCCATTCGCTGTGGGACTTGGGGAAATGTTTCCATTGCACTAGGAGCTGGGTCTGCCCCTTGTGCCTCCGGGCGTCCAGTATCCGGTTGATTTCGAAATGCTGCTCCCCCCCGACCATGATGGGTGGTGGTACTCCCTCCGCCTTGTGCCAGACGTTCCCCGGCTGGTGTAACTTTAGCAGGCTGCAATGGAACACCGGGTGGATCTTCCCGAGGCTTTTCGGGAGCGTCAGCCTGACGGTCACCGGATTGATGACCTCCGAAATGGGGACCGGCCCCACAAACCTCGGGCTGAGTTTTTTCGATGCCTGGTGCGTCTTTAGGTTTTTGGTTGACAGATACACCTGGTCCCCCACTTTCCACTTTTCCTCGGGGAGCCTCTTGCGGTCTGCGTGCTTCTTGTAGTCGGCTTTGGCTTTTTGCAATGCCGCGTGCGCCGCTCGCCGGGTCTCGTCGATTTGGGCGAACCAGGCGTCCAGGGAGTTGATCTGGGATTCCGGCTGAGGCAGCTCCGGCATGGGGACGAAATCTCTCCCGGTGGCTACTTTGAACGGAGAGAACCCGGTGCTCTTGTGGACGGCGTTGTTGTATGCCACCTCCGTGAATGGTAGTAGCTCCGCCCAATCGTCCTGTTGGTGCCCCACGTAGCAGCGCAGGTACTGTTCGAGCCCCCCGTTCAGGCATTCCGTGGCTCCGTCCGTCTGCGGGTGCGCCGCGGAGGATAGGGCTTGTTTCGTCCCCACCCGCTTCAGGAACTCCCGCCAGAACCGCGCGATGAAGTTGCCGCCCCGATCGCTGACGATACGTCGAGGTGCGCCGTGGAGTCGGTAGACATGTTGCACGAACAGTCTCGCCAGCCCCTCGGCCGTGGGGACTCGCCGGCACGCTACAAAGTGCGCTTGTTTGGAGAATAAGTCCGTGACCACCCAAATGGCGGTCTTCCCCTTACTCTCCGGGAGCTCCACTATGAAGTCCATGGCGACCTCTTGCCAAGGGCCGTCGGGTTCCGCTACCGACTGGAGTAGGCCTCTAGGTTTGCCTTTGGCTCCTTTTGCTGTTGCGCACACCGGGCAACCCCCCGAGTACGCCTCCACGTCCTTCCGGAGCGCGGGCCACCAAAACTGCCGCCTGATTAAGTGGAGTGTCTTTACGAAGCCGTAATGCCCCGCGCTCCGGCTGTCGTGGGCTCTCTCCATGACCTCCCGTCGGCAACCCTCGGGCACGTACAGCTTTCCTTCGTGCCACCACAACCCCTCTTGGCCGGTTAGCGCCTCTCGGTTCTGCTTGAGCCAAGCGTCCCGCTCCGCCGCCTCCGCGAACCCCTGCCTTACTTCAGATGCCGCGTCCCGTTGCTCCCCCTTGGTCTGGCTTCGGGTCACCGCCTTTGCAGCCAGCCTGCTGGCGGGGATGACGGAGTCCACGATCTCCTCCCGTAGGCTGGCGTGTTGGGGCATGCGAGACAGTCCATCCGCTAAGAAGTTGCGCTTCCCGGGGATGTGTTTCAGTGTGAACCTGAACCTCCCGAAGTATTGGGACCACCGTGCCTGTTTGGGGGATAGCTTACACGGGGTCTTCAGGGCCTCGAGGTTCTTATGGTCCGTCCACACCTCGAACGGTTCAGTTGCCCCCTCCAGTAGATGCCTCCACGTGGCCAGCGCCCACTTGACCGCGTACGCCTCTTTCTCCCACACCATCCACCTCCTCTCCGTCTCGGTGAATTTGCGGGAGGCGTAGGCGCACGGGTGGATGGCCCCCTCCGGGCTGGGTTGGAGCAGGACTGCTCCCGTCGCCACGTCTGATGCATCCACTTGGATTATAAACCGCCGGTCTGGGTCGGGATGGCGCAGGATCGGCTCCGCGGTGAACCGCCGTTTTAGTTCCTCAAACGCCCCCTGGCATTCTGCAGTCCACGCGAGTGCCATGCTGGGCTTGGGGGTTTCCCAGTGCCCTTGGTTTTTAGCAGGTCGGTTAGGGGAAGGGCGATTTGGGCGAAGTTCGGGATGAACTGACGATAGAAGTTCGCAAACCCTAGGAAGCTTTGGAGTTGCCTCCGGGTTCGCGGCGCTTCCCAGCCCAGGACATCCCTTACTTTCGCCGGGTCCATCTCAATTCCCCGGCTGGATATTCGGTAGCCGAGGTAGTCTAGTTGCTCTCGATGGAACTCGCATTTCGAGAGCTTTGCGTACAGCTGTGCCTTCAGCAGTCTCTGGAGCACCGTGCGCACCAGGCTCACGTGCTCCGCCAGGGTCTCGGTGTAGATGAGGATGTCGTCCAGGTAGACCAGGACGCCCCGGTAGAGTAGGTTGTGCAGCACCTCATTTATTAGCTGCATAAATACCCCCGGGGCCCCTTTTAATCCGAACGGCATCACGGAAAACTGGTAGCTTCCGAGCGGGGTGTTGAACGCCGTCTTCCACTCATCTTTTGCGCGGATCCTAACTCTGAAATAGGCTTCGCGCAAGTCCAGTTTTGTGAACACCCTCCCCTTCGACAGATGCGACATCAAGTCCTTCATCAGGGGGAGGGGGTATTTGTACTCCGTGCTGATTGCGTTCAGCCCCTGGTAGTCTACGCACATACGGAGCGAGCCGTCCTTCTTCTCCCGGAATAACACCGGGGCCGCTAATGGTGACTTCGCGGGTTGGATGAATCCCCGCGCTAGGTTCTTGTCTATGAACTCGCGCAGGGCCCCCATCTCCCTCCTCGACAGGGAGTACATTTTCGGCTTAGGCAGGGTCGCTCCTGGCTCTAGCTCGATGGCGCAATCACTGGGCCGGTGTGGTGGGAGCTGGTCGGACTCCTTCTCCCCGAACGCTGCCGCCAGGTCTCGATACTGCCTCGGGATTCCGCCGCCCGTCGGGGGTTCCCCGGGTCCGGCCCCTCGCTTTGCGGTCGCCTCGCCAGTCGCCGCTGCCTCCCCTCGCCTCGGGATCGTGGCGGGTCTCCGGGGTCCCGGCACTGCTGCTGCTGCTGTTGCCGCCCGGGTCTCGGGCCCCATCTGCTCTCGCCCCGTCTCCCGGTGTCCCGGACCCTCCGCTTGCCCGCCGGTGGTTGCGGCTGCCTCCGTCTCCACGGCTCGGTCCCCTCTGCTCTCGCCCCTCGCCGGTCTGTCGACCCCGAACCGCACTGCCTCCGCCGTCCTGTCGACTCGTGGGTTCCGCCGCCGCAGCCACGCCAAGCCGAGTACCACCGCGTAGTCGGCCACCGGGACCACCACGAACCTCAGTTCTTCCCGGTGACTCCCGATCGTCATCTGGACCGGCTCGGTGTAATACTGAGCTGGCCCCCCCCCGCCAGCGTGCCATCTAACTGGCTGAATGAAATGGGCTCCCGGAGGCGCCTCAGCTGTAGCCCGAGCCCCGAGACCACCGCTGGGTGCATCAAGCAGTGGGTGCAGCCCGAGTCCAGTAGCGCCCGTAGCTGCGCCTCCCCTCCGGATCTCACCCCCCGGACGTGTATCCTCACCCGGAACGGTGGGCAGTCCTCGTCTCCTATTGGGTCCGCGCGCCTCGACTCCCCTGCTCGCACTGGGACGCCGTTCAGTGCGAGCGCGCCTCGTTTCCCGCCGGCTCCAAGTCCTCTCCGGAGGATGCTGTCTCCGGGGTCGACCACCCCCCGCGTCCTTTCTCGGTCACCGCCGCCACTGCCCCCTTCCGCGGTCGGTCACCGGTCCTTTCCCGTTCGCACGCGGGGTTTTGACTTCGGGCCGTGGTGGGGCGCCTTCCCGCTCCGTCGGGCACTGCGCCGCTCGGTGGCCTCTGCCTCCGCATCGGAAGCACAGATTCGGGGCTCTGGTCGCCTCTCGCCTCCCGGTGGACTGCCGTCGACCGCTCCGTCTCTCCTCGGGGGTCCTCTCCCTCGGCCGGTCCCTCGTCTGGTCCCGTCGTCTTGTGCTCTGTTGGATCTGCCGCCACGCCGATTCTGCCGTTCCGGCCAGCCAGATCCAATCCTTCACTGTGGACGGGTCGTCCCGCCCCAGTGCCCGTTCCAGGTTCTCTGGGTTGAGTCCCCTCTTAAAATACTTCACCTTCAGGGACTCCGGCCAGTCCGCGAGCTTCTCGGCCAACCTCCGGAACTCCAGGGCATATTCCGATACCGATTTGCCCCGCTGTCTGAACTGTAGGATGTCGTCCTCCGCCCGCTTGGCGCTCAATGTGTCCTCGAATCTGTCCCGGAGCGCCTGCATGAAGTCTGGGAAACTCCGTAGTTCCGCCGCGTTGGCATCGTACAGCCCGATCACCCAGCTGGCTGCTTGGCCATCTAGCAGCTCGGCCACGTAGGATACCCTGTCCTCGTCTCTAGCGAATAGGTGACCACCCCTCTGCATGAACCCTGACGTGCGTCAGAAAGTGCGGCAGCTGTTCGGGGTCCCCTGAGAACTTCCCAGTGATACCTCGAAGTCTCAGGGCGTCTGCCGCCCGTTGGTCCTCCGACCGGGGCGCCGTGGGTGGTGCCGGCGGGGGTGTCGGACCGCACCCCGTGTCGCTCGCCTCCTCGTTCACCGCCGGTGGCCCCACTCTCTGTAGTAGGGTCTGGAGCATCGCCTCCACGGCGTCTAGGCGTCGCTCGACTCTCTCCTCTAGTCGGGCGAATTTCTCGCTCCACTCACGGTTCCGGAACCCCGAACCCCGGGTCATCGTAATGCCTGAATCGTCTGGTCCTTGGTTCACGCCCATCGACCACCGCTCGGATGGAGTGCGCCCGGCCCTGGCCGCTGCCCCGTCGCTCCCGGGCGGCTCCGACCGCCCTTCCGCGAGCCTGGGTCCCTCGCGCTCCAGCTGACCCACGGATTCCTCGTCGCTGGTCATGCCTGTATTGAGAAAGAAAACGCTCCTCGGTGGTACCGGGTAGCGCTGACGGTGAGTCCTGGCTTTATGTGAGATTTGCCCCGTTCGACAGAGAAACTCTCGTGACACGTGTGGTTCACAAAGAAGGTTTACTCATGCGTAACGTAGTAGTCACAAGCAAAGCCAGGACTGGCTTGGTACAATTGCATCACTTGTTATATTCCCCCCTCCCCGCGCTTTTTCCCGCCTCGTGATCGCGTTGCAGCTGTGGACTATTGGGCCCCCCAATGTCCCCCTTGATTGTCCATGATGGCAGGGTCGGTCAGAGTCCGTTGTCCTTGATTGCCAGTCCCCCTCCGGCCGGGTTGGTCCCTCCCTGCTACGTGCAGACCCGCGGGTTCTGTGCTGCGTTGCGATCTTGTTTCGCTGCCCTGCGGCCCCGTTCCTTGCATGCTCGCGCCGTTATCAGTTCATAGTTAAAAGCTTCCGCTGTGGTTTTCCTGTTTAGCTGGCCGCAGGTGGCTCGTTAATTAGCGGCGCTTTCGGTTCCTCTTTTCCCTGCTAGCTACCGCCGGTGGATTCCGCGTGGTCTGGTTGCGAGCTTCCCTGCAGCCCCGTGCTTCCCTGAAGCCTCGTGCTGACCGAACCTGACACCCAGCTGAAGTGATGGAGGAGGATTCGCTGGCTCACATTTCCTTAAGATGCAGCTGTGGGTAGTTATGGAGACAGTTTGGGGAATGGAAGACTGCAGTTGGTCCCAGCCAACTTGATACCTCTAATTGGACATTACTTTAATTATATCAGTAAAGCAAGTACCATTAGTACATTTTTTTTCTGCCAGTGTCTAATTTATTTTAGAAAATTTTAGAAAAATACTGAGTGCGTGTTATGAGAACCAGAGCAGGATTTTAAAATATATTCCCTTTCCTTGTTTATATAGCATTATATAAACATCAGAATTGGCCCCAGGGTTTTAGGTGATAACTACTAAATTCAGAATACTAGGTTCAGTGTGCTATTCCTCCTCTGCCATGCGGTGAGGCTGTCTTTTCCACCAAATGCCTCTTAAATGGGATAGTACGATTCTTTCCCTTTGTCCGCTGTAGACAACTGTGAAGGGAATAGGAAAGACTATACTTACTAAACTTTGCAAAAAAAAAAAAAAAAACTCTCTAGATCAAGGAAGATGGAATAAGCCAAGACAATTAAAATGCTGAAATAGCCCAAAGATTCTTGTGCAATGGAATAGTAAAATACAGCTGCTCAGTGAAGTTCAGTTTTTAATCAGTAAAAGTGGTCATATTTTTAATGGACACTAACTAGTATTTAGCAATATACAGACTGCATTAAATCCATCTACATTATATGCTTGTGTGTGTATGGGTTTAACTGGATTTATTAGCTAGCCAACCAAGTCCCCTGTAATGTCCTTTGAAATACTCATTTTTCAAATGTTTCCAAATGCATTATCTTCATCAGAGATACAAAAACAAAAATGATGACTTTCTTATAAAATTCAAGGCCTTGTGTTTTTTTTTCCACAAATACAAAAATGTGAAGAGAATGGGCTTTTGCTTTTGTGGCTTATGTGCCAATGGTTTAAAAAAAGATGACATTTTAGGTTATTTTGTTTCATTCTTAATATTCAAATTAAACTCTCCTTTATAGAAACATTTTATCTTTAAAAACAATGTCCGGTGTTACTATTGTAAGAAAATATATTTTTAGGTTTTTTTCCCCTTAATTAAAATGCATAGTTTTTAATATGATTTTCTGCCAAGCATAACAAATGTTTTTATCTTAACCTCAAATATATTTTATGCCCTGTGGTTGAAAATGAGAGTGAACATTTTGAGCTGTTTGTTTAGAAGATAATTCAGTCGTGAATTATAGATCATTTTAATAATGTATTTGTATCATTTGCTGTAAAAGGAAACTGTTGTAGATACAGTTGAATGGACATATCCATGAAAAATAGTTAAAGCAGCTGGTTTGTAAATCTTTAATTGTAAATATGTGACTGAAATAAATATTAAAGTTAGTAGAATGAAATATCTAACTTCCTTTACTTAAAATCTATTTAAGTGCTACCTAAAAAAGAAAGATTATAAAAATATTGGCAGTGTATAATAGCTTATATTATGTGGTCTATGATTAAATTTAACAAAATTCATCAGAACAAACTGGAGGCAATTTTTTCCCCTCCAACATCATACATTTTGGGTATATTAATAGGTGTGGCCAGCTAATTTTTATGCAGAAAGACAGCTCACTATTTTTTATCCATTTGGCTGTGTAGCCTGCTGATTAGAATATTTTGTTCAACGTCAGTGTAGTTCAATCTCAGAGTCAGTGCAGACCTGTAGGCCCCAATGGGCAAGACTGGAGCTCAGCAAATCATCCTTGGGAGCAGGGTTGTAAGGGTCACTCGAAAGCTTTCTCTTATGCCTTTTGATCTACAAATATACTGATTATCTTGGAATATCCAGTTTTATGGCATGCTCATTCTCAGTCAACAACACTGACAAGCTACTTAAGTGCCCTTGTGATAAATTGCTTCACTGAGTCATACCCTGTTTTGGTTAGTAGCAGACTACACTCAGTGGTTCCCTGCAAGGCAACAGGTGCTTTTGGTCTGTAGTAAAATCGTGAGAGACAAAGGTAACTTCCTCTAAATCTTGTTCTTCATTTGGTTCTAGATCACCATGATTACTATCTTCTATTCTTGCAGTGTCAACATTCTTCTCTCTATAGTTCTAACAAAATAACATTTGGGAACTTTGCTATCTCCTGCTGTTTTCCCAACTTCCACTTTTGTGTACCTTTCTAAAATTAAGCATTCCCACCACTGATACTTGGTGTTGTTATTTTAAACTTGATCTGTCTGACTCTTTTTGACTTTTTTTTAAATTGAACTCCTTAGAAGAGAATGAATGTATGAAGTTCCTGGGAGAGACAGATGTGTACCTTGGCCTAAGGAAAAGCTACTTCCCACCTGAGGCAAACCAGGCTTCACTCTTGCCACAATGGCTGTGGCTCCTCAGCTACCTGCACACAGACTCCCCTCACCTCCATGGTCATGAGGGAACTCCTGAATTAACACTCTTCCCTCTGCTGTTCACTGCAAGAGCTTTCTTCCACTGCTGTCCAGCATGGTGCCAGCATGCAGCCTGCCAAGGACTTAGAAACCGCCCACTCTGCCCAGACCCTTGCCCGTGTCTATGGCCATGGCAGCAATGAGTTGCCATGAAGAGCCTCAGGAGGATGTGGACAGGTGGGCGAGTGGCAGGACCTCATCTGGTGGATGGTCCCTGTCAAAATGCCAGGGCCCTGAACCAAGGGAGCAACTCTTTCTTTTATACTCTGCACCTGTTCTTTCTTGTTCTGTAGCTTCATCATCTGTACACTGTATTATCCACATGAGATTTCCATGGAACACAGTTCTAAATATTCAGTTTTTTAAAAACGATCTTTGAATGGAAGATCAAAGCTAACTCAGTCAAATGTTTCTAAAATCTAAGGCCTGTTTTAAAGCTTTATTTTCTAAGCTCTATCTTGCATAGTCCTTTGCTGTACACTATTTACAAAGAACCTTCTGCACACTTCTGTTTCTCAAAAAATTTGGCTGAATACTGTTTTAGAACTTGAACAAGAGCCAAATCCAGAACTTTGGGCCTCTTTTCTTTCAAAGTTTAAAAGGAATTGCAAAAAGAAGGCAAGTTAGACTGAAACGGTAGTGTGGCAGAAAGTTGTTGAACTGTGCCTCCGTGCCTTTTTTTCTGAGATCAAAATGGTCCTTTTCCAAGGAAGCTTAAAAACCCCAGTAGAGGAGAAAAGAATAACCATGTTTTCCCCAGTGGGGCTAATAAGAGCAAGGATGATTTCCATTAGAGAAATAGTGCTAGGAAGCTATGGATAAAGATAAGTTGTTGTCCCAAATCAGTTTTGAACCAGTGTGCTTTTAATTTTTGAGGAAAAATACAGTGAAAGTTACTCATAGATCTCAGTACATTCCATATAGTTTGGCTTTTAGATAGCTTTGAAAAGTAGCCAGGAAAAGAGTAAGGCAAGATGGGAGGTGTTGCTGTAGGCAGATGTCCCCATATATTCCTCACAGCAGGTCTGAGGTATGAAAATTGTATATTTGTCCCGCTGGCTGAGGGGGGCAGTGCCTAAACTTTAATCTTTTTTGCCATCTTTCAATGTCTGGAATTTCTTTGGCTTGGATCCTTTTTAAAGGAAATTGAACGTCTAGCAGCTCCTTCTTTAATGGGAGTTTCATGTTCTCTGATGTCATGTTTATACCCCTCAAGCCTTTTGGCACCAAAGAACAGATCTGGAAAAAGATATGGAGAATATTTTATTAAAGCACTCGCCTACTCTTGGCCACTAAAGAAAGGATGACAGTAGTATATATTTCATCTGTTCATAACTATCCTCATTTCTGTGTGAAAATATAATAATAAATACTGTGGCACTGCTGAGCTCCTAAGTTGACATTCTACATGCAGGTTTATTGTATTTTGTCTCTAGGAGTAGTCAGTGGTTCTATCTGCTACAAAGTTTTCTGTCAATTTTAATTGTGATTGATTAAGTGATGTTGATACATTTTGCTGCTACTACTCCCAGTGTGTTTTTATACTGCAAGTGCTTTGGACATAACTGGCTTATTTAAAACTGTATGCCATTAATTTTGGCAACTTGCATGTTTAGGGCTATGATAATTTCCCATAAGTGTCAGCATTTGATTCCTGATTTATGCACAGTTGGAGGTACAGTTGATGAAGAAATTGTTACATCATGAGTCTTAAAATCTGGAGATTTTAAATCTGAATGGTAACAGGAAAGGGTGTCTAAGCCTCTAATCAAGCCTTTATTTTCCCTTGGTTTCCTATATTACATTGCTCGGGGTGGGGGGCGGTGTCTCACAGTATACTCTAGGACTGGAAGAACCCCAGAGAGGCGAGATTTGGGTTTAGGGGCCAACATAAAATACTGTTTTACATTAGTTACTACTTTTGGTATTATTTGGGCAAATTTATTCATTCAGGCAGGCAGGCAGACAGACAGGCAGATACTGTTTAGATACTATTTAGACCCAGTTATCTCTCTCTTATTTTGTGCATTTACAGTGTTAGGTAACATTATTGTGACAGTATTATTGTTCTCAAAATTTACCAGAAATGATGTATGTATATTTATATAAGTGTGTGTGTGTGTGAGAGAGAGAGGGAGAGAGAGATTACAAGCATTAATCATTTCTGAAAAACTGGTCTTTTCCCCTATCTTGGTAGGACCCAGGTTCTTGTAAAGAGTGATTGGTGGAGCTCAAGTTATGAGAGGTTGAGAGCCACTGCTGTAAGCATATATTAGTGGATACTTTTGCTGGTTTCCATGTTGTGACGTGCTTGCTAGAAATCATGGTAATCCCATCAGAAGTGCAAAGATCAGGCCGCTGTTGCAGTGGATATGAAAAATAGTTCATCTATCTAGGGCCATACTCATATACTAAATGGCTTGATTGTTTTTAATTTAGAAATATCTCTGTGTTTCATTCCTCTTCATGGATCACTGCCTTGTCGTGGCGAAGGGGCTTGCGTAACTCAGTGAAGCCATGAGCTATACCATGCAGGGCTACCCAAGACGGACAGGTCATGACAGAGAGTTCTAACAAAATGGGTCCACTGGAGAAGGAAATGGCAACTCACTCCAGTATCCTTGCCAAGAAAACCCCATGGACAATGTTAAAAGGCTAAAAGATATGACACCGGAAGATGAGCCCCTCAGGTCGGAAGGTGTCCAATATGCTACTGGGGAAGAGCGGAGGGCATTTCCAAGTAGCTCCAGAAAGAGTGAAGCGGCTGGGCCAAAGCCGAAAGGACGTTCAGCTGTGGATGTATCTGGAAGCGAAAAGAAGGTCCGATGCTGTAAAGAACAATATTGTATAGGTACCTGGAATGTAAGATCTATGAACCAAGGCAAGCTGGATGTGGTCAAACATGAGATGACAAGATTGAACGTCGACATCTTGGGAATCAGCGAATTGAAATGGACGGGAATGGGTGAATTTAACTCAGGTGACCATTATATCTACTACTGTGGCCAAGAAACCCTTAGAAGAAATGGAGTTGCACTTATAGTCAATAAGAGAGTGGGGAAGGCAGTAATGGGGTACAACCTCAAAAACGACAGAATGATCTCAGTGCGTATCCAAGGCAAACCATTCAACATCACAGTAATCCAAGTCTATGCCCCAACCACTGATGCCGAAGAAGCTGAAGTTGACCGGTTCTATGAAGACCTACAACACCTTCTAGAACTAGCACCAAAAAAAGATGTCCTTTTCATCATAGGGGATTGGAATGCTAAAGTAGGAAGTCAAGGAGTAATCGGAATAACAGGCAAGTTTGGCCTTGGAGCACAAAATGAAGCAGGGCAAAGGCTAATAGAATTCTGTCAAGAGAACAAGCTAGTCATAGCAAACACTGTTTTCCAACAACACAAAAGACGACTCTACACATGGACATCACCAGATGGTCAATACCGAAACCAGATTGATTACATACTTTGCAGTCAAAGATGGAGAAGCTCTATACAGACAGCAAAAACAAGACCAGGAGCTGACTGTGGCTCAGATCATGAGCTTCTTACTGCAAAATTTAGGCTTAAATTGAAGAATGTAGGGAAAACCACTAGACCACTCAGGTATGACTTAGATCATATTCCTTGTGAGTTACACAGTGAAGGTGATGAATAGATTTAGAGGATTAGATTTGGTAGACAGAGTGCCTGAAGAACTATGGACGGAGGTCTGTAACATTGTACAGGAGGCAGCAACTAAAACCATCCCAAGGAAAAAGAAATGCAAGAAAGCAAAATGGCTGTCTGATGAGGCATTACAAATAGCTGTGGAAAGAAGGAATGTGAAAAGCAAGGGTGAAAGGGAAAGATATAAGCAACTGAATGCAGATTTCCAGAGAATAGCAAGGAGAGATAAGAAAGCCTTCTTAAATGAACAATGCAAAGAAATTGAGGAAAACAATAGAATGGGGAAGACTAGAGATCTCTTCAAGAAAATTGGAGATATCAAAGGAACGTTTAGTGCAAAGATGGGCATGATAAAGGACAAAAAGACAGGGACCTAACAGAAGCAGAAGAGATTAAGAAGAGGTGGCAAGAATACACAGAAGAACTATACAAGAAAGATCTTAATGTCCCTGATGTCCATGCTGGTGTGGTCACTGACCTTGAGCCAGACATCCTAGAGAGTGAAGTCAAGTGGGCCTTAGGAAGCATTGCTAACAACAAAGCTAGTGGAGATGACAGTATTCCAGCTGAGTTATTTAAAATACTAAAAGATGATGGTGTTAAAGTGCTGCACTCAATATGCCAGCAAGTTTGGAAAACGCAACAGTGGCCACGGGATTGGAAAAGGTCAGTTTACGTTCCAATTCCAAAGAAGGGCAATGCCAAAGAATGCTCAAACTATCGCACAATTGCACTCATTTCACATGCTAGCAAGGTTATGCTCAAAATCCTACAAGCTAGGCTTCAGCAGTACGTGAACCGAGAACTACCAGATGTACAAGCTGGGTTTCGAAGAGGCAGAGGAACTAGAGATCAAATTGCCAACATTCGCTGGATCATGGAGAAAGCACGAGAGTTCCAGAAAAACATCTACTTCTGCTTCATTGACTATGCAAAAGCCTTCGATTGTGTGGATCACAACAAACTGTGGCAAATTCTTAAAGAGATGGGGGTACCAGACCATCTTACCTGTCTCCTGAGAAATCTGTATGCGGGCCAAGAAGCAACAGTTAGAACCAATCACGGAACAACCGATTGGTTCAAAATAGGGAAAGGAGTACGACAAGGCTGTATACTGTCACCCTGCTTATTTAACCTATATGCAGAGTACATCATGAGAAATGCCAGGCTGGAAGAATCACAAGCCGGAATTAAGATTGCAGGGAGAATCATCAATAAGCTCAGATATGCAGACGATACCACCCTAATGGCAGAAAGTGAAGAAGAACTAAAGAGCCTCTTGATGAGGGTGAAAGAGGAGAGTGCGAAAGCTGGCTTGAAACTCAACATTAAAAAAACTAAGATCATGGCATCTGGACCCATCAATTCCTGGCAAATAGAAGGGGTAGAAATGGAAGCAGTAACAGACTTCATTTATTTGGACTCCAAGATCACCGCAGACGGAGACTGCAGCCATGAAATTAAAAGACGCTTGCTGCTTGGGAGGAAAGCTATGGCAAACCTAGATAGCATATTAAAAAGCAGAGACGTCACCTTGCCGACAAAGATCCGCATAGTCAAAGCTGTGGTTTTTCCAGCAGTAATGTATGGCTGTGAGAGCTGGACCATAAAGAAGGCTGAGCGCCGAAGAATTGATGCCTTTGAACTGTGGTGCTGGAGAAGACTCTTAAGAGTCCCCTGGACTGCTAGGAGGTCAAACCAGTCAATCTTAAAGGAAATCAACCCTGACTGCTCATTGGAAGGATTGATAATGAAGCTCAAGCTCAGATACTTTGGTCACCTAATGCGAAGAGAGGAGTCTTTGGAAAAGACCCTGATGCTGGGAAAGATTGAAGGCAAAAGGAGAAGAGGACGGCAGAGGATGAGATGGTTAGATAGCATCACTGAAGCAATGAGCATGAAACTGAGCAAACTCAGGGAGGCAGTGAAGGACAGGAAGGCCTGGCGCAATATGGTTCATGGGGTCACGAAGAGTCGGACACAACTTAACGACTGAACAACAACAACAACTGTGTTTCATTGAAGGAGAATAGATAATAGATAAAAAAAATTTTTATCTTTATCTCAGATCAAAGAATTTTTTTTTCACAGAAAATGTTTCATTTCCCACAAACTAAAAATAGCTAGGCACAAATATCTTTGTTTAATATCAAAGCTTCTTCCAAGTACTTTAGAGTACTAACTTAAGAATAGTAGTTCTTCATTATTGATAACAAAGATGGCTTGCATTCTTATGCAAGCACAATGGATTTTCTTTTGAAAAGAGAATATCCTGTTTATGTGAATTTAAATGTCTTGCTTTAAATACAGACATACTGTATCTCGGAAATAATGCGGCTTTGGTTCCAGACCATTGCAATAAAGCGAATATCGCAATAAAGCGAGTCACACTTTATTTTTGGTGTGGTTTTTTGGTTTCCCAGTGCATATAAAAGTTATGTTTACACTATACTGTAGTCTATTAAGTGTGCAGTAGCATTATGTCTAAAAAAAACAATGTACATACCTTAATTTAAAAAATTCTTAAAATAAAACAATGAAGTTTGCCACATCGATTGATTCTTCCTTTCATAAAAGATTTCTCTGTAGCATGCAATGCTGTTTGTTAAACACAATATCTGTGAAGCGCAATAAAACTAAGCACAATAAAATGAGGTATGCCTGTAATTGAGCATCACAATATGCAAGTTCATTTTCTTCTCCTGCTTATATTTCTTCTCCCCCTACAATCTAACTTTTGCAATATATATGTGTTTTGTTTTAATAAAATAATAAAATAGCAATCTGCTTTACGGTGTTATGTCAATGTCCATAAGTCCTGCTCAGTTCAGTTGTGTGTATTTCCAGGTAAGTGTGTATAAGACTGCAATTTTGGTCAGAATACATTAAGTCAGCCTTAGGCAGCATGGTTCCCTTCAGATGTGTTTGGACTGTAACTCGTAAGATTCTTCACCATAATGGCCAGTTGTGGAGTCTGGCCACTTGATTTAGCAGATTTATAGGTACATATTTCGATTTGAAATAAATCAAATAATTACACTTCTAAATAATTAAGTGTTATAATCCTTATTCCAAATTTTGGCAATGAATGCCAAAATGATAATATCAAAAATAGGGCCATTAAGAAACAAGAAGTAAGCAAAACTTCATGGCTGACTAGTAAAAATCCTGAATAAGAATACTCTTCCTAGGGAATTATGTTACATTTTATTGGAGGTTTCATATTTGGTTTTGATTCATGGAATTCTTTCCATCTAAAAGATACTCATTGCAATATATTCAAATTCCTTTATAAATGTTTCTTGAATTTTAACATATGATCCACAATAAATTGGGTGGACTCAACATTTGGTTATAAATGAGTTCATGAATGGTAATCTAACTTAGTACTTCATTATAATAGGATTTTCTCTAACTGACATGCTCTACTTGAAGGTAGGCAATATGTTCTCAAACTACACTACTTCTTTTAAATCAGAGATATGATCTTTTAGTGCATTAATTAGATCACCCTTCTCATAATTTATAGCATGCAGAGTTCAATTCTTATTTTCCAAGCTGTCCAACTTTTAGTTCCTTAGATTCTTGCTCCTCAAAATATCTACTTCAAATCTCAGTGCTCTGATTATTTCTACTTATAATTGCTGGGAGGGTAGCAAACATTGTCAAAACAATCTTCAAACAGATTGTTTGTGACAATCTGATTGTCACAAAAGATAAAGATGCTATATGGATACAACCATACAATTTATTGAGAATAGTATAGATGTGGACTGCCATTGTCTTCTTCCAGAATGTTTTTCAGTTTCCCAGTTTAGCTTATGGCCAAGATGTTCCCTGGTGATCTTCCACTCAAATAGTAACCAAACCCTACACTACTGATCTTCCAAATCCAGGAAAGATTGGTGTAGTGCTTCACAAATACTAAATCAATCATATGTGGGTGTGTCTTAAATTGGTCAGAATGTGAGAGATTCAATTCTGTATTAGAATTCATTGACAGCTGAAAATTAGTATACTGCTATCATAATTGGTACAAGCAATGATAAAGTTGTTTTTGTGATTTTACATTAGCTATTAGTATAAGCTTATTTGAGGGTAAGAGGCCAGTTGCATTGTTCGCCTACCTGCCAACTGAGTGGCAAGTATGTGGGCCTTGCTGCCCATACCCATTACCATGATGGCAATGAGCTAGGTGTGCATTTCTAGCACTAGCCCCCAGATATTGGTATATCAAGCCAGGAAGGTATTTTTAAAATATTTTGTTGAAAAACACTATAAAACAATCCTATATTTTCAAAAGCACTGAACGTTTAATTAAGCCCTTAAATGAGGAGATAAATATTCTACAGCTGCATTCTTGTTTTACACATATTTAAACTTAAAGTATTTTTAACATTGTAGAAAACATTGTTGATTTGTATAGGCTATGCTGGCTGGGAATTTTGGTACTTTTAGTTCCAACATTGCTAGAGGGTTAAAGAAGACTTCAGAAGGCTAAATTAGTCTGTAATTTTGCTGTTAACAATAGATACCCAATGATCCAATCTTTAGATGTTGATTCAGGTTTCTAATATCTCATAATTGTTTTTGCTGAGTTGCTGGCAAAACAAGTCCTCCATTTAAAAAAAAAAAAGTTTAGCTGTGTTCTTTGTGTGCTTTATTTAGAAATTAGCCACCTCAATTTGAGTTTGTGCCAATTTTCCTTTGGAGGATTATTTCCTCTGGTCAAGCCCAAATTGTTCACTGGATATAATCCTCCCGCACACCCCAGCTTTGGATTTTTACCTTCTTTTCTAACTCCTATTTCTTAATCCTAATATCGGGAAATGTTCAATAGCATAGTTTTGTCTATAAATAGAAATGCTTCTTTAATTGAACTGAAGAATGAAGCTAGACATTTACTTTGGAAATTAATGTGTGTATTGGTTTAATAAAAAGTTATGACATAGGCAGAAAAATAAATGCATATATGAAAGATGAAAGAGTTTTCATATAAAAGAAAAACATGGATACTTTTAACTCATTTGAGATTAGATTTTGATTTTAATGGAAAATAAATATTTGAGACAATCAGAAACACTTGGACTATGGTCTGAAAGAATACAAATATGTGTGATCAGTAATCCAGTAATTTCTGAGAACATAAGTGTTTGCTTGGTTGGAGAAGGGGAGACTAAGCAATCATATATGTTGTCAGAAACTATTGAATGGTTAACAGATGTTAATGGAAGGAGGAATCTGTACTGTTTTCAAAAATGAATGAAGGGTCAGAAATACTCCCTATGTTCAATGGAAGTGTAGGTTTCTTAGTGTCCATTCAGTCATATGTGTGATGGACTGGAATGGAGGAAGGGGGGTGAAAATGGTGCTCTCGTCTCCAGAGCAACGCTCTGGAGATAAGCGGAGAAAGCTGGCGCATCCCTAAACATTCCAGAAGATAGTAGAGAGTTGTGCCTGGGAACTGCTAGTCAGTCTGAGAAGATTCTGTAAACAGGTGCTGGCAAATAAACCTTGCTGATTGAACCTGCATGGTCTCCAGGAGTTCTTTGGGCTAGGCCTGACAATATGAGCAGCTGAATGCTAATATTTCTGTCAGAACCCAACATCAATGTTGTGCATATTATTTATTAGTTTTATAACCTATTTATAATTTATATACACTGTGTGCACAATTATTAGGCAAGTGAGTATTTTGACCATATCATTTTTATGCATATTTTCCATCTCCAAGCTGTATAAACCTGAATGCTTATTGGAGATAAGCATATCAGGTGATGTGTATTTGTGTAATGAGGGAGGGTGTGGCCTAAGGAGATCAATACCCTATATCAAGGTGTGCATAATTATTAGGCAGCTTCTTTTCCTCAGGCAAAATGGGCCAAAAAAGAGATGTAAGTGACTCTGAAAAGTCAAAAATTGTAAAAAGTCTTTCAGAGGGATGCAGCACTCTTGAAATTGCTAAGATATTGGGGTGTGACCACAGAACTATCAAACATTTTGTTGCAAATAGTTAACAGGGTCGCAAGAAACATGTTGAGAAAAAAAGATGCAAATTAACTGCCAAAGATTTGAGAAGAATCAAAGGTGAAGCTACCAGGAACCCATTATCCTCCAGTGCTGTCATATTCCAGAACTGCAACCTATCTGGAGTGCCCAGAAGTACAAGGTGTTCAGTGCTCAGAGACATGGCCAAGGTAAGGAAGGCTGAAACTCAACCACCATTGAACAAGATGCATAAGTTGAAATGGCAAGACTGGGCCAAGAAATATCTGAAGACAGATTTTCAAAGGTTTATGGACTGAGGAGATAAGAGTGACTCTTGACGGACCAGATGGATGGGCCCGTGGCTGGATCAGTAACGGGCACAGAGCTCCGCTCCGACTCAGACGCCAGCAAGGTGGAGGTGGGGTACTGGTATGGGCTGGTATTATTACAGATGAGCTAGTTGGACCTTTTCGGGTTGAAGATGGACTTAAAATCAACTCCCAAACCTACTGCCAGTTTTTAGAAGACACTTTCTTCAAGCAGTGGTACAGGAAAAAGTCTGCATCTTTCAAGAAGACCATGATGTTTATGCAGGACAATGCTCCATTGCATGGATCGAAGTACTCCACTGCGTGGCTAGCCAGTAAAGGCCTCAAAGATGAAAGAATAATGACATGGCCCCCTTCCTCACCTGACCTAAACCCTGTTGAGAACTTGTGGGCCCTTCTCAAACGGGAGATTTACGGTGAAGGAAAACAGTACACCTCTTTGAACAGTGTCTGGGAGACTGTGGTTGCTGCTGCACAAAAAGTCGATCGTCAACAGATCAAGAAACTGACAGACTCCATGAATGGAAGGCTTCTGACTGTTATTGCAAAGAAGGGTGGCTATATTGGTCACTGATTTTTTGTTTGAAATGTCAGAAATGTTTATTTGTAAATTTTGAGTTGTTTATTATTCTCACTTTAACAGATGAAAATAAACGAGTGAGATGGGGGAATTTTCGTTTTTCATTTAGTTGCATAATAATTCTGCACACTAATAGTTGCCCAATAATTGTGCACACATAGATATGCTTCTAAGAAAGCCAAAACCTCACTTTTACTTTCTTAAGTATTCAGGTTTGAGGTTTATTAACATTTTGGATTGACCGAGAGCACTGTAGTTGTTCAATAATGAAATTCATCCTCAAAAATACAACTTGCCTAATAAATGTGCATGCAGTGTTTATATATAATTTTATATTTTATATTATATAATTTTATATTTTATATTATATATATATATATATTACAATATATAAATTAAATATTTATTTTATATAATATAAATCTGTATTAAATAATTTATAGCGCTTACTCCTCCAGTTTTTCTCCACAATCCTGTGAGATGGTTGAGAAACATGACTGGTCCAAAATAGTAAAATTCTGAGGTTAAAGGTGGACTAGAACCTGGGTCTCCTCACTCCTAGTCTAATACCTTGAGCATTGCAACATCCCGACTTTCATAAATTTGCAGGCAACTGACATCTGAATTGCAAGATTTAGGACTTTCCAGACTCCTGCTCATTCAGGACACCAAACTAAAGGTTACCAATTGCTATTTGTACTGAGCTGATGATATAGCAACCCTGTGAGCTGACTATACCAAGCATCTGTTTCCTTACAATGATGAATGCATTCTGATTGGAACAATGAATATATCAACTGATGCTCACGGTCACTTCATTGGCTAAATTAATTTGTTGTGTTACTTCTCTTTGATAATATGATTTATATGTGCCAAAGTTGGTTAGCTAGTGCTTTAAGTGTTTATGTGGTAACCAAACATGAGCTTCCCCATATCCTTTCTCATTCTACCATCCTATCTCATTTCATTTCAGAAACAGATGTGAACACATTTTGGGAAAAGATTAGCATGATTATCTTGGATTCTGAACTAGCAATGGATATCAAGTATTCTTCTGCAGTCCCAGGACTTGCTCAGTATCTCCAGAGCATCACCAGGCTCTTCACATCTATGTGTTCAGTGACTGCAGAACCTAGATTTGCGAACCGGAATTTACTTACTAAAAATAATATACTGAATCCATGTTTGTCAGTTGAATACCTGCTGCATTCAGACTTTTATGAAGTACGTTTATTGGTCTTAGAAACAATCCTGCTATGGTTGAATCAAGTGAATGCAAAACATGTGATGGAAGAAAGAGGAAACATTCTGTTGAACCTACTGTCTGGCTTGGAGGAAACACTTATTAAGATAGCTATTAAGGAAAAGCATCCTGAATGTTTTTGCAAGGTGATAACCTATTTTTTCTTTTCCTTTGGTGCAAATCAGTTACATATAATAAGAACTTCAAATAAAATTAATTTTTGTGCTGGTCTATGACCATAATAAACTATTCTCTCTTTCTTTCTCTCTCTCAAACTAAGTTGCAGTTATTTATTCCAGGTAGGGTCAGAACAGTATTTCCTGCAGCTAATCTTTTTTTCTGTAATAGATATTAGAGGCTCTGTATAAAATGGACCTCAGAAATGTGCTTGCGAAGACGGAAGATGCTGTAAAAATGAATCAGAGAGAGTTCTTGCTTTGGATTATGAATATTGCAAATACTTCTAGCAGGTATACTCTCTTGTCTTTTTATGTTTTGCTAATCTATATTTACTGGTTGCAGACTGCCCAATAAAAATGAACTTTGATATATAAGGGGAAAACATTATTTCATAATCTTGTTAACTGTAATTTTATATCTGTATCTATAAACTCTTAGTGACTACTCTCTATGTATTAGCTTCCTTAAGTTTTGAAAAGCAAAGTAATACTTTAGAAGAAAATTATTACTGAAATGTTCCTTCCTCATTGCTTTGGGGGAGGAGATCTGAATTTTAAAGTTAAAAATTAGCTGGACTGATGCTGAGCAGATACAAGAACTTTATCATAAATTGATTATTGGACTTGTTGAATTGTAAAAGAGTGGTCATTTTTCAATTTATTTTTTCAATTTGTACCTTTCCTCTCCATCCATATACAGTTCAGTACAGACAATTATTAAACAATTAAAAACCTAGTTAAAATGGCAGCTAAAGTCAATACTTTGAAGTCTCTGGCTGGATCACACAAAATGTCAGCTGGAAAATCTAGAGAGAAAACATCTCTAAAAGAGTTTCAAATTTCTTCTATGAATTAGAGAATAAGCAATTGTGTAAAATAAAACTATTTGGGCATTGTTACAGATTTTATTGAGATTTGTAGACTTGATCTTCAGAGGAAACATATCTAAAACATTGGTTGGGTAAAATTCAGAAACAGAAGTAGCAGATAATGAGAAGTCTAGAAAAGGGCCAAGAAAATTATTGAAGTTCATTCCTAACTCTTCATTAATCCAGAAAAACATAGACGTGTGGCCAGTTTACAAACCAATTATTAGAAACTACAGTATTTAAACATTTTCAGGACCTAGCACATGGATAGTTCCATGTATTCAAGGCACATCCTTCTCATGCATAGGACAAATAATTGCTTGTTTACTTATGCTTTCTCATGAGCAGCCATGAAAAATTGAATTAGATCAATCTTCATCCTGGATTCAGGATGAAGAGCAATATGCTTATCTAACAAAACCTACCTCTACCTGGTGCTCTCCAGATGCGTAAGAATTACATCTCACAATTATCATGCTAGTTGGGAATTTGGGGGTTGTAGTTATTAAATATTTGGAGGGCAACAAATTAGATAGGGCTTGTGTAATAAATGAGCAGGAAGTATTTTCAGCCAAATTGTCTGTTGGCTGTGACACTATTCTTATTAAACATTTAATTTGGTGTATCTGTGTTAATGTTTATTTTTACAGCATTGAAATTCAAAGCATATCCCTTAAATTTGCCTCAAAGTTACTCATATATCTTGTACAAAACTGGCAGGAGGTAAGGAAAATTAATTTACCAAATGTTTGTTCACTTTTGTTACGATTAAAAGCACACATAATAAATACAAAATTTCTTTCTGTAGAATAATCTTTAAACATATTCATTTTGTTGAAGCGTTTAAGGTAGTTGATTCATGTATAAACAACCTGAGATTAGGAATGCAGCCCTACCATAACAATATGCTGAGGAAGGTTTCTGGATTGTTCTAGTGTAAATTTTTGAAGAACTTTAGAAGAAAAGTTGTCTTAGCTTTTTATCTCTTACAAATTAATTTTTAATTGCTAATATGATTTAATTTTTTTTTGTTACCACTAAAATTCCAGTTTTGGATTGTTGCACAAAATGATTTATTTTTTCTTCTGTGGAAGTTGGAAAGGCTGAATATTCATTATAGCTTATTTTTATTTATTTATTATTTAAATTTATAAGCTGCCCATCTCATATACAGTATATGACTCTGGGCAGCTTACAAACAATTAAAACAAATACAAAAAACAATTTAAAAAGAACAATACAACAATTTAAAAACAAGAAAAAATATAAAAGCATATAAAAATTTCATAAATACATAAAACTCACAGCTGAGTAATCCCATTCATCAAAACAATCAGTACAGCCACTTCACTGGTTCCACCACATTCCTGGGTCCCCATGTCCATTGGCAAACGATGTCTTCAGGGCTTGCGAAAAGCCAGCAGGGTCAGAGCCAATCTGATCTCCGTGGGGAAGATGTTCTATGGGATGGGTGCCATGGCAGAAAAGGTTCTCTTCCTGGGTCCTGCCAGACAATACTCACTGGCTGGCAGAGCCTGCAACATGCTCCTCCTGCTGGACCTGATAGGACAAGTAGATGTAATGGAGGAGAGGAGGTCCCTCAAGTAACCTACTCCCTGGAGTACTTTATAGGTTAAAACCAGCACCTTGAATTGAACCTAGAAGCAAACTGGCAGCTAATGCAGCTCATACAGCAGAAATATAATGTGCACAGATTGTGGAGCATGCATGACTGCCTATACAGCTGCATTTTGAACCAGTTGAAGCTTCTGCATACTCTTCAAGGGCAGCCCCATGTTTAGTCAATGTTGAAAGTGCTATCCTTCCTCCTCAAAACCACCAGGTCCTAGTATATAATGTAAATGTTGTAAATTTTTAGCAGTTTTTTGTTTTGTTTTGTTTTTTATTTTTTAGTGCCTTTGAGTCATTGTTGACTCCTAGTGACTGCCTGCAGTTTTCTTGGCAAGATTTTCAGAAGTGGTTTGTTACTGCTTTCTTCTTAAGGCTGAGAGAGAGTGACTGTCCCAAAGTCACCCAGCTGGTTTTGTTCCTAAGGCAGACCAAGAACGAATGGTTTCATGCTTTCTAGCTTAGGGCCTTTAACCACTACATCATCTGGTTCTCAGCAATTAATTTACAAGACCATTAATTTGGGTGGTAGAATTGTGCAATGCACACAATTCTGATTTCACTATTTAATTTATTTATTTATTTATTAATCAAATTTATATGGCCACCCATCTCACGAAAAGTGACTCTATTGATAGCTATTGCAGTGGCTTTAATGGCAGTACTGATTGTTTTATAGGACTTGGAGTCAGAGATAAAACAATGGCTTGAATTAATTAGTTATTGCTGTGAAGATGAACAACAAACAGATCTGAGATTGGCTGCTGCAGAGATTCTTGTGAGCACTACACCATTTTTCCTGACTGATCAGAAGCTTCTCTTGGGTAAGTAATTAGGCAAAGCAAATAAGCAAAAGTTACAGATTTTTCACTCTCGTTGAATAGAGCATAACAATAAAACACACACTGAAATTTGTTCAACCAAATCTGCATAATTTGTGTTTGCTTCTTGATTAAGGTGCTTCTGTGTTACTCAAGGTGGTGGTGATCATGTTTAGAATCCTTCACGATTTGGGGTAGTTATTTGTGGGACTGCTTACTCCAGGTAGAATCTGCTTGCCTAAGACATGCTTGCCAGGAATTCCCACTCTATGTGAGGTGCAGTGGGAGGAGATTCAGAGACAGACATTTTCTGCAGGAGCTCCTCTCTTGTGGAATGCCATATCACCATATGTAAGATCTGTGCTTTTACTCATTTTTTAAAATTTATTTTTCCCTTTATTTTATAATAATAACAAAAAAAGAGGAAAGTAAAAAGGATGAAATGCAAAGATACGTACATTATATATATAAAAAAGATTACATACAAAATGCTTAAAAAAATAAGTGGGAAAAAATACAACAAAAATAATTTTATATATATATTATATATATATATATATATATATATATATATATATAGTATAATATGTTGTTACAACAATAAACAACTGCAATTCTATATATATTTAATGCAAATAATATGCAAGTATATATATATTTATTTCTAATACAATTATATAACTATTATGCTTTTTCCTAACCTATTGTATTTTGTATAAATGAGTCCCAAATTTCATTATACTTGTCCATACAAAGTCTACGTCTATAGCCAATCTGCTTGTAGGTGGCAAGTGTAATCAGGTTTTCAATCCATTGAGTGAATGGGACCATACATTTACCTTTCCAGTGTTGCAATATCAGTCTTTTAGCCATAGTAAGGGCATGGAGAATCCATTTATGTTGTCTAGTTGTCAAATTCCACGTACTAGGTATGTAATTCAAGAGAATATTATCCTCTGAAAATTTTAGCTTTTGTCACATAGTCACGTTTATATGGCCCAATACTTTCTCCCAAAACTTAGTAAGTATAGGACATTGTAAAAACATGTTTTAAAGAAGCATTATCCTTGTTATATCTGCAACAAAATGCTGTCTTTGACAATCCTTTTCTATACAAACGTAATGGAGTCCAATAAATTCTAAATATTATTTTTTGTTGTATAAATGGTAGTTCAAGGTCTACTGACACTCTTGCTATAGAAGTTAAGACACGCTCCATTGTTTAGGTAATATAGAAACCTCTAATTCTTTATTCCACTCATCTCTTAACATCTGCAAGTCAAATTTATTTGTTGATAACAAATATCTATAAAAGCTAATAAGCTTTTATAGCTTATTTTAATATATTAAAATATAATATATTTTATTATTTTTATAATAAATATAATATATATATATATATATATATATATATATATATATATTTAATATATTTTAATATATTAAAATATAGCTTTATTTTAATAAGCTAGTAGGTTTTTTAGTTTTAAAGGATTTAACAAGTTGTTTAAGTATCTCAGGTGTCTCAGAAGCTGAAAATGCTGCTGGTCCAAACAATGTTATTAACAAATGTTGTAGTTATAAATATTGCCATTTGATGATATTTATCTCTTAACACAGCATATGTTAAAAATTGATCTTCATCCTCTATCAATTGATCCAAAGTCAATATCCTCATTTCCATCCAATTTTTCCATATCACCATCTTTTTCCCAATTTTTAATGTTGGGTTTCCCCCTAAAGTCAATTTAGCATGGGAAAAAGGATTGAATCATTTTTTTATTATACATTACATTTCATAGTTTTCTAACTGACACTCATTTCCCGAGATACTAGAGTTCTACTGTATTTAGATCCTAATACTGTCCATCCAACCAAAGGTGCTATACATGTATATTCCAACATTGCCCAAATGTTGTAAAATTTAGTAAAATTAATACCAATTGTTGGCTTCCAATATTTAATACTTGACAATAGGTAAGCATGATGATACAGCTCCAAATTCGGAAAATGGAATCCTCCCTCATTAATTTGTAATTGCATTTTCCGTAAAGATATTCTCGGAATCGAAGAACCCCATAAAAATGCTCTAAAGAAAGAATTTATTTTCTGAAAATATTTTCCAGATATTTGAACAGGAATTCCTCAGAATATAAATTGATCTGGGAATAATATTCGTTCTGAGAGCATTCACCTTTCCCTAAAGGGTAAGGTTTAATGACTCCCATCTATCCCTATCTGAAGAAACCTCTTTATATATTCTATTTATATTACATGTAACTAACTGAGTTATGTCTTTGGGTATGCACTTACCTAATTATTTAATGGATTCGGTACAAATACGGAATTGATATTCCTTAAATGAATGGATGACCAAATTTTCGCCTACTGGCATCAGTTTCACTTTGGACTAGTTAATAGAATATCCCACTATTTTACTAAAGGCATCTATTATTTGCATCAGCACTGGAATAGTATATGGGGTTTACGAATAAACAGAAGAATATCATCTGCAAATAAAACCAATTTGTGTTCTACTGAATTAGGTATTACTCCATAAATCTCCATAAATCTCTCTATTGTTCAATAGCACAAGCCAAGGGTTCCATGCAAACATTAAAAAGCAAGGATGAAAGTGGACATCCTTGTCTAGTTCCACTAAATAATGGAAAAGTAGCAGAAAAAATACCATTAACTTTTACTTTACATGTGGGCGATTCATATAGTATCTTAGTCCATTTTATAAATTTCGAAGTAAATTCAAACCTATTTAGTATAGCAAATGTGTACTGTCTATATATTTTGTCAAAAACATTTTCAGCTTCTAACAATAAAATTACAAATTGGTCTTTATTTTTATTACAATCTATTAAATCTACAACTAACCTAATATTGCTGTTGTCATGTGATCACCATTTGTGACCTTCCCTGCTGGCTTTCTACAAGCAAAGTCAATTGGGAAGCCAGCAGGGAAGCTTGCAAGTTGCTCTGGTAAGTCACTCCCACTGCTTTTTCTCCCGAGTCCCACTATGGAGTATGAGATCCCAAGGATCCCAAGGTTCTCATACTCTGTAGCACCCCCTCCGCTCACCTGCACTTCCCAGCACCTACATGCTGCCCTTGCTGGGTTGTGGCACTCCCCATCCCCCCACGCTCCTTACCTGGGGCTCCCACCTCTTCCTGCTTAATGACCCGCGTGGTCCTAGGATTACAGCGGCAACAGGTACTCCCAGGATTGCTGTTGCTAAGCAATGCGGTCATGTGATATCGCACTTTATGAGTGTATCACTTCATGACAGCAGTCCCATTGCCAACTGCCGTCATAACCTGAGGACTATGTGTATTAGGATATATTTAATAGAAGCCTGCATTTAACCAGGTGTATAGCTTGAACTGCATGGTCATTGGGATGAAAGTCAGAAGAGAAAATGTCAGATGATATTCTGGGAACCTATGAAGGACAGATAATCTGTTTCTGGGATGTCTATTTAACTTTAAAAATATGTAATTGTTTTACAAATTATGTTTGCTTTGTAAATATGTATTTAAAATCCAGCCCTTACATTTCTTTTTATAAATACTCAGGTCTGTCTGACACATTGTTCCTTTGGAGATGTGTTGTTCGGCTGTTGCAGAGTGAAGAGCAGATAGTCAGGGATACAGTTGCTGGAGTTATAAGACTAGCTCTGTCTCAAGAAAATGTATTTAGGAAAACAGGTAAGAAATTATTTTCTAGTGATAAATATTTATGAGACTGACTTTAGTGCAAGTGCCAGTTTGCTCTTGTTTGCAGGTTGTATTCAGTAAATGCATCTAAAGTCCTTTCTCACTTAATTGATTTTATTGTAATTCCTTTGTTTGATTGTTGTGAGCTGCTCAGAGTCATTGGGAGTTGTATGGCATACAAGTTTAATTCATCATCATCATCATCATCATCATCATCATCATCATCATCATCATCATAATCTATCTCTTCTCCTTCTTCCATCTGTAGCCTCCTGCATGCCTAAAGCCTCTTATCCAGAATTTCAGGGACACATCCAGAAGAGAAGGAAACAGAAGAACCATCTGAAATCGGGCAAGAAGATCTTGGGCCACAAGGACTCCTTTTGGAGCAAGATTCCTCTGCCTGATTCCAGACAGTTTTCTTTGCACTATGGAAGGCTTCCTGGAGGCTTTTGCAGGTGCAAAGGGCTATAGCTGTAGAGCGAGAGGGAAGGGAAAGAGAGAGATTGGCTACAAAATGTATCTTCACCTTGTGTAGCCACTGGGCCCAATCCTATATTTTTAACATGTGATCCAGGTGGTCCTTGATTTACAACCACAATTGGGACTGGAATTTCCATTGCTAAGCAATGTGGTTGTAAAGCAAAATGTCACATGACCAATCGGTTAGCAACAGCAATCCTGGCAGTCCTGGTTGCCGTCATTAACCAAGAAATGCGGGTCATTAAGCGAATACCCACTCTGATCCAAACCATTCTGTACTTGGTCCCTCCTAGCCCTGAGCCTCAGTAATGTAAGGGACTGCCTCCAGCTCCCCCCCATCTCCCCTCATCTCTGCCCTTTTGGCTGCCCTGCACTGCATGGCTCTGGGGCTGCTTGCTACACCCCCGGGAAGCCGCAGCCACGCCCCGGAAAGCCACAGCCATCCCTGCCCAGTCCCAGCTGCAGTCACCCTCGCTACCCTGCACTCTGAGACTCTTGCCGCTCTGCGCTCCACTGCCCTAGCTGATCTTCATTGCCTTTTTGCTCCTGCTGCTAGTCCAGGCTGGGGCTGGCTTTGCACTGCAAAAAAAAGTAAAAAGATCCAGAGTGGTGGCATGCCAAAAAGCCCCTTTGCACTGTGCTCCTGGGCTGGGCTGGGGCTGGCTTTGCACTGTGAAAAAAAAAAAGTAAAAAGCAGCCCCTGAGCTGCAGTGCAGCAAGAAGCCAGTCCCAGCCCAGCCCAGGAGCACAGCACAAAGGGGCTTTTTGGTGCGCTCTGGCTCTGGCTCTGGGACTGCTTTTTGCTTTTTTTTTTCCCCCCACAGTGCAAAGCCCGGCCCCAGCCCGGCCCAGCACCCAGGCTGGGCATGCCTCAGCAGCAGCGGGAGCAAGAATATGGTGAGGGTCAGCTGGGGTAGCAGGGCAGCAGGGGGCCAAAAGGTATAGATGGGGGGGAGATAAGTGGGTGGGGGGAATTGAAGTGCCCCTGCGGTCATAAGTGCAGGTAGGCACTCAAGTGCTCAAATTTTGATCATGTGACCGTGGGGCTGCTGCAACAGCCATAACTTCAGGCACAGGTTGTAAGTCCCTTTGTTCAATGCTGCTGTAACTTCGATTGGTTGCTGAATGAATGATCGTAAGTTGAAGACTACCTATAATGATGCTACAGAAAAAGATCATTTTAAGTATATATATTATTTTTCTTTATCTGTTTTATTTCATGTGTGGGGAAAGAGATAGCTAGAAACAATAATAATAATGCCAGTGAGGGAAAAAGAAAAGGGAACTTGTCCAAGCACAGGTACAAGTTCATGTTCAGGGCTATGCCATGATAATAAGAGAGGCAAAGCACCTTAACTTCTCCTCCCTTAGTGCATAATGTAGTTGGCCAGTGGTCATGCTTAGGATGGCCAACTTCCTTTTGAGAAGGGGTCAGTAAAATTGCTCAGATCTACCAAAGTCTAATTTTGCATGGGCAGTCTGATGTAGTGATCAGGCTTGTATATGACCATGTTATCTGGGTCTCCTTTTGGTTTGTGGACTCTGATGAAATGGTCCAGGGTAGATGATACAAAACGCTGCCAAGTGGTCTTCAAAGACAGCCACATGTAGAACTACTGGGGCGATGTTCTACATGTAGCTGTCTTTGAAGACCACTTGGAAGCTGCAGTTGGTGCAAAATGCAGTGGCCCACGCTAACTGGTGTTATTACCATAAGCACATTATACCAGTGCTGGAACCCTGCACTGGCTTCCAGTTGGCTTCCAGGTGCAATTTTAACGTTGTGCTATTTTTCCAAAAACTCATCAGTGGTGCTTCCATGTTAACTATTCATCTGAGCATAATGTGAACTGTTATCAACATATGAATTCCTATTTTCATATGCACCCAGAACAATCTGGATGTTACTAAGTCATACTTTCTGATATAGTGTTTAGTCCTTTCACTTATAATTAGACCTATATTTTCACTTTTTAGCATGTATTTGTCTATTCTATTCCATAACATCAGACTACCTTCATTCAGCTCTGTTGCATTCTTATCCTACCTTAGTTTCACAGACACACAATATATCTTCCTTCCTTTCATACTCTTTGTCATCTGCTCCTTTCATTCACAGTCTTTCATATCCTGTTGTCATCACTGGATGGGCCCATAGGTATTGACTTCTTCCACCCATCAAGGTTTTGGTCATTTGAGGCTTTCATACATAACATTTCTGTAATATAAAGAAGGTGCACATTAGATTATTAATCTTAGCCATATCCATTACACCTAAATGTGTGTATGGTAAAACTCAGTCTTACCAGGGTTAGCTGAAGCCTATTGTTCCCCATCCAGACCCTCACAGCCTGTAGGCACTGAGAGAGGACATCGGCAGCATTACTTAGTTCACCAGGGGCGGAGATATACAATTGGGATCATCAGTATCATCAGCATGTTCATGAGAAAATCCAGACAGTGTAATTGGAAAATATTAAAATAGGGAATGGCTGCTTGTCTTGTCTAATGATTTTGTGAAGATTGTATCAATACCAGATAATTGGAAGAACACTGTTACTGTTCTTCTATACAGAGTGAAATGTAGCAATAATGAAGGGTGAGTAGCTGTGTCCACAGCAAATTGCAGGAATTGCAGGAATGCAGTAACATCATAATACGGCATGCCACCATTACATATTTTTTTAGATTTTTTTTTATCCCGCCTTTATTATTTTTATAAGTAACTCAAGGTGGTGAACATACCTAATACTCCTTCTTCCTCCTATTTTCCCACAACAACAACCCTGTGTGGTGAGTTGGGCTGAGAGCGAGCCACTGGCCCAAAGTCACCCAGACGGCTTTCATGCCTAAGGTGGGACTAGAACTCACAGTGTTCTGGTTTCTTATTCCATTGTCCACATCAATCATAACTCCCTTGGTTTTTGATACATTCATTTTCAGATCATACAATCTTTCTTGCATTCACTGCATATCATTTGAGTTCTCAGCTAACCACACAATTTATCTGCATTCAAAGATACATGCATATTCATGTCCCCAGCCAACATACTCCAACATCACCACAAGCTCCCCTTACACATTTATGCAAAATTCATTAACAGCCAAGGGGACATTAGTAAGACATCTTTATCTTAATCTATGCTCAGTGTTGAACTGTTCACTAAACATTCAATTTATTCTTACACTTGCTTTAGTTTCATCATATATTGCTCTTACTGTATTCATCTCAAATAATTTCATCACTTTTATTTTTAAATCCACTTACTCTGCTGGAGGCTTTTTATTCTCTGTTTTCACCCACATCCAAAATCATTTTTTCCTCTGCATGTTCTTGCCTCTTTTAATCTTAACCATTCTTGGCTGTTTTTGTAACTATCTTTTTCTCTCTGTATACAATATAGTTCACAAAAGCTGCAATAAATCTGTTTTTGTCCCACCTTTTAAAGTAAACTATCATCAAGTTCACTTAAAATTAATTGTATAAAGAAACACAAGCACATCAAACCCACACAACATAACTGCTCCTGGTTTCCTGGTAGATTAAAGAGGTCAGAGCGAGCCTCTATTGATCTTTAAAGTGCTATAGTATCTTTGTTGTTTCTGCTGCATTGGGATATTGCAGCCTAACCTTTGAAGGATTCTGCAAGCAGATGTTCTTTTTCCTTGTGGGAAAATGGATTGGCATACAGCTCCCATGGATTACGTGGACAGTGCTTGGTTCTTTTTGTGAATAAATTCAAGGAGGAAGAGGGTTTATTGGTAGTAATATTGCAGAAATCCCATCCTCCCATGTTCCTGTTTCATATTTTTTTGTTAGTTGATTCATGCAGTAAATACAAATACGTGTGTTCTTACAGTATTAAAAATGATTAAGATGGCATAGAATCTGTGAATTCTGAATTCAGAATCTGAAAAGTGAATCTCTTTCACTAACTAGGCTTGGTAAGAAAAGTGGCTGTTGAAGAAGCTGATGTTTGCCTGATTTTGCAAAAAGGTGTAGTAAGACCTTTCGAGAAGACATTCAAAAGCAGCTTGTCCTCCTATTACAAGAGATGTGATGCTCATTTTTGATATGTAATTCAGAGTAAAAATATGTTAAAACCAAGCACCAGCTACAAGAATGAAGCATTATGACAGACTAAAAAGTTGATGCAATTACATTGCTTTTTCTGATAGCTTTTTTAAGGCATTAGAAACAACTTGATGTATGGAAATCACACTTGCTACTCACGACTTGACAACATCCTTTATAGTGGCAGTGATGAATTCAAGGGCCTGCGTCTAACATCACAGAGATTTTCCTATCTTTCTTTCAAGTGATTTACTAGAACTTCCAAGGGTGTGTAAGTGTGAAAACTCTGCTCAAATAGACATGAAGACTGAAGAGGGATTTAAGAGGGGAAGTAAAATAGATTTATAAGTCAGGGTTAGAGAACTTGAAAAGACAATCAGACCTCATCTCTTCTTTGGTTATCAGAGCTTGTAGAAACTGGTGTGCTTTAACTATAACAGTCTAGTAGGCCAAATCTGTCAAGGCATGATTCTGATGTCAGAAGAAGCTCGACTGAAGAAGTTTTTGTGGAGTCCTTGGTGCTCTCTGAGCATGGTTTGTTTGCTTGCAGACATTTCATTACCAGCTAGGTAACATAATCAGTGCTACTGAGTGTGGGGTTTGCTCCCTGTTTATATACAACAGCTTGCCCTGTCAGTGTTGGTGGGAGTGTGGTTTTCTCCTTGGGAGGTCCTTGATTAGGGTATTGTTTTCGCTTGATTGTTTGTCAGGTGTTAATCCCTGCTTATTTGGGTGTTGGCTGCTGGCAAGGATGTGTTTTGGTCTTTTTGTTTCCTTCATAGCTTTTTTATTATCTCTTTTGAATGGTGTGTAAATGACAAACAGTCAAGTGGAAAACAATACCCTAATCAAGGAACTAATCAAGATCATGAGTATTTCAAAAGTTAACCAATGGACAGTAAGTCTGTATTTTATCCTTATCCACATAAGCCTTTGTTGCTATAAGGAACTGCTGTGTGGAATTAATAGTAGATGCTGCTCAGCCAAATTGGAACAAACATTTTTGCCAAGTTGCCTTGCCATTCATACAAGATAGTTGTTAAAGGTACTTTGGAGTGTTAAAAGCTCTGTTGAGTACTTCAGATAAAAAAGTCTGAGGACAAATGATAGTAAGGGTTGGAAGATCTGCATTGGTATTTTTAGTGACACTTGAAGAGTATAAAAATAAAATGGCATCCCTTACAAAATGACAGGTAGTTAAGTAAAAGATCCTTTTCCTAAGGCAGATGCTATCATAAACACTTAGTATAAGAAATGCAATTCAGGGAAGCTGAATGAATTCCTGGCTTTATGTTGCTTAAAGCGAAGTAAACATGGTTAAGAAACAGGATGCCATCTCAGCCCTGTAAGGAAATACAGAGAGGATCTAAGGATGCAAACATGGATATCTGCTCTTATTTTTTTATTAAGCAAAATTGAAATGCCGTTTTATAACCACAGTAGGCTCAACAAGTTCCAAACCCCTATGTAGTAAATACTGCATAAATGTACCTCTTATAGAAATAATACAATCCATACATGATGTTATACATTCTTGGATTTATATTTAGGTTTCAGAAAATTATATTAGTAAGATTACCCATTTAATATTTGGTTTTCATTATATTGTTCCTGTAACCAGGAACCAGGAACCAGGAAACCATGTAAAGGTATAGTGTCAATTTTAAGAGAATTAAACAGGACAGAGGTCTGCAGAGCAGACAAACTGTAAAATTACACGCTTCACCTGTAAATATATGTTGGAATTAATGGATTGTCATTCCTTATATTGTACATTTGTTGCTTTGTAATAATTGTGGGCCTTCTGTCTATAGATGACTAGACAGTTGATTATTTAGCACGTTTTAGCATACACAATAGTTAAAGTTTGTGTTTGTGTGTGTTTGTTTTCTGGTATTTGGGGTGTGGAGGGAGGCATCATTTGCATCTAGGAAGGTTTTATGGTGCCACCTACTGGGAAGCCCTGTTTTAAGACTGAAATTGCCAAGGAATCTCTCAATTCCTTCCAGTTCTTTTTCTACCACTGTCAGTTTTCTGCAAAGTAGTATATTTCAATCCAAATATTCAAACCTTACAATGTTGCTATTTGCGGCAATCCTATTTTATTTTATTATTTCTAATCCACCACAAACCTGAATTCTCTTATGAATAGCTATTTGGAAGTAAGTCACATCAAATAGAGTTGAGATTTATTACAGTACTTGGTTTTAAGAAATGGTTTCAAAATTTCCCATAAAAAAACTCTTTAAAATGTAAAACATAATTAGTTGTATTATCGAAATAGGTTTGTTACCTAGATTTCAGATAGATTTTAGCTGCACTAGTCTTCTGTGAAATGAGAAATCAGGAGTGCAACAGTTGACCCATAAAGGTACCTTTTGCTTGCTCAGATAGCTCTAGAGGCCATAGCACAGCTTGTGGTTCACAAAGCCCCAAGCTCAGTCCTCAGAATCTCTACTTTTGAGAAATAAGGAGTACTGGAAAATATATTTTTTTTAGTTTTAGGAGGGCATTGCTACTTAAGAATAAATGGACCAGTGGGAAAGTTTAATTTGTTGTTGTTGTTGTTATTACTATTATTTGCATAGGTGTGGTAACATGTACACAAATCTCTTAGGATCATGATATTTTTACATACTCAGTTTGATTTGGTTATCACTTGTAGGCTTTTATTATAAATACTTCTATCATGGCTACCCAGCAGTGAGTATTTTGGGAAGAAGCAAGACTACAGCAAACAATATTCCTATTGTCTATCAGATCTGAATTTTTGTTTTTTTACTACAAGTTTGTGCATACTCAGTAGGTAGAACTTTGCCTTTGTGGACGTGATTGGGACATCATCAACTGGGTCCATTCCAGCTCTTGGATTTATGATATGAAAAGCCACTAAGTTGGAGTGTAGAAAATGTGTTATTAATGAAATGATGTCGGTACTTGAAATACGAATGTTAATGATCTATGGTCAGAGTAGCATCAGACAAAAAGAAGCAAATGGTAACTGAATTCTTGAACTATATATTTTCCAGTGTTCTTTTTGTTTTAACCATTATTGTTTTCCAACATTTCTTTATTTGAGTTAGCAAGCCATAGTAAACTATTTCCTCCTGATGTAACTTTCAATGAATGCTAGACTTCAGAAGGAAGCAAGTTGAACAAACAAGATCAGCAGAAATTTAATAAATATTTTTAACAGCTAGTCAAAAAATACAAGAAATGTTTTTCTTCTGCTGCTAACTAGCCAGGTTTTATATACAGTTATAAAAGAGGCAACTGATAAATGTCCTAAGCATATTCTCTGTGGAATTCCTGCTGACTTCATTGTATTGAATAACGAGGCCATTCAAGAAAAGAACTGAGTTGCTGGTTGTTTCACAGAAAGCTTTGTGAATGATGAGGGCAGCATTGGTGAGCACATTTTTGGGGAAGCATAAAACTGCTTTAAACATTGGAGGGGGACAGGATGAAGATGGTAAACGTGGAGTGCCTAAGATGCCTATAATGGTACAAGTAGTGAAAATATCAGTTCTGGGTTTTGAAGCTGGTAAGATTCTATTCTAGATTAGTTGAATACAGTCTTAAATGTTATTTGGCGCTACCAGAATTAAGCCAGTACCTTCATTTATGTATCAGGAGAAGGGTGTAGAAGAACTGTTTTCCTTTTGTGTCCATTCCTGAATTTGGGTTCCAAACACCAACTAGCACAATTGGGTCACAGCACAACTGTATGTTGGCTTCACTTTGACCACTTAGATTACTGACCCCAGATGTCAATGAAGAAATATTTCACCCTCCCACAACCCAATACCATGGGCTCCCTTTAATAGGGAAAACAATAATTAGATTTGGAGAAATTACCATTATTGAATTTAATCTGTTTTATTTGTTTATATCTGCATTAAAAATAAAATATCAGCACTCAACATTGTCCTTTATGTTAAGATTAATTTACAGTTCCTCATAGTATACAAACAAAAGTATACCTGCCATATAGAATGTCTTTGTTTTCATTAATTATACCCCATTCTTAGCACTACAGATTGTATATTTTAATGGCTGGTATGGGTCTTCCGGGCTGTGTGGCCGTGTTCTGGAAGTTTTGTTTCCTAACGTTTCGCCAGCACCTGTGACCGGCATCTTCAGAGTGCAGGAGCACAGACAGGAGCAGTTCTCTCTGTGCCCAGGGTGATGTGACCCTTTTGTGGGTATTTATAGAGATCTGAAGGAGGGGGGAAGGGGGGATTCGGGGGGTGGGGGGTTGAGTTACTGAGTGGCTGCTTGTTTTGGTGTCAGCATCTGTGTGTATCTTCCTGGGGATTAGGCAGGGTTTTTTCTTCTATTGAATTGTTAATGAGGGGCTGCTGGGGGTGATTAGCAAGTTCATTGTGTGAACTATTCACATGTCCTGGTGGTTGAGCTGAGTTCGTTGACCTTTTGCAGGCTGTATTTTTCAGGATTGGTAGCCAGGTTTTGTTGATTTTTAGACTCTCCTCTTTTTTATTGAAACTGTGCTGGTGTTTGTGAATCTCAATGGCTTTCTGGTATAGCCTGGTATAGTGGCTGTTGGTGTTGTCCATTTTAATATATTTTAATGTTTAAATATGACTAGTCAGTAAAGTTGGAAGTAACTTCTTCATATATTCATGAGGGAAAAAAAGGTTTGTGTATAATAGTCTACAAGAGAAATATTTATATCTGGCACGATTAAAAGTCTTCTTGTAAATGAGTACATGAGTGGGAGGCTAGTTGTACATTAAATGGATTAAAGAGGATGACTCAAAATACTGTAGTTCCCATCTTTTATAAAAGCACTTGTCCTAAAACTTAAAATACTTTAAAAAATAAGAATCATCAAATAAAATCAGTAAGCATAAAGTATATATCCTTAAACTTTCCATGTAATTCCTGGTTGAAGAAGCAAAAGATGCCTTCTAGGGTTAACTGATTAAATATGTTAGAATTCATATTATTTACAATTCTGAAAACTGATGAGCAAGACAACATTTTATAATTATACTGAATGATCCATTACAACTTTTTACAGCACCCCTCCCTTTTGATCTGCTTTTTTGAATTTTTCATGTAGGTTTATGTCTCTATGTAGCTGGCAACCAAGGTTTTCTCATTGACTGTGCAAATAAACATAGCACTGCTACACACAGCAAGGTGTACAACCTCTGTCAGCTTGAGAACCACATTATACTTTTCTTGATGTGATGAGGGACTATATTCCAAAAGGAGGCACGGTCTGTTTTGGGAAGGGTTTCAGGGATTTTAACGAGTGCAGGGGTACACTTCCATGGAAAAAAGTAATTGATTTCCCAGTTGAAATAGAGAAATAAATCTTGCAATTTTTACCTATGCATTCTGAAATGTACTCATGCAGTCAGCATTCAGATGTTATACTGTGAACTGTACCCACATTTGTGCAGGTTAACTATGGATAAGAGGAAGACCCAAAGTAGATGGCCAGACTTTTATCAGTTGAGTCTAAACAATATTTGAAATGTTAATGATGTAAGCAATTTTTAAAATTAATTCAGAATAAATAGATGCATATTGAATTTGCATTTTAATAATTGTACTGTACTATTTAAATACATATGATTACGTACATTTCACTATTTATCTCTAATTTCTCTCAGCAGAACTTGATTTCCATGTAGTAAATGCAGCCTTAGCTTTGGATTTAGCGTTCTCCTTACTTTGTGAACTGCTACAGCTATGGGGACAGACTGGTGCTGGAGTTTCAGTCTTACTAGAGTGGCTGTTAAAAGAAGATGACTTGAAAGATCTAAAGTCTACAATTGCCGTAAGTCAGTTTTCCCAGATTTCTTACTATATTACTCAGAGGCATTATTTTAAAATATGGAACTGGTTTAAAGCCAGTATTAACAATGAAAACCATTTTTCCATTTAAAATTAGCTTTCATCATTAGCAGAGTACAATTTTAATTATTGTATCATTCACCTATGAATTTAATTAACATCGAGACTTGGATGACCAAAGTTAATAATCTCAGACTGATGATGGTTCTTCCATCCTGACCTGTCAAATTACATTGGATTAAACTAATTCAGTAGGGCCATGTAAGTCATACTCTGTAGGTTTGGATACTTAATAGTTAAAATCCATAGTTCTTTTGAATTAGTTGGATTTTTAAAGGCCCACTATATCAATAATATTAGGCAAAAAAATTGTTAGCAGCTTTCTACAGGAATGTACTGTGAAATTTAACATAAGGCTATCAGTTAACCTGCCTACTTGATTTGTTTTTGTTTTGCACTAAAATCACACTTCTGTAATTTTAATTCTAAAAAAAAACCATTCTAAATATTCCTGACATGTTAAACTAACATGCTGATTAAATAGGGGTCTTTGAAATACAAGAATTGGCCAAGTTAGCATAACTCAAGCAGGCATATCTTAGGCCCTAAGATTTAGGGCAACTTTTGACTTATATTATTTAAATAATTCAGGTTCCATGAAGTATTTCTAGGGAGTGTCTCCTTTTAATATGAACAGCATGCGGGTAAAGGATTTCCATAATCTTGAGTAATTCACTTTTGCATGCATATTCCTTGTGATAATTTTTTTACATCAGGAGAGAAAATAAAGCATAAGATATTACTTTATATACATATGTATATAAATATATAAATAATGTAATAATTATTAAAATAAATATAATAATTTATATAAATAATGTATATAATATTTATATACATACACATTTGAATAAAGGATAGCTTTCTTCAACTCAATAAACAGCACTGTCTTCTTGGTGTCCAATTAATTAAAACAAACATTTATCTAAATGTGGAGAGACTGAGAATATTGTTATAATCACCTGATTTCTCTTTGCTATTGCAAAGAGTTAATTCATATTTATGATATTGTATTTAGAGATATTGGTTTTTTTCCTTTTTTTCTTTAAAAATATTGCACACTCACTTCTGGATTATGTTTAGGAATGTGCAAACAGTAAAAAGCTATGAACTGGAATATTTATTCATATCTCATGTTTCTGTATCATAACTTCCAACTCTCTTACCATGATTTCCCCCAAGGTATCATTTCATTGTAAAAAAGAAAGCGTGTTCATTGTTGCATAATGAATCCACCCCTGCCATCCATCCATGCTAAGGGATGTCCCATTTTAGCAAGCAAATTTTGAAAGGTTGCAAGGAGTAGGTATTATTCTTCTCCTGGTTTCATGAACAAAGGGGTGCTTGATTTTATTCTGTTGTTCAAATGTGAACAACTATAGTACAGTCTGATTGCACTGCACATCTAACAAGGATTTGTTTGCTGGCATATCATATGAATATTCTTGCATGCTTATTTGGCCTAGGCAATTGTAAATATATTGTTTTCTTTTTTTGAAGATGGGAAATGACTACCTGTTTGACAAAGGACAAGCAAACTTTTGGGCTGAGAAGTTAACGGAGGTGCGTCAGCTCAGTAAACATCTCCTTCTGCTCATACCAGTGACTCATGTTAGTCCATGTGAGCAAAGAAAACTCTATCAGTTGGCAAGGTTAGCATCAGATCAGGCCAAACTTGTGACACAGCTTCTTAAAGAAATGCCTCCAACTCCAGAATTTTCCCAGTCTGTAGAATTTACAAAGTTAGCTATTCAGAATGAAAGAATATCACTTTGCCTTAAGATGCTAAATTTGCTTGAAGTTGGAAATGGAACTGGCAAAAGTTAGGAAAAACTTGAAATACAGCTTGTTCATTGTCAGTTTCCAAATGTAACTGCTTTGTGAACATGAGAACGGGTGCAGTTATTTTTGTGTTATGCACATATAAAGAACTATAGCTAGAAAAGTTAGATATCTCTTGTACATAAATCCGTTGAATCTTCAAAGTAATAGAAAAGGATCATTTCTGTGAAAAGATGTAATTTTCATTCGGGACAAGAAAAAATGTACAGCTACCGCAGGGAGTGAAACTGTTTAACTCGGTCTGCCCAGATGCTGGCCACCTGCGAAGCTGATTTTATTCTGTAAGTTGTTCTTCCTGTTCTCATGTGTAGAAATATGTCAGTTTGTATTGCTTCTTTTAATTGTGTACCACAATCTATGCACTAACAATTGCATCAGAGTTGTAAAAGAATCCTAAAATAAAGCTGAATGCTATCAGTATCAAACCAGACTAAGTTTTTGACTTAATTTTGTTTTTAATCATGGTTGATTTTTAAGGCTTGATGGGGAGGGGGTAAATACTGGGTGGCAGACACACATGCTTTGTTTTCATTCAGTTGGGTATAAGCAATTTAGTATTAGAATGCTATAATTTAGGATTGTTAGCCACCTACAGTGCTCAAAATAAACACGATCCTTTTTTCTGAACATTCAGTAAGTAAACCTATTACATACTTTGCAGAATAATTCAGCTCTAATTTATTGCAGCAATTTGCTTTGCAGAATAATGCTTCCATTTTTCAGGAACTCGTGTGTGCTAGAAGTTTTCTTTAAACAATAACCAATCTTCACTCTAACCTTGTAACTGTTTTGAAATGCTGTTTACCCTTTTTATGTTGCTTAAATGAAGATATTTTCCTATCTGTTAAACATTCAATGAACAGGATTCTTTCATTTTCCTGGTCACTGTGAAGTGTAGAATGAAAGAGCCTTTTCTTAGATTGTCTGTACAGCATGTAACCATGTATAAAGATACTGTACAAGTTCCAGTTTGGACTTCACATTTGCAAAGTGATTTATGACTGCATACCAATTTGAAGTACAGTACTATACAGTGTTCCTCAACCATGGCAGCTTGGAAGATGTGTGGACTTCAACTCCCAGAATTCCCCAGCCAGCCATGCTAGCTGGGGAATTCTGGGAGTTGAAGTCCACACATCTTCAAGCTGCCAAGGTTGAGGAGCACTGGTACTATACATTAAGGGTGACCTACTTGGAAAGTATGGATAATATTTCTATGTGACAACTTTCTGCATTTTAAGTACAGTATCTTGTTTTATATAAATACCCACAATGTGCCATTAGGTGGTGCTATAATACCATTTTGCTACACAGTCATTGCACAGGTAATGTTTCCTTAAGTTCAAGATAACACTGGAAAACTGCAATATTGTGTGAGTAAATGCATCTTAAGTGGACTGATATGACACCGCATGCATCCAGAAGACTGTTTTTTACACACACACACACACACATTCTTCTGACTCCCAACACCATGTACACTCTCCCTTTACTTCATTTAGTAAAAGGGCATAAAAACAGGTTTGTGGAGAACAAATCCTATTTGAATCATATTTTCCTAAAAGTGCTAGTTCCCATCTGAGTAATGGACTTGCGGCCTTTTCTATGTTTAACAAGTACGTCTAACTCTTTCCAATGATATGAGTAAAAGAAAAGATACTGTATTAAATGTGCTTAGACAAAATAAAAAGGAAACAAGTACATTCACAGATTTCTTGTAGTATTTACTTGAAAGCACATAAGGCCCAACAAAAGATAGTGAACCATTGTTATCCACCATACACTCTTTTCAGTTATATTCAACTTATGTAACTTTGGTTTCCTGACCATGTATTTTGTAAGCTTTAAACTTTCATATAATTGGCATTGTGTGCACTTGGCATTGCAGATATTGACAAAACAGGAAAGAGCACAATGGTTCAAACTTAAGTGGCATTAGCAACTTCAAGTGACTTGGTTAATTAATAAACAAAAATAACTTTAAGAACCATCCTTATCACTGGGTTTAAAGTATGTTTTAAACAGTCTAATATCCCTTTAGTTTATGGATAGCAAATAATTGTACATAATCCTGTAAGCATTTCATCACACCATGAGTTACTGTATAACTTTTCAATCAGAAACCTTTAAACCTTAAACAACAGCTGTAAAAGAACAAAAGTCTATTATTGAGTGGTTCTCTGTGTAAAGTATTTAATCAGAGCATGTTATCTCAAATATTGGTTGCTCAAGTGTTGATTATAGGTCTGTTCACTGCAACTCTATTAAACCAAAAAGGCAAGGGGCATTCCCGGCTATCAGTCAACAGCTTCGGGTAGAGTTGTTCTGTCCCTCGCTCCCCAGGTCAACAAAGCATCTGGAAACAATATTTTTAAAAATGTTCAGGAAACCCCTTTTAAGACTGCAATTTTATACAGGTAGTAAGTGTAGTGAATTGGGGGTAGATCCCGCTGAGTTCAACAGCATTTTACTTCAAAGTAGACATCAGAAGACTGCTGTTGAATAGCCACGGGGTGTTGCCCGTGGTGTTTGGTTTATTAAAACCAAACCGAAAGTCGAAGAATTCTATTAAACTCCGCGGCTTTTCCTTTTCCCCAGCGCAAACTACGGCTGTTTCGCAAGCTTGGAAATAAGATTCGCCACTCCCTCGATTCAGGAACCTTGCTTTCACTTTACCGGATGCAGGCACTAGGGGGCATCGCCACCTTCCGTAACTACCGTCGGCGTGCGAAGCTGTCACGTCCACAGCTTGTTAGCAAGGCAACTTCGAAGGCTCAGCCTCCGGACTGCCCAGGCGTTTGGCTCAAAGGTTAACTCGGGCTCTTTTTTTCGCACTTGCTGCGCGTTAGCGGCCGCCCGCTGGGGAACGCTCGCACATCGGCTAGCGAAGCCCTCCGAGACTGACCTTTCACTTGCCTCGGAGACGGCCTGGAGGACGTTTATCTGCGCAGCCATTTAGCGACAGGAGTTACTTGAAAGGTGCCCTCCCCTCCCCTCCCCTCCCGACAGGAACGACGCGCGCCCGCCGGGTCAGCGCCTGCTCGGCCAGAGGGAGAACCCAGGCCGGGAGCACCGGGGCGAGGCGGGAAGGAAGAGACGCTAGGCAGCCAGTGGTCGTGGTAGGAGAGGCGAAGGTGCAAAGCCCAGGTCCCAGCGACTCTTGAAGTCGGCACGGCTTTGCCACCGAGATGCCCTGGATTTGGAGGGCTTCGCCGCTACTCTTTCTCCAAAAGCAGACCCTGGGAAGGACGGTCCAACGGCTGCGTTTGCAAACTGGAGGGGAGATGGGACTCTCCCTCCGTCCCCCCCCCCCCCCCCGCTTACCGAGAGCGGCGGCCTGCCCGGCATTTAGCAAAACGCAAGACTATCAAACTACGCTCATCAGTTCCATGGGGGCGCGGGGGGGGGGGGGCGAAGGAGAACAAGCCTTACTTTCCTTCCACCGTTTTAGGCCGTTTGCCCAGTCGAACTACGCCTGGTTTCTAAATATACAGTATTCGCTTAGGATATGGCTAGTTGTGCAAAGAGGTGGGCGTTGGAAGATTGATCTTGCTTTTCCTGCAAGAAGGGGCGTTTTGTTTGACTGATCTTCCGCAAAAGAACCGGAGCGGCGCAGGTGCGTACGGGTGGCTCCTACAGGGCACGGCGGGCAGGCGGGTTCTTCAGTTCGCCGCTTACGCTTGGAAGGGCGAGCTGCGACGCTGCTTAAAGAGAGCGTGTCTTAACTCGGTGGAAATGTCCCCAGCGCTGCTCCTCCGACTAAATCCAGCATATTGTTCGTTTGACTCTAATAAACATGCACAGGTCTCCGCCGGCAAATTACAAGCGACCGGCGTGGATTCATTAATTGGGCAGAGAACTGAGAAATGAAGAACTTGGGAGGGGAAAGAAGGGCCAATTAGTGCGCCAGCCTCCAGCCTCCTTCTGGCGGACGCCCAAATCTCAAGGGGCGGGGCTGGCGATGGCGAGCGCGGCTCCGCAGCTGTATGGCGTCAGCCCGCCCCACCTCCCCGCTCCTCGCCAGGCGCAGCGGCGTGCTTTGTCGGGCTGAGCGCAGAGCTCGGAGCTGTGTGTCAAAGGATAGAGAGCTGGCTTGGCCAATCGCATCACAAGACCTTGAGTGGCTGCCAAGTCTGCGAAGCGAACGGTAGTGGGGCGGTTGCACGGAAAGGGAGGGGGATCGCCCTCTTGGGAGGGAAGACGAGCCCCGCGGAAGGGGGGGGCGCTCTTCCCCCGTCGTCGGCGCGCCAACCTTAACACGCCCTTGCGGGCAGCGGTGGAACTCCTGTCCCACCAGTTGGCCCGACCGGATTCGTTTCCAAAACCCGTGGTGTGACACCAGGCTCCTCGGAGGGAGAAAGAGGAGGAGTTGCGGGGCGTCCCATTTGACTCGCAGAGGCCTTGAAGTTTCTCCTGCCCCCCTGCGAACTTCCCAAGCGACCCAGCAGGGGTGTGAAACGGCCTGCACATCCCCACGCCGGCCTGTGTTTACTTGAGAACTTCCGAGCTGTGCGAGGACTTCGGGCAAAGAGGGAAAGAGCTGCTCTTTCTCTGCGCGTCACCTCTGCCAAGGGTTGCAGTTGTCTGACTACACCGCCCATCTCCCCACACTAAATGATGTAAGACGACTGTGCTACAATACTGAACCTAGAGAAGATCGCTGTTCGTAGATCTCTGGGTCTTTGCTAACTTTTGGATTTAAAAGGACTAATTCGTAAATATCCACAGGATCGCACGTCAATCCAGCCAAGTCCTGCCCTGTAGTTTTCTTTTCCACCGGCTTTCTGCGCTGTCTGGCTTAGCAGGTGCAACAGCCACGCTGTACTCTCGAGCGAGCCGCGTTTGTACTTTGCCAGTGGTTAACCTCATGGGAGTTTCCTGAGCACATGGCGTTATTACAGCTCTTGTGGGAACCAAGCCGCCACTTATATTAAGTCTTTTGTAGGCTGAAGTGCATTGTGCAAAAGTAAGTAAGCTTCACACGATGTCTGCCCTAAAACATTTTCTACCGAGAGAAGTAGCTACACACGCCGACACCATACATTGCAGCGCGTATAGAGAACAGTGGTTTCTCTATGCGAGTCAACAAGCTTTCAGCGCGTGCCTAGTACAGCAAGGACTGAACGGGGGGGAGGCCGCTCCGCGCAGCCTTCGTACGCGGTAACTACATAGGCTTCCCACCTCTCGGAGGCACTTCGAGAAAATTGGCGGCGCCCAATGAGAGCGCGTAGACTGCAAAGGGCGGGGCTAAGCTGGGAGGGTGGGGAATCGCTGGGTGGTGTTGCTGGGAGACCCCGGCCGGGTCAGTGTTCCGTCCCTCCCCGCTGTTATCCCGGCATTTATATATGGGGCGTGTGCAGCTGCTGCGAAGTTCCAGCAGTCTAGATAGCTGCAGCTTTGGTTGAGTCTGTCTTCTCCCACCTCTCTGGGAAACTGATGAGATTAATTCCGATCTCAAGCAGTTAGCCCTTTCCTATTCAGTCGTGGCGCATCCAAAGCTTCCGAGGAAAGTGGGATCTTTCGGTCCTTCCTGCATTTCCGACCATTACAGGATCTAGAAATGTCTACAACACTTTTATCTGCCTTCTACGACATCGACTTCTTCTGCAAGGTAAGAGATGAGTTCGTAGGGTTTTTTTCAAGGAGGCGGTCGGAATAGTTCTTAAAACTTCTTGCAGGAATTTTCCAAGCCTGCATTCCCGGATAAGTGTACCTAGGACTGAGCTCGTTTGAACTCGGGACTATATTTTTTAATGATTTTGTAGAGGGAGAAACTGCAAGATCTGTTGCGTTTTGCAAGAAATTTCGAGGGAAGGTAAAACTTTGACGGACAACAAGCAACTTTTTTGCTTACTTCAGCGTGCGTGTGTAGTGGGTGTGTTTTAAAATAAAAAGGCAGATACAGCGAGCCTCATACTCGGTACGGCAGGCTCCAGCTGTATTGAATCGGAACTTTTAAAGTGCATTGATTCGAGTGGGTGGTGCTGCAGACCACCCCTCGAAAAGTTTTAAATTGGTTGCAATGGGAGGGAGCCTTGACAACGTGGATCAGCGGCTGAAGCTAGTGGGAAAAGGCCCTGGCAGTTCGAGCGCTCGTAGGGCGTACTGAAAATTGGCAAGCCCTCTTCCAAGATTTGGGAGTCAAGGTGCACGTTTTTCCGTTCTAATTTCCCTTCCCCCCCCCCTTTTTCCGCTTCCCAGACCGAAAAATCCTTGAGCAGCATGCTGGACAAGAAGGCAGTGGGGAGCCCTGTGGGCACTTCTCCCAGCTCCAACTTCACGCCGGGCTTTCTGCGAAGGCACTCGACCAGCAATCTTCAGGCTCTGGCTAACGGCAACGTCAAGTTCCCGAATGCCTCGCTGTCCGCGCCCTCTAACTTCGGGAGCCTGAAGGAGCCTGGCACCGGGGCAGGCGGCGGCAGTACCAGCAGCAGCAGCCCCACCACCGCCTTGCTGAACAAGGAAAACAAGTTCCGAGACAGGTCTCTCAGCGAGAATGGCGAACGAAGCCAACACCTCATGCAACAGCTGCAGCAGCAGCAGCAGCAAGTGGTGGTTGTGGCAGCGGCTTCGGCGGGAAAGGGCGGCGGCGGCGGCGGCGGAAACGGGGGAGGAGGAGGCGGGGGAAGCGGCGGAGGGGGAGCGCCGATCAACTCCACGCGCTACAAGACGGAGCTCTGCCGGCCGTTCGAGGAGAGCGGCGCCTGCAAGTACGGCGAAAAGTGCCAGTTCGCCCACGGCTTCCACGAGCTGCGCAGCTTGACCCGCCACCCCAAGTACAAGACGGAGCTGTGCCGCACTTTTCACACCATCGGCTTCTGCCCGTACGGGCCTCGCTGCCACTTCATCCACAACGCGGACGAGCGCCGCCCAGCGCCCGCCAGCGGCAGCGCTAACCCCCCAGCAGCCCAGCAGCAGCCGCCCCCGCCTCCTCTCCAGCCCAACCCTCCGCCGCACGGCAGCCACCCCCCGCACCACCACCTCTCCCTGCACCCGCCGCATGCGGGCAGCACCGGGGACCTCCGCGCCTTCGCGCCCTCTGCCCGGGACCACCCGCTGGGGCCTGGCGGCGGCAATGGCACCAACGGCAGCAACAGCAGCTTCGGTATCCCGCACCCCCGAGGGGGAGGAGAGAGGCCCAAGCTCCACCACAGTCTTAGTTTCTCCGGCTTCTCCAACCACCAGCACCACCACCACCACCACGGCGGGGCTGTGGCGCAGGGCGGGCTGGAGGCGGCGGCGGCGGCGGCGGCGGCGGCCCTGCTCCTGGAAAGCCCCGGCGGCTCCCGCACCCCGCCGCCGCCGGCTTCGGGCGGTTCCTACTGCGACGACTTGGTCGCGTCGTCCTGCGCCAACAACGCCTTCGCCTTCTCGGCCGGCCAGGAGCTGGGCAGCCTCATCGCGCCCCTCACCCTCCACGCGCCGCCCCCGCCGCCGCCCCCCGCGGCTCAGCAGGGCTGCTTCGCCAACGCGGCGGCTTTCTACCGCTGCCATCAGCAGCAGGGCGCTGCGGGGGGCGGAGGGAGCTGCTGCCCGCCGCCCGGCCCTCCCGCCTCCCCGCCCTTCAGCTTCCAGCCTTTGCGCCGCCTCTCCGAGTCGCCCGTCTTCGACGCCCCTCCGAGCCCTCCGGATTCTCTCTCCGACCGAGAGAGTTACCTGAGCGGCTCCCTCAGCTCCGGCAGCCTCAGCGGATCCGAGTCCCCCAGCCTGGACTCGGGCAGGCGCCTGCCGATTTTCAGCCGCCTCTCGATCTCCGATGACTAAGGAGGCCGGAGGAGGAGAGGCCCTTTGAAGCTCTCGGTTTTGGGGGTCCTGTTCCCCTGCACAGTCCCGGTGGGGCAGTTCCTCCCTGCCCTTTATTTCCTGTCTTAACTTCCCTTCCTATTCACCAGGAGCGGAAACTAGCCAAGCTCGCACAGACTATTTTTGTTGCTTCATTTCTTTTTCAGTGTGTGCTGTTCTTTTGTTTTTGAGTTAAAAAAAAAAATCCTTTGATTGCTGAGCAAATTCAGAAAGGAGAAAGAAAGCAAAAGAAACTTTTTTCTTTTATCAAGAGATGAACAAAAATCAATTTGTGGAAGAGCAACTGATGTCATCAAAAGAACAATTTTTTTTTAATCTAAAGACTTTGGAAGGATGGGATTTCCTTTTTTTCCCCCTCCCCTGCGTGCCCCCCCCACTAGTTTAATGTGCTCCACCAGCAACAGCCATTCCATTTTCAAGTGTGTGTGGGGAGGATACAAAGGGTGAAAGAGTATTTAGCAAACAAATCTAGCCAATCGTTACTCCCTGAGGAATCAGCAATCAATCTGGAGGCCCATGAACTCTGCATTCCAGGTCCCTTCAGATCTATATACAACAACAACAACAAAGAGTAAAAGAAGAGTGGAATTTGTTGCCTTTCAATCAAATCTGAAGTAAATATACTAAACGTATAAGCTTTTTTAAAAAAAAAATCCAACATCCTGCCAAGAATATGCCTTGATAACACTCTAGTTTTTTATATATCTATATATATTATAACATGCTAAAACTTCCATTCCAAAGTTTAATATTGGTTCCATTGCCACCACTTAGTGGATGTTTGGCTTAGAACAATTTTTGTTGCTTTATTTGGAAGCATTCAACTGAGTTTAGTTTGTAATTGTTGACGAATAACTGCTGATTTTTTAATTTTTTTAGCTGAGTTGATTGCGCAAGTCACTGCACAACTCAATATGAACCTATTTAACTTATTTATTATCTTGTGAAAAGTATGCATTGGTAATTTGTTCATACTGTATTTATCGGGTATGATGAAAAGCAATAGATATATATTCTTTTATTATGTTTAAATTATGATTGCCATTATTAATCGGCAAAATGTGGAGTGTGTTCTTTTCACAGTAATATATGCCTTTTTGTAACTTCACTTGGTTATTTTATTGTAAATGAGTAAAATTCTTAATTTAAGAGATTGTATGTAATATTTATTTCATTAATTTCTTTCCTTGTTTACGTAAATTGAAAAATTGCATTGGCTTTTTTTTTTATAGAAATCTGACTCAATGCTGTGGAAGTAGTTTGAGAAATTTCAATGGTTTTTTTTTTAAGAATGTACAATGGTTGTAACCCGTCCAAGCTTAAACTTACTTCACAATCAATCCAAATTTAAAGTGGCAAACCTAATTCAGACTTAAAATTAACCAAAATGTATTCCTGTTGCCTAACTTCACCAATCACACTGTGATAGTTTCAGAGAGTATGTAGCAATAAAAGGGGTGGGGGTGGGGAGGGTCCCAGTATTATGTCTCACAGTGCCTTTTGTAAGGGTCCATGCTTGCCTTAAAATCTTCCTCAACCAAACAAGTATTTTACTTAATGCTTGAGAATTTGAATGTAGGGCTGGGTTTTTAACTACAAGAAATTGTACCACTCGTTTTTATTATGGAGGCCACCTTTTGGATCCGAACTTCTTTTGTGTACAAGATCATATCTTTATTAAAGTTCCAACACATGTAACTTTTTCTTGTGTAGGAAGTCAGGAGTTATCCAAATCTTTCCTCTGGGTGATGAATGAATGAGCAGTATCTTTTTTTAATGTACATAGGTACAGGTTCAGCACTATGTACTCTTTGGACTACTTTAACAGAAGTATGTTTTGAATGTAACTAGAAGATAAGTCAACTTGAGTTGTAATATATTTTGGAGAGTCAGTTCACTACAAATTTGAAGTGTGAGACTGTAAACTTTGTACTGTAAATGTTTTGTAGTTCTCCCAATAAAACTTTTGAGGAAAAAAATTCCCAAGCTATTAAAGCCATGTCTACAAGGTGGTGCTTCTTTATTAGCTTTCCCCTATCAACATGGTATCTAGCTACAGATTAACCTAATTTTGCGCTGCAAAATTGCTCCATTTCTGCAGACATGACTGGAAGCCTGCCAAAGGCAATAAACTCTTCCAGAAGGTTCCAAAGTACTGCTGCAAAAAGACACACAATCCTATATACAGAGGGAGGGAGGGAGGGAAGAAGATAGCATTTCTTTGTATATACTCATTCCCCCAGAGATTTCTTGTTTACAGATTAGAAGGAAATAGTAAAGAAGTGTAATACAAGAACAGAAATGGCTCATCCTAGCTCTTGGGTTTTTTTCTAATGGACTGCAACCTTGGTTGCATCAGAGGATTGTTCTCGCTATATATCTACATCAATGTTTTTCAAAGTTGGCAACTTCTAAGGTGTGTGGGCTTCAATTCCCAGAATTCCCCAGCTAGCATAGGAGTTGAAGTCCATATATCCTAAAGTTGCCAAGTTTGTAAAACATTGATCTCTATCATCTGAGACATAATGCCAGGGACATGCTCACCATTGCCCACCCCCAGGAAGAGCCCCATACATACTATTTGTGGCCTGTCTCTGGCTGCCTTTTCCATGATCTTACTATTCCCATTTTTCTCACTGGTACAGCATAGTCTCGGGTATAGAATCATGCTTTAAAGCAGGGTCCCCCAAAGTGGTCAATATTACCCCTCACGGTTGATGGAACTATCCATTATTATTCATAGCACTATTAAAGTAGTTTTAAGTTATTTTCATTCAGTGTTTGGTGGATGATGAACAATCTGAAACTTCGTGAAGGGGTCGATGAGCTGAAGAGTTTAGGGACCCCTGCTTTAAAGGTTTGTATCTTAAAACTAAGTCCTGCATATGAAAGGGAATACGGTAACTTGATGTGTAGAAAGTATGTATCTTTTAAAGCCTCCATATTTAAGTAGTGCCAAAGAGAATTAACTTGTTCTGGGACCTTGACCCAAGTAATATTTGTTATGCAAGCTTTAATTTGTGAGCTGCTTTGAACTGGTAGCATCTTCTCATGTGGCTGTGTGGAGGTCTATAAACATGCATCAGTCCTTGTCTAGATAAATATTTATTTCCTCCCGATCATAGATGTTTTAGTTTTGATTATTATTAAAAGTTATGGTTAATACAACTTCCCTGGGCTGTAAGGTTGACTTCTACAAATACTTGCTAGAATGCAACACTGCTACCACGTGCTCTGTATGTCAGCAAAGCTTGCACTGACTTAGTATTGAAACATTCATAGGTTATCTGCACAAAGTCCACAGAGTCAGTTCCCATTATTTCACTCACATCTCAGTGGTGGTTTTTTTTTTGTTTTTTTGTTTTGGCTGCAGTTTCTACAGATAAGTGGTGACTGATCGATCAATGGTTTTTATGGGAACTTTGTTAGGAAAGCAAAACCTGCTGAGAAAGCGGGGGAAAAAAACTTTAACCTGATGTGTTGGTAGTATTTGTCAGTCTAGAAATGGCTGCCCTTGCTTGTACCTTTGAACGTTCTCCAACATACATATTTGTAAAACTCATGTAGTTATCTCTTAAAGCAGTGTTGTCCAAACTTGGCCACTTTAAGATGAGTGGACTTCAACTCCCAGAATTCCCCAGCCAGCCATGCTGGCTGGGGAATTCTGGGAATTGAAGTCCACTCATCTTAAAGTGGCCAAGTTTGGACAACACTGTCTTAAAGGCCAGTGTGGCCTGTGCCTACCAAGCTGGAACACAATTAGCCATTCAGCATGGCAGGTTTGCTACTGCGATGTGACCACACTTTGAATCTGGTTTTCACACCTATCTGAAATTTGCAAAGTCATGCCTCTATTGCTTATGTGCCCAGTACATTAAGCTTCTTCAGTTAATACATAGCTTATGTTCTTCTCATATTAAACTTTGAATTTATATTTACGAAAGGGTTCCCTAACCTGGAGTCCTCTAGATGTGCTGGCCCTGGCTCCCATAATCCCCAGTCACTTGACTTTGTTCATGAGATTATAGGAATTAAAGAGAGGGAACCAAATTGGGGAAGGCTACTTTACAGCAACCATACAAAATTATTGTTGTAACATAAACAGAGGATGAAAAATCAGTCTGGTCTAGTGGTTAAGGCACCAGGCCAGAAAGCATGAGATTGTGAGTTCGAGTCCTGCCTTAGGCATGAAAGCTGGCTGGGTGACTTTGGCCAGTCACTCTCTCTCAACCCAATTTACCTTACAGGGTTGTTGCTGTGGGGAAAATAGGAGGAGGAAGGAGTATTAGGTATGTTCACCACCTTGAGTTATTTATAAAAATGATAGAAGTGGGATCAAAAAATCTAAAAAGAAAAAGTACCAAGACTTAACACTTACTGGAAGTCTTGCAAGATTGAAGGTCCTGATTTGATACCAGGCTGGCATCTTAAGCATGATATTACATTTTAAAAAAATATTTAAACATTTTTAACTTTTCTTCCCCACCCCCCCAAAAAAGGAGGAAGTAAGAAATGATGCTGAAGTATATTATCTCTTATCTTTCACTCTTTTCTTGTCCTTTACTCATGAACTGGCTTTGGGTGTGAATTATAGCAGTACAGTTCAGCATTTCCTGATTGTCTGAAAAGCAACTGTTTCATATTACATTCTAACACTCAGTTATTTTCATTCTGTGCTAAAACAAACCTAACTGGTCAGCAGCTTAAGGTATCTTTTGAACTAATTCTATTTTTAATCATTTATTGTGTAAATAATCTTCCTTCCTTCCTTCCTTCCTTCCTTCCTTCCTTCCTTCCTTCCTTCCTTCCTTCCTTCCTTCCTTCCTTCCTTCCTTCATTCCTGCCTTCCTTCCTTCCTTCCCCCCCCCACACACACACTAAATCTCAGAATGTGTGTGTGTATCTATATATCTATATCTGTCTGTCTGTCTGTCTGTCTGTCTGTCTGTCTGTCTGTCTATCTATCTATCTATCTATCTATCTATCTATCTATCTATCTATCTATCTATCTATCTATCTATCTAGCAGATAGATAGATAGATAGATAGATAGATAGATAGATAGATAGATAGATAGATAGATAGATAGATAGATAGATAGATAGATAGATAGATAGATATCTGGGGGTTGCTGACAGACAGATCTGTCACCAACCCCCAGATAGACAGATAGAGTGATAGATAAATATTCAATTCCACTTATATCTTCCACTAAGTATATTTGGAAAAATGTTTTCAGAAAGTTCCCATGTTATTATATGCAACTCCCCCTCCCCGCAAATCTCTTGGGCAATGAAAGTTGCACACACCTGGTGTGTATATGCAAACTTTCTGCCATACATCTTTTGAATGTTGGTCAAAAGGAACTCCTTGCTGTCCTTTAGCTTGGAGCTTAAAGGCAAGAGGGAAGCTCCCACTGATCTTCTAAGCTCAGAGGGGTTCCATTCTAAGCAGGAGTAGTACCTGATTTTTGGAGAGTAATTGGAAAAGGCTAACAAATGTTGTGGAGATACTGTATTATTATTGTTGGTCGCACAGTCAGCCAGTTGTTTAGACTGGATTTGGCATTTTTATCCATCTATTGAGTCCTTCCCAAAGACCTGGGAGAGGCAGATGTTGTTGTTTGATGGTGTTAAAAGTATCATCGCAGAATGTAAACTGTTCCAAGTAAAGCTGCCTTTTGCAACTGACTGATGGTGATTTTGTCAAGGCCGATGGTCTTCATGTGGTGTTCTGGGATCGTACCCAAGGCACCTATTGCTATTAATACTATCTTTACTTTCTTTTGCCACAGTCAATCTATTTCTATTTGCAGGTCTTTGTATTTTGTGGTTTTCTCCAGTTCTCTTCTCTTCTGCTGTCTCCAGATATTGCAATGTCCACTATCCAGACTTTTTTGTCTTTCTTACCAACAATTGTCAAGTCTGGGATGTTATGTGGCAGGTGCTTGTCTGTTTGAATTGTTGTTGTTGTTGTTATTATTATTATTATTTTATAGCAGAGTAGGACATATTTTGGGGTTGGAGACACATTTGGTAGTTTGAGAAGATGTGGGTGCACTCATAAAATTAGTGCTGTGGAAGGGTTGCCTACGTATGACATGCTTACCATGAAGGGTGTGGCCAGTTACACTGACCAGAAGACAAACTAACTCCAAGGTGATGGCTTCTTTGTCCAGTCCAAAAACATTCCTGAAAATAAATATGATGCTAATGGTAATTTGCTTTGCATGTTTAATTTTCATACCACAAAAAGTTAACAATGGAGTCTGATCATAATAATGCCTGCAGGCCCACATAGGCTTTCCTCTGGAGTAGAAAACATATTATTCTTGAACAGCATTATGATCTTTGTGTCCTTGGCAGATGGCTGTCTATCAGAAACAAGGTAAAATTAAGAGGATTCATCCATTGGGTCAGAAATGTGGAGAAAACTATCCTCCACGAAGACTGTAAAGCTAGCACAGTTTGGACTGAAGTTTTCTGCCTTTAAAGCCGAGGGATTGTCCAAGCTTGAGTTAAAACAGTACATAATGCTCATTGGAGAGGCACTAAAAATATTAGATCTCTTCTATAACTTGCCTTACATCGCATAGCCTAGAAATGGTTATTGTACTGTGTTCCAGTTTCTTCTTTCCACTTCTTTCACATGAAGGTAAGTGGTTTGAAGTATGCCGGTCTTGGAAAAGCATGTTCAACTTCCTTTTTCAAGCAAGCATGAAAAGGAAACACAACTAAAATCAGATATGCTTCTTTTCTCCTTTCAGACTTAAAGAAGAAGGAGAAAAAAAAACAACTGAATGCAGCCAAACCTCATTTCATGGAAAGTCTTTTGCTTTGTGTTTTGGCTAATCTGACACATTGGCCAGACTTCGTGCTGAAGTTGTATTAGTTTGTTCTATCTTAAGTGCTGAAAACTTGGAATGCAGCAGCTGTGTTGGATCTTGGCGAACTATTTGTGAATTGCAGAACTCGGCTTTAAAAAATACTAAATACATCTCTGTAAAAGTTCCTGAGCAGAAACTTTACAGTAGATAGAAGGCAAATAGTCCTCTGGCCTTCTGTCATAACAGGGTGGCCTCAGTTTACATCTGGACCAAAGAACAAGCAACTGTAGCCCTTAAAATGTTTAAGTTTTAGCTAGTGATTTTAAATAATGAATTATAGACTCAGCATTAAAACTGAAAATCCAGCCTGTTTTATTCTGGCAGGTCTATGTACTTTCCTCTTATAATCAAATTAAAATACAAAACATTTAGGTTCATATTTTTCTGTATAATTGTTACCTAAAGCCATACAATTGCCATATAGTGATTCAGACCATTTTTTTTTAGATTTTTTATCTTGCCTTTATTATTTTTATAAATAACTCAAGGTGGTGAACATATCTAATACTGCTTCCTCCTCCTATTTTCCCCACAACAACAACCCTGTGAGGTGAGGTGAGTTGGGCTGAGAGAGAGTGACTGGCCCAAAGTCACCCAGCTGGCTTTCATGCCTAAGGCAGCCCCTGCCCCCCCCAAGGCAGATTCAGACCATTACTCTGAATGACAACAAAGATCTGATCAACAAATCAAAGATCAACAAATGCTCTTGTTTTTCATTCCTTGAAAGATGATAAGATTATTCTTGGGCTTGTCTACTTCTGCTCTTCAGTCTAGCTCAGTTGCTTTCATTTTTAAGTGTTAACAGTTTAGTGCTCTTTTTAATTTTAGCTTATTGATTGTTGGAAACTAATTGCATTTTAGTATTTGAATATAATGCAAATGGTATATGAGCATTCAGAGGAATTATTTAAGGAGTGGGCAAAGCTGTCCCATAGGATATGATGACCTGTGGATTTTTCCTGGTATTTGTGTTTGTTAAATGTCATACTCCATGAAAGAAAGACTGTGCATCAGTGTATATTTGATTCTACCTTTTACATAAGCTTAACAAATTCACACTGTCAGGAAATGGGTCCTTCAATCCATCTAGATTAATGTTGTCTTACAGGCAATAACTGGAAATAGTTCTTTAGGATTTCACACTGGACTCTCAGTTCTATATGGAGTTGATTAATTGATTGATTGATTGATTGAAGTACCACCAAATTGTTTTTTATTCCTAGCAGCCACATAGATAGATTTTCTTCATGATGATCTGTCCCTAACCTGTTTTTTCAGGTCTTCCAACTGTGCATTCATCGCCACTATAACTGAGTCCATCCACCTCGCTGCTGGTCATCCTCTTCTCCTCTTTCCTTCCACCTTTCCCAGTAACATGTTTCTGATAACTGAGCAGCCTGAGCGCAAGGTCTTCCAAGATGGCTATGCCTGATGTTGAGAAATTGAAATACATATTTTTCAGTGGGTAAATCTGGGAACCCCAGCTCCAGTGACCTCAACCTACTCAACCGTGGTCGATCTCAAAAAAAGCAAAGTAAGTTCAGATATGGTTAATACCTCAGTGGAAACCACCAGGAAATGTCAGATTTATACACTAGATGAAGAAGTTGAAAAAACTTCCTGAAAGAAGGCAGTGGGAAGCTGCTTCCATATTGTTGCAAAATGCATGTGTCCAAGTAGCCACTGAGACAGCACAAAGAGCTCATTCTTTGGAACCCAGACAGTATTTTAATATTTTGACTAAAATATTCAGGGGATGGATTTCAGCAAAGGTGTTCAAGGCCTAAAATGTGATTTGATATTAGGTATGGACTGCATGAAAAAAAAAAAACCCAATGAATGCTTAATCCAGATTAGACAGAATTGCTTCTTGTAGATCAAAATGAGATGTATTGCAAATACAATTAACTTCAATTCCTCCCTCTCACATTTCTTTTAAAAATTCTAATAAGCCAGCAGACTGTTAACAACACTGGACTACTCTGCAGATTACAATTCATCATTCTTCTTCTCCTCTTCCACACCAAATGGGTATAATAGTGCTGGATACCTTCCAAGCCTAGCATCATTCATAGTATCTTAGCCATCGGTTTGATTTTTATAGTAATTTTATTGAAAGTTACAATTAAAAAGACAAAAAATAATACAAACTAAAAAAAAAAATAAAAAGAAAGAATAGAAAGTGCAGAAATGAAAAAATAGAAAGAAAAATAGAAAAGAAAGAAAAAAATAAGAATATAGTAAAGGGGGAAAAAAAGAAATATATAAAGAAATGACTTCCTCCTTCATCACAAATATAAACAATTTTAATAACTTATCACCTTCTCTTAAAATCCCATATCCCATCTCTTATCTATAAATAAATCCTTAAAGCCTTGTCATTCAGTCCTGATCAGTAAAAGCCCATTAAGGGTTACAAGAGATAACAACATATCTATTTTAACCTTGATCAAATAAACCACCTTTATAGTCCTTCCTTTTACTTTTAACAATCTTGATCTTTAGTCCCTTCAAATAATGTCCTAGAACTTGATTTCTTTTCATTTTTTCTTTGTCACTTTTCACAAAATTCATCACAGCTTTAACAAGTCTCTTTTGTAAAACCAATATAGGAAAATTATCCAGGTCACTCTCTTGGTTTGTTATTTGTACATCCCTTTTAATTATTAAGACATCAGCTGGTTTCTTTTGTATGTACAATGTAGCATCTTTTTCCATACCATTCTTGTAGCCTGTCATTTTTAAATCCACTTTCAGATCAGTCTCAATCTTGTCAGGTAAAATGTGTTCGTCTTTCATAACACATTTTAAACACAGTCTATTTACAGAGGCAGACACTCTTAAAGTTAACTTCTAGGTCCATTGTTCAAAAATATTCCCAATGTGTCCAGTGTTAAAATATTTTGCTTCATTCTGTATTAGTAAGTCCAATTTAAGTGTTTTTCTCCTTTAATTGTAATCTTTAGTTTCCTCTAGTGTCCAAGCTTCAAAGTCTCATCCTCTCATGTTTGTTTTAATAGAATTCAAAACAAAAGCATTTTGCCATGGGAAGGATTCTTTATAATTAATTCTAAAATCTTATTTCAAATCCATCTTAGTCTATTTATAACTTTCCAAAATCAAAGTTCAAATCAACCTTTTTCTGTTTATTCCAAAAGGGTGTTTTAAGTCCTTAAACATATATTTAAAACTTCTTTCACTAAGGATTGAAGGAAACTCACCTGGTGCTGTAAAACTTGTCAATCCAAAGATTGCTAATAGCTGAAAAGCAGTTAACAAGCAATTTCCAAAAGTGATTAAAAAAGGAGGTATGCGAACCCAGTGTCTTTTTGAAGGTGCCGACCGTGTTTTGAGCAAAAAGGTGGCTATTCCCTTGTCTCCCAGAGCTCTAAACCTTTCAGAGACTGCTATTTTGCAGTCTTCTTGCAAGGAGGAACTGTATGGAGCACTTGTGGGCAATCTCAAGTCCTCTCCTTGTCTGGAGAGGAATTACAAAGAGCCAGTCTACTAAAAGCAGAGCTGTTTTCAGTTCACCATTTCTTTCCCGGAAGTCACCATCAGTTTGATTTTTAAACCATGAATATATGAATATACATGAATAAAACTATGATGGACTTCATCTCTAAGTGTTGGCAGGAAAACTTGTGAAAAAAGTTTAGAAATTCAAAGAAATCATTTTTAAAAAGAGGACCTGAGGTAGAAATACTATAAAGTCCTTCCTTGTGTTTTGAGAAGACTCATTACTGCTCAGTCATGGCTACAAGCCTCTCAGGAAATTCCTTATGTTTTATTTCAATTTACAGGGAGGGAATTGTAGGCTGCTTAGAGTGCATGATTTTTTTTTCAAAAGACCTAATAATAAATTAGACTTATGTGCAATTTAGATCATTTGGAACTATTCTCATTAATGTAATTTTCATTTCTGATGGTAGTAAAGGCTCATCAACTTAATAAATGACACTTCTTCTGTTAAAAAAACATAGAAAGAAGTCTAGTTGTCAAAGGAAAGGACCTAGGATAGACTTCTCCCTAATATTAGAGAATTTTAAGAAATGTTTGAAACCGTTCAGCTTTGGTGGGAGAAGAAAAGGGTAAATTTGGTTGGAGTTGAGCATCTCTGTCTTTAAGACCATATGATAAGAGAAACTGCATTAAGCTATTCTAATGTTAATAGTTGGGGAACACTACTGTAAGGAATACAGCAGCCAGGGATTGAATTTCAGAATAAACACAGCTTGTGCCCTGTTGCAGGGAGTCTAAGTAAAAGAACACAGTGAAATAGGTCAGGGTCAGGGACACCTGAGACATTTTCTTCACAAACTATAGTGACTTCCTGAAATTTTCTTGGACGCACCAATACAGTTTGCTTTGCATTATACAGAATTGGTTTCTTCCATTATGTTTTTCAATTTCCCAGTCTAGTCTGCAGCCCTGGGCTTCTGAAATGGTCCCCCATCCACGTACTAACCAAGCTTAGCTTTCTAGATCTGGAAAGTCAGCTAACTGCTATTACCTGGGTGGGCAAAGGCAAAATACTTCAACAGTAGCCAAAAGTCCACAGTTTGGAATTCCAGAGATGGAGCCATTCAGTTCGATGATGAGGCATACAACATAACCAAGATTTAAGAGTAAACTTCATTAGAGCCATACAGTAGATCATAGACTCCTGAACTGGAAGAAACCTTAAAGGTCCTGTAGTCCAGTGTTTCTAAGCCTCAATGATTTTAAGATGTGTGAACTTCAACTCCCAGAATTCCCCAGTCACTGAGGCTGAGAAACACTGCTCTAGTCCAATGCCCAGGGCAGAATCCACTATAACACCTCATCCAGCCTGTTTGAAAACTGCCAGCTGAGCAGAACTCACCACTTTATGTGGTAGCATGTTCCTCTGGCTGAGAAGATTGTTCAGTCAGGAAGTTCCTCCTGATATCTAGTCTGAACCTACTTTCTTGCACTTATAAACCATTGGTCCTGGTCCTGCCCTCTGTGGCAACAGAGAATATGTCCATACCTTTTATGCTGGATTGTCCTGCAGTAGAAATTCTTTACAACACTTCAGTCTTTCAGTGGAGAGTTTTTTATACTCAAGCTCCCAGCTGATTGTGCATTAATTTTGCTTAGAATGCAGGGTTCCATAGGAAGGCTGTACCATTACAAAGGAGGCCATTACTTCCAAAGAGCTCTTCCCTACAATCTGATGCGTCTGTACCTTTCACTGTGTCATTATTTGAATCTGCACTCCTGTAGGCTTTCAAAGATAAGCCAGAGAATCTGAATCTGAAGACGTAAATCCTGGGCTTCCATGGGTTGGGTCTCCCTTCCCCAATTGGTATGCTGGGACCTGGCTTTCTGCATTCAGTGGCTTCCACACCACTTGTACCTCTGTCTTTTCTTCCAAGGCCAATTTATTGAGGGGGCCATGACCTTTGGATCTCTAAGGCTTCCCTCCCTCCAAATGTTGCATTCTCAATCCTTTTTCTCACTAGATAAAAAATCAGACCCAGAGAATGTAAAGAATACCATGCAACCAGTCAGAACTAGAACTGGTTGCATGGTAATACCTAGAACTATTCCCATCTAACAAGGGCAAATTAAGTTTTTGTCTTCCTTTCTGCTTCAGGAACAGTGTCTCCCTTAGAGAGAATCTATATGTTATTTGCCAGTAAAGCCAAAAGCTCTCTGTTCTGGAGTTCTAAGAAGTTATCATCCCCTTTCTCATTTCTTCATCTAAGTGGCCTCCTTTGTTCGTGGCCATGCTTTTAGCAGCAGCTCAGCACCTCATTGATCAGTAAATATTTGTGCAGTGCTTTGACCTTGCACAGGCCAGTATAACTACTGAGGATTAGTTAACAGCTGAACTCCATCCCAATTGTGGTGTTAGATCCAAATATTTTTAAATATTTATAGGGAGAAGAATTCAGGGTTTGATTGGAGAATAAATCATATAATACTGCCTCCCTTTGCCCCCAGCTTCCTGATTTTATCTGATTTTTCTCTTTTTCAGTCTTTAAATTAATCTATCTGAGGCACAGTTGCTGAGACAGCTTGAGAATACTGTCAGTGTTACAAACAAGTCCAGAATAATTTTTAAAATGCGCTAAGGTTGTGTGCTGTTATATAAATAGATATATGTTCAGCTGATCACAATCAGACCTATGATAATTTGCTCTTTTCAAATATGACTGACTAATCTATTAGAACTGATGCCCTCCAGGTCATACAGAATGGGATGATGGGATATGTGGTCCAATGAATTCTAATGACATTACATATGGCAGGCTGCCATTGGGAGGCAAAATCAAGATAGCTTAAAATCTTTCTAATTTAATTTGCTAACATGCAAACACATTTTTTTAAACAAATGACTATCTCTGACCATTGAATTGGAGTATTTTGAATAGGTCACATCTGAACAGTGTTTGAGCTTTGGAAGAATTCCAAGGGAAGAAATAATGAAGATCAGTCTACTATGTATCTTTTTGATTAATCCAACAACATTCAAGACTCTGTTGGTGAATTACAGACTCTGGTTGAGGTTGTAAATACAAGAAGGGATGAGAAAGAATCAGAGATGTTAAAAATTAGATCAGATGTTGTAGCTGTGAGTTCTTTAGAACTTTAGAGTCACGCTAAGCTCCATTATGTTGTTTGGGCAAATTTTGCTTCCACTCTTAGGAACATCTACATGAAGAGTTCATTACATTTTGTCACATAAAAAACACAATTGTGCAGAACATAAGAACAATTTCAGATCATGCCTTGTATTACTTGACCTTGAGTTGGCCCAAGAAAGGCATTGGAACTTTATTTTTCTATGTCATTTAGGCGATGAACAGACATTTACTTCTATAAAGCAGACATTCACTTCTATAAAACAAGGATGTCCTGGATGGGGGCATTCTCTGGCTGTCAAAACTCTGTGGAGTCCTTGGGGTTCTCTGAGCTTGGTTCTTTTCTTGCAAATGTTTCATTACCTGGCTAGGTAACATCTTCAGTGCATTACCTAGCTGGGTAATGAAACGTTTGTAAGAAAAGAACCAAGCTCAGAGAACCCCAAGGACTCCACAGTTCAACCCTGAACTACACATATTCGCCTCCATTGGCAAAGCTCTGCTTAAAACGGGGTAATTTATAGGCTTGCTACAAGCATGTACCAATATGGTTCCTAAGACTGACTGACTGACTGACTGACTGACTTTCTTTCTTTCTTTCTTTCTTTCTTTCTTTCTTTCTTAATTAATTAATTAATTAATTAATTAATTAATTAATTAATTAAATTTGTATGTTGCCCATCTTCTCCAATGGGTGACTCTGGGCGGCTCACAATTGAAACAACTTTGCTTCTTTTCAGCTCAGATGGCAAAGAGAGTTGTATAGACATAAATCTATTAATATATAATTAATATAGCCTTCAAATTCTTTGGATTAGTAATGCAATGTGGTTATTCAAAAGTCAGCTCATGTGAATAATCTGATTTTATCAGCAAAAGTTTCTTCATTTGCAATACAGGTAGTCCTGGCTTAACAACCATTCGTTTGAAGTTACTACAGCGCTGAAAAAAGTGACTTACGACCAGGTCTCGCACTTACGACCATCGCAACATCCTGAGGTCACATGACCGCCATTTGCAACATTCCCAGCTGGCTTCCAACAAGCAAAGTCAATGGGGGAAGCCAGCAGGAGGTTGCAAGTTGCGATTATGTGATGTCTCACTTAATGACTGCAACTGGGACTGCCCTCACTAAGTGGGATGGCCATGTGATGTTTTGCTTAATTACTACTTCGCTTAGCGTTGGAGTTGTCGATCCCAATTAGGGTCATTAAGCGAGGACTTACCTGTATCCTGATATTTGAGACCATAGAAAACTAAATAAAAGAATAGTTCAGCTACATTTATGCTGCATGATAGAGCCTTACTAAGGAATCTGGATTTTTACTGGGAGAATTGGGAGAAAATGTGATCCTAGTGCACGACTCAGCAATAGTAAGGAGAACTGTATCCTTAATAATGGGATTAAATTAGAAGGCCATTCCATTTTGCAACAGTTTTCTTGTGCAAAGGATAAGGTAGAAGTTTTCCATTTAGCTTGCACTGCTTTGTAGCCAGGCGCTGGTCCCTGTGTGTGCGTCCAGCTGCATTACAAATACAGTTCAACATGGCATGATCGTGCTACTCTCAGGAACTCCTCCAGTGAAAAGCGTTTTTGCTGGCTGATTTCAGCATTCCTTACTCCTGAGATCACAGAGAAGTATCTTCTGAACATTCTGCTTGCTTTAAACAAAATAGTCTTGGCAGCCAGTGATTGGGGTGGGGGGTGGGGAGCAGCAACAAAATTTCTTGAGAAATATTTCACTTCTGTACTAAATTAATTATTGTAAAAGCTTAAGGAAAACTGGTTGCCATCTGAACCTTTCAAGTGATGTTCATAACTAGAGGTTTTCCTCACTTCACAATGGTCTGTAGGAATGATTTGTCCCCAAATTTGGGCTAGTTTTCTTTGCTTCTGAATGCCACTTTCACATCCTATAGGCTGGCTGTAGCATTAAGCAAGTGCCAGAGAGAAGAGGCTGACTCTTAGGAGATTGCTTCACCTCAGATCTTTGGCAGTAGTTTTGCGTTGCTGGGTTAGTGTCGTCCTTCCACTGGGCAGTACTTTCTTCCATGGAGCCAGCAGCGTTCCCTCCAGAGGGCCAATGGGAGGACTCAAGCCAGCCAGCCAACGCCCCCTTTTATTTTTCCCTCCTTGCATTTGCTTTTCACAGCAAGGGGTGACCCTGTGTGTGGGGAGCAGCAAAGCTACTCCCTGGCAAGACTGGCACAGTGTCTATCTATCTACAGGCTGTCAGAGGGAAGAAGCTGGGAGGCAGGATAATGTGAGTTCCTGTCAGTGGGAAATGCCTGCCCCACAGCCCCAGTGAAAATGCTGCCAAACTAACTTTGTATTGTTTCCTCTAGAGCAGGGCCTGTGACATCATGAGCACACAGAAGGGTGGCAGCTATTGACTGTAGCTGCCATCGTGATGTTGTCTGTTCTTTGTCCGTTGTGTCCATCACCTTGACATTGTCACTTTGCAGTTAGAGTCGGTGGGCTGCATAGAACTAACTGTGCTGAATCTAAATATTCTTTGCCTGGTGTTGAAGCAACATAAGAGTAGGCACCAGATACATCTTCTCTAGGATCTCATTTCACATGTGGGGTGTGATAAACCAAGAGGACCCTATCTCTAACTGTTACTTATTTGATCTCAAAGGATGGAATCAGCTGGACCTCTGATCATCATCCTGTATACAAGTTTTATAGATATCCAGATTCATGTCGAGCTTCAAAAATACATGAGCACATCTTAGAAATATACAGTATTGTGCCAGGAGATAGGCCAGAAACCAGTAAAACTGGTGAAACGTGTTCCCTGAAAGCAGCAACAGTTGTACTCTGACTATGTTGGTTTCCAGGAACTATGCAACACACCAGGGTTGAGGAATCTGTGGCCATCCAGATGCTGTTGAAGTGAAGTTTCCAGGAGCCCTAGCCAGCCTATCAGTGGTGGTGGAAGCTGAGAACTGTGGTCCAGAAGTATTTGGTAGCCCATAGAAGCTCCCTTCTTGTATTGTACTGTACTAATTTATATAAGAGGGTACCTGACTAGAGATAATTGTGACAATGCTGATTCTTTCCTCCTTGCCTACTTTATCCTGATAACAGTTCTGTGCATGAGGGTAGGCTGAGATGTAGTACATAAGAACATAATCAATGCGCTGCTGGATCAGGCCCCTGGCCATCTAGTCCAGCAATCTGTTCTCACAACGGCCAACCAACTGCATAAGGAAGCCCACTAGTCTCCCATAGTACTTAATGCAAGTGTCCCAAGGAGTTAGATGGCTGTGGGATGTGAATCCAACCAGAGTTCTGTAATTTAACACTAAACTATAGATTGTATTGGTTCAGTTTATTTTTCATGACAATCGTCTTTTTATGTGATAATTAATTCCATAATTATGTGTGCTTTACTTGAATTGTAAATATCACAATGGGCTATTAAATAGATTGTTGTGCAGATCTGCCAGTGAGGTGTCAATTTATCATAAAATGGCACTATTACCACTAGTTCTGTGATTATAGCCTACATCAAAACCAGGAATCCTTGAGGCCATCACTAGATCTAATGTCCCAAGTGGATACCACTGCCCACCTCATGGTGGATGATAACTCTTATTTTGGAATAAATCCAGCATGTAATGCCTTTGTTGTCTTATCCACAAAGAGTAAATCCAGCTGCAAGCCATCTTGGTCTGTCTGGTTCCTGCACTTACAACATGTATTGGCTTCATCTTCAAAGTGGCTTGAAGTCACTAATCTCCCTGGATTTCCCTTTAGCATCATTTACACTAGACATAATATTGCTTATAAATAAGGAGCAACCACGGTCACCATCAGCTTTTCTAGTCACCTTCTAGCACAATCAGGAACATTGCTATATAATACTAGGTTTTTAGCAAAATATCACTCCTGATATCTGTTGCCTTAAGGCTTTCTAATGCCTTTTAAATAATTATTTGCTCCTCACAGTAGTTGAGTTGCAATTCTTACAGATCAAAATAGATGTATTTAACTTTCCTCAACAGGAAGGATAACTATTTTATATTCATTCTATGGTTTTGGACCCTACAGATCCAGACTTCTTGTCAGAAGCAGCAGCAGGCTTAGTCCACTGACCATGCTTAACCTGATATTGCTCACATGATTTGACACAGCCTAGATTTGTTCAAAAAGTTCCTTCCTGTTCTGGCTTTTCTGCTGTAGTTTTCTCTTTTGGCTTGAGTTTGATACCCAGATTACTGTGCCACACAACACACTGAATCATAATTGCTGTTCACATTTTAGCCTCCTTTTTTGTGCTGTGCAAACTCAATCTTTCTGATTAGTTTATGAGACTTGAGGAAATTGAGGAAACCAATGTTAAAGAGAACCACAAAGCCCCATAAGTTACTATGTTGTGAGAACATACGTTTTGGTAGGAGTCCAAGGGACTCCTATATTGAACATCATGTACATCTGTACTTCTTTGTACAAAAGAGCTAAATATCTGCACACATTTAAGGCTGCCTTGCTTAACAAGGAAACAACAAGAATGAAAAGAAATATTGGAAAAGGATTATTATTCAATGGTTAAGTGTATGCCTTGCATGTAAGCTATTTCAATGGAGGCCTTTGAAAGCTGCTATAAATGAGACTGAGTTAGATGAAGCCAGGTTTAATGTGGAATGCAGCTGCTTCCTATGTTCAAATAGAAGGTTCTTATATAAAAAATAAACTCTGGGACTAGCCTTACCACAGTATGTTTCTGGTACCCTTTTTCCTGTAGGTTCACTTGGAGAGAACAAGAGATTGTTTGCTGACAGATGACTATTAGGAATCCTAATAATAATAATAACAACAATAGCAGCAGCAGCGGCAGCTGCTCAACACTGTCCAAATATACAGCCAAGATATTGTAATGGAGTTTGGACTGGACAAATGTGCCACCCTGACCATCAACAGGAAAAATAGTGAAAACTGAAGGAATCAAGATGCTCTTTGGAAATAGCATCAAGAGTCTGGATGAAAGAGATCACTGCAAATACCTGGGCATCCTTCAAGCTGACAACATCAAGCACATTGAAGTCAAGAAGAAGGTTACTAGTTCACTAATTACTCATTAGTAGTTAACTAACTACTAGTTAGTTAGCAATACCATTAAGGCAATTAACACCTGGGCAATTCCAGTCATTAGATACACAGCTGGAATAGTGGACTGGACTCAAGCAGAACTAGAAGCCCTGGGTAGGAAGACCAGAAAAATAATGACAATGAATCACTCCCTTCATCCACGCAGTGATGTTGACAGACTCTACTTGCCAAGGAGCATTGGTGGGTGTGGAATGTTACAAGTACACCAGATAGTTGAAGAAGAAAAAAGGGCATTAGAAAAATATTTGAAGGACAGTGAAGAAGATGCACTGAAGCTAGTACACCATGAAGGCTTACTTGAATGCTGAAGAGGCCAAACTGCCCTACAAGCAAGACCAAATGAAGAATAGAAAAGAGACATGGCAAGTATTACATGGCCAGTACACAAAAAAACTAGCAGGTAAAGCAGATAACAACAAATCTGGCAATGGCTAAGAGCAGGAAAGTTAAAGAAAGCAACAGAGAGGCTAATTCTGGCTGCACAAGACCAAGCCTTAAGAACAAATGCATACAAATCCAGAATTGAGAAGACAGCAAATGCCGCCTCTGCAAAGGAGCTGAAGAAACAGTGGACCACCTAGTTAGCTGCTGCAAGAAGATTGCACAGACTGGCTACAAACAACAGCATGACAAATAGCAATAATGGTGCATTGGAATATCTGCAAGAAATACCATTTGCCTGCAAGCAAGAACTGTGGGATCACAAAAAAGACAAAGTAATAGAAAATGAAGAAGCTAAACTGCTCTGGGACTTTAGAATTCAAACAGACAAGCACCTGCCACATAACACCCCAGACTTAACAATTGTTGATAAGAAAGACAAAAAAGTCTGGATAGCGGACATTGCAATACCTGAAGGCAGCAGAACAGAAGAGAAAGACCATCAGCACTGACAAAATCGCCATCAGTCAATTGCAAAAGGCAGCTTTACTTGGACAGCTTGCATCCTGCCACAATACCTCTAACACCACCACCACCACCATCTGCCTGTCCTAGGTCCTTGGGAAGGACTCGATAGGTGGATAAAAATGCCAAATGCAGTCTAAACAACTGGCTGACTGTGCAACCACTACCACCACCAACAATAATAATGATTTTCAGTAGAAATGATCAGGTCAAAGCTAAACATTTTTTGCATAACAGGTTCAACATTGGCAAATAACTACTGTATATTTACATGCAGGTGAATGTTTGAAAAATTACATCAACAACTGTTACAAATATTTGATTACCATCATTTACTGGCAAATCTATACCCAACCAGTATGAACAATAGACTTGTTTATTTTTTTAATGTATACAAGTATGGCTGGTGCATCATAGAGTGTGCTATAATGGTTGCTGGCATTGGACTAGGGCTGAGAACTCAGCCTCAGAAATTCACAGGGGATTTAGGAATAGTCCCTCTCTCTGCACCCAACCTAAGTAAGAGGATTGTAGTGGGGACAACTGGGAGAAGAGGGGTCAATGTGCACTGCCTTGAGCTCCCAAATGAAAGGCAGGATATCAATCTAAGAAACATTTTTTTTAAAAAAAGACAGTAAAAACTTTATACTGTATATCAGTGTCAATATTCCCCACTTTTTCAACATTCACTGCATGTCCTCCTCACCCTTACAGTACATCCCCACTTTTCCACTTAGAAGAAAAGTCCTCTGCGGACATTTTCTTGCAAGGAGCAATCACTGCCAGTTAGACTATTGACATGGTTTGCTTTTAGTCAATCTTGGCATTTGGACTTTTGCTTGGCTTTTGAGAGAGGCCGCTGCGTGATTTGCTCACTAACTCAGCTCGCTGCTTTTGAATTTTGTGGAATCACCATTTGCAACAGAATGGAGGAGAGCTGGGGACAGGGCCTTTGTCTTTATTCCACTTGAGCCCCTTGGATAATAGGCATTGATTTTGATTAAGTACAGGAGACTGCAGAGTAGAAAGAAGAAATAGGACAGATTATCTTCTGCCCAAATAGATCCAATTTGCCCACAATGAGTATATTGTGTGAAAAATGGGCCGATCTAAAATTAGACATTTCCTAGAAAATTGAAATTGCAGTTAAGAAAAAGTTGAGCCAAGGAAGTGGACTCACTGGGCATGTGTATATGTGTGCAGCATGGATACACAAACATGGTGAGATGGCTTCTTTGTCCCGGCTTTCTACATGAACAATCCACTGTTTTCCTCCAATGTCAGTATGCTTAGTAAAAGTTTTCCCTTGTTTTACCAAGCTGTGGTTTTCACATGTCTATTGGGCAGCTGAAGCTATTATGGCTCCACAGATATTAACTGCATCACCTTTGCCAGAGAACTGTAGTCATAAGTGGTTCAACAGTTTATTGGCCTGTCTTTTTCCATTTTCTGATTTTCAGGTTCACCATTGCCAATACGCACATAGAATCGATCCCAACAAACCCATGGATGATCAGGCAGAAATGATAGGCTTAGATTTAATTTGTTAGATTTCAAAGGGAGGGAAGAAACCCACGGTTTTTCTGATGGTCTTGTTCCAAGCTAAATTAGGTTAGTAAGCATCTTTTTTCAGACTTCCCCATACCAACACCTCTTTTCCCTCCCGGCCACTAAAAAGTGGTCTGGAAACCCAGACTGTGTTAGATCAATGCTGACACCATGAAGAATAACCAGTAGATGCTTTTTGATGTTGCTGTGTCTCTTCAGAAAGCTAATAGATGCCAATGGGAACTGCCAGCTCCATGCTCCTGTTCCAATACCAACAAACTTGCCTGCTGTCAAGAAGCCACTCCTACTCCTACTTAGTGGTTCATTTGTATGTATATATGTATGTATATATATAAGCCCAGTAAACAAAAAGACATTTCTTTGAGCAATCTTGTGAACATTACCTATTCATAAATAAGGACACTTAATCAAGATTGAAATGGAAATAACTTATCAATTTGGGGAGACAGCAGGATTTCTGAAGAGAAGCACACTGATTTGAATGGGGGGAGGGGATATTTTTTATACATTGCATGGACATCAAGGATATGAAGGTCTGGCTGCAATGGAGTAGAAAACCTGTGGGAAGCCAACACAGATGCTAGGATTTTATCTCACCAGAGTTAGAAAGCAGCACGTGATTGGCTTCTGCTATGTGTCTGAACAGAATGCACTGTGCTGGTAAGCACTTATGCTTAAAACTTGGTGTGACAAGGAGCATAAGTATCTAACAATTCCAGAGGGTTAGCTGTAATATTCTTTTGCAGCAAAACATCAAAGAAGTTTATTACAATTTATAGATTAACAAATTTACTGTAGCATGAGCTCCTGTGGATTGTAGGGCATTTCATCAGAAGCTTCTGCTGTTACATAAACCTCTCTATATCTCCAGAAGACCTCCACTATTTCTGGTGAGAGGAAATAGGGAGGTGTACTCAGAACATCAAGGATATGAAGGTTTGGATGCAAGGTCTGGATCGCAGGAGGAAGACAGTTTTAGTGTCTTTCAAGCTGTATACAAATACCTCTCTTAAACCCACCCTCCACTTCTATCTTGGTGTTTAGTATTTGAAACATTTTTTAATCAGAGATTTTACTGCTGTTTTCAAACTTACCAGTCTTGTTATCTGTCTTAAGTCTTAGTGTATTTTCATTTTATTTGAAAAAAAAAATGTGTACATCAGCATGGGCATTGTACAACAAACTAGACTATAAAATTAGAATGAACAAATTGTACCACTTGCACTGGCCTCTCTGCAATTAGCAGAGCATTGGGAATAAGTACAGAAAAGGAGATACCATCCAGTATGGCTTACCATTTGGCCAGAACCTGGAGATGAACTGCTCTTGGTCTTCTTAGGACAGCATTCCCTATTCTGAAATTCAGATACTATACTTCAATTCCAAAAGTCTCAGACATTGGCTATGCCACCAGGTGCCATGTTTGGGAAGGATGCTCTAGGATATTATGAGGTATATTTCCTCATAATAAAGGAAATCAGTGCTTCTGAACCTCAGCAACTTTAAGATGTGTGCACTTCAACGCCCAAAATTCCCCAGCCATGCTGAGGATTGGGAAACACTGCTGTAAATAATGGTCACCTGTTTTCATAAGTTTCACCTGCTTTTTCAGAGGTATCTAATATTCAGAGGTTTCTTCCACATGCAGACAGTGTGTTTTAAGAAGTGGAGAATCGGGTGACCAAGATTTAGATAACAGATATCCACTGTGTTAACTGATTTCCTGGAATTATTCATTACAGCATTTAAAGTATTTTTCCAAGCCACATGCCTATCAAAACCTGGTCTTGGTATAGAATGGTGAGATGAGAAGGGTCATAATGTGGGAATAATAATAATAATAATACCACCACCTTGCATCCTTACATCCTTAATGGGAGAGGCTTTGCTGACTAATCAGTAACCTGTGGTGGTAGAGCTATAGTGCAGCTGGTGGTTAAGTTCCTTGCATCTGCTCTGAATCTGCTGTCACAATTTAGCTTCGGGGCTGATAAAACATCAAAACAGTATTTATAACATTGATTAATGACATTTATTAGAAGAGAGATTAGGGAGATGGAAATAGTGCTTTTTTCATTCTCTTGGAGCAGTGTTTCTCAACCTTGGCTGCTTTAAGCTATGTGGACTTCAACTCCCAGAATTCCCCAGCCAGCCATTTGTTTGTTTGTTTTTACACCATTGATGATATTCTGCTGGAGTGATTTAATGAGTTGGGAAGCAGTCATGCTTACCTGGAGGTTTACTAACAGGATCACAGTGGGCAGAAGGAGGTGGTTCACTTCTATGGCACCTGGGCTGTAAAGTTCCATAAGGCTCCTTTCTTTTGTTTTTCAACACTTTTATGAAATTTTTGGGAGCTGTCATCTGGAGCATGGTGCCAACAGTACTGAAATTACAACAATTTAACTCTCCATCCTGTCTAAATTTGGAAAGGCTGTACAGGTACAGAACAGGTATCTGAAAGCAATGATAAGCTGAATGTGTGTCAGAAAACCGGAGTTGAATCCTGACAACATGGAGGTGGTGTGTATAGGTGATGTTCATGTCTGGGAATTAGGGGCACAGTTTTTTGGGACAGCACTCCCTCTGAGGAAAAAGGATTATAGCCCCCAAGCTATCATTAGAATGGGCCATTTTGACTTAAATCATCCATATCTTAATAATCTCCCAATTGGATTATTATCTATGAATTATAGGTGTCATCTTATGGTGCAGCAAAGTGGGATAATTTAACATAGGTTCTCAAAACACTTCACTATTAGTAAGCTACCCAGCCCAATTCAAGAGGTTGGGGCTTTGTACCAAACGGTAAAAGATGTAGAAATAAGTATTTAAGGGGAACTTTCTATTGTATTAGCCAACTTGTAATTTAAAATCTCTTATGAACCCATTAATGGAAATGATGACTCAGAATGAGTTAATCTAAGATAGTGTCTCCTTGAGAACCACACCCTAGCATAAAATTTCTTCCCTAAGGTAGGGTGTTTGGACCCATTTGCTCTTGAGTTTTAATTGACATTGTCCACTCAGCCTTTGGGGTTATAACCTGGAATATTAATACTTTGATGTTAGGACTGTTATGTGAATAGTGTACAAATTTACGTTTTATCATTGTGATGTATTTATGCTGAATGGTACATTGCCCTAAGTTTCCTTGACTGGATACACAACATATACAATATAATATCCCAAAGGAAGTTAATCCTGAATTTAATATAATTCTACTGCTACCCTCACTACACCGAAGGAAGATTAGACAGGACAGACTAATTTGCTTCCATTTTTGCATCCTCAGTGAAACTAAGACATCCCTCCCTTGTCAAAAGTAAATTATGGAAAAATACTAAAAAAATAACAACAATTCCATAAAATCAAACTAGGTACCAATAGAAGAGAATATGTGTAGCTCAGGGTTGAACTGTGGAGTCCTTGGGGTTCTCTGAGCTTGGTTGTTTTCTTGCATATGTTTTGTTACAGACAAGGTAGCCATCAACAGGCACATAGAGATAAACAACATCTACACACTATTCAAAAGAGACAATAAAAAGGAAACAAAAGACCAGAACATCTCCTCACCAGCAATCATCACCCAGATAAGCAGAGATTACACCAGACATACAGTCAAGCAGTAAACAATACCTAGTCAAGCAACTGGGGGAGGGGGGATACCAACACAGGCAGGGCAAACCACTGTATATAAACAGAGAGCAAACCCCATCCCATTCTAGCACTGAAGATGTTACCTAGCCAGGTAATGAAACGTTTGCAAGAAAACAACCAAGCTCAGAGAACCCCAAGGACTCCACAATCAAATCAGGATTTTGCAGAAATGATATATACAAAAATAAGTTTCTCTTTTGAATGAAAAGTGCAAGGAGTGAATTTGTTCCTTTATTAAATCTTCATACTTAAGTTGCTTCAGGTCACACCTGAGAAACAGTGAGATGTGTTTGGTGGTCTCAAGTGAAGTCCCAGGAGGCTTTTTTTTCCCCGCATCTCAAAATTGCTGCATGATCTGGCAGAATTCACCTGGTCTGATACATTACTTAGTGCCAAGGAAAGGATTAAGACTGGTAAACAGCTGGGACTTTGCAGGGCAGAAGAAAAACTCAGAGGAAACAGTAAAACAGTGCCGGCTTATACTTCGCTCCCAGACTTCCTGTATTAGTAGCCTCTTTCAGAAGCTCTGCATCCACTTAGGCTGGAGGCATGCAGGATTTTTTTTAAAAAAGCTTTAAAGCGGTATAATGGAAGCACAGTAGTCTGCAGAGCTAGCACACATTTTATATCAAATGACTGAGATATTGCAGGAGAGATCCTTGCCCACAGGTCCTGCTTGCGGGCTTCCTAGAGGCATCACATTGGTCATAGAAAGAAGGAGGCCGGACTAAACTAGCCTTTGATCTTAGCTACCAGAGCTCCCTTTAGGTTCACACTTATTTCACCATTGTTTCTGATGCAGATGTTTATAATACTCTTAAAAATAGATTGATAGATAGACAGACAAATAGACAGACAGACAGACGGTATGGGGGAATGAAATGTGAGTTTCTGCTTCAAACCATGTACTCTCTCACTAAATGATTAATCCTCACTGGCATCTACTGGATCTATTGCCTTACTCCACCTTCCTCACCCCCCATTTGGTATTATAGATGAATGATAAGCTTAAAAAGAAATACAGTGAAGGCAGCATTGTTCTCTCACTTGTTACCCAGACAAGCAGATGTAAAAATGATCCTTTCACCTTTCATAGTGCCCTATATTTCTCTGTGGAGGTAATGTGTTTTTCCCAATGAAAACAACATCAAAATATGGGCAAATGGTCACCAACAGCATTTTTAAACTCTCCATTTCAACAGTTGGGATGGAAGCATACTTGCACTTCCATTTTATTCAAGTGCTATCAAACGTTTGGGGAATACTCCAATTGCTACTTTGAGCTTGTGGAATGTGAAGAAGCAGATAGGGTGCTCTGTAGGACAAGCTCTGCCACCTGCAGGCTAGATCCATGCTTCTCTGCCTGTTCCTTCAGGCAGCTGGGCAGGATATGCCGCTGGATTTGGGTGATGGCCAATGCTTATCTGAGGGAGGGCATGATGCCACCTGCTTTGAAAGAGGCAGTGTTATATTCCTCTCTTGAAGAGGCCTTCTTTCAATCCAGCCATACTGGACAACTGCTATTGCCCACACTTGCAATACTATTATTATCTTGCCTTTCAGCAAAGGTGATTGAGAGGAGCACTGACAACTCTCTTGTACTGAAGGGCCATTGGCCCCTTTTGAGGAATTCTGAATAGCCATCTAGCTTTATGTTTGGGAAGTGTTTTAAATGATACATTCTGATTTTGTACATCATTGGAGTCTCTTAGACTGGGGCAGAACATAAACATAGAACAGATTTGGAAATTCTGTGGGTGTGGGTGTGTGTAATCTGCATGCATGCACACCTTCTTTAGAATCTTATTTTTTTCTGTGTGCTTTAGTTTTTGTTCTGTCATGGCAATCTGTTGGGCACAGCATTCTGGAAATGGATGGAATCCAAATTGGGTGAAGCAAGATTCAAATATGGCTGAGTTGACAACATTGGCAGATTATTCTCCTCTGATATATAATCTACTTCTATCTTTGTGTCCCATTCCGTATGGGCTCCATAAAATGAAGCTGAGAGTGGCATGAAAATAGGCCAAATGCCACATCTGGCTCTTGAGCTGCAAGTTCTTCATACCTGCTTACACACTATCTCATGTTTTTCATGAGTCCACGCAGCATGCAATAAAAGTAGGCTTGACTATGACAGACAAATTTCACAGTTGCCCAATGAACTGCTTTGGAATTGGAATTATTCTGAAACTTTTTGGTCTTAATCTAATTTAATCCTAATCGTAATCCAGACCAATCCTATGTTACTGAGTCATGCTGAGTAGCCATCCTTTTTGGACATGGACTATGAACTATAAACTCAGAAAACACAGCAGGGTTTTTTGCTTCCTTCAAGGAACCTTACTTTGAATTATGTTTCAAATTAGGCCAAGAACCCACCTATGAACCCAATATCTTCCCTCAAATTAGGATAAATCATATTTTTTGCCTTCCTAATATATTGGAATCAGCATAAAGAGGGCACTCATGTTATTCTGTCATTCTGCTTATTAAAATCAAGTGATCATAAATCAGCATGGGCTACTAAAGCAAAGTTGCCAAACACGTTGATAGTCAAAGAAGCCATTCAGAGCTGTGTCCTGCAAAGCTGTGGCAATGTGTGTTTCCCAGGATCTTGTTTACTGGTGAATTCCATCTTCCCAGATGTATGTGAGGTTCGAGGATATGAAATTCTGAACAGGGGGGATAGAAAAGATGTGTTTGTCCAACCTGCTGAGGGCAGTTCAGTAAGATCAGACTAAACCATTTGGACTGATGAGTGAAAACCCAGTTGCTGCTTGCTCATCATTAGGCAAACAGGAAGAGACATGGATGGAAACTTTCAGCTATAAATTCTTCTCTCTTGAACCTCCTTTGACTTGCAGATTTCCAGAGAAATGTAAGCTTGAGCTTTCTGAGTAAATATACCCTCAATGGTTGTTGAGTTGTGTATAGCACAAATAATGGTAAAACCACTGTAGCCTTAAGTTGATATCAGGGATCAGGCCCAGCTTTTCCCCAACTAGAATCCAGGTCAAAATTCTGGCTTCAAAGTAATTGCCCGTGGAATCCTGGGGCTACCATTCCCAGTTGTACCTGCACCACTGACCTGGAAAGAAAATTTACTCTCCTGTGAAGTGGGGGAAAAGAAGTCACACACACACTTCAGCTTAGGAGGGTGGTTGAAGCAACAGTGAGACCTTTTAAAAGCAGTTTGGAAACAAAAGTAACTGTGAACAATTTTCTAAAATGAACACTTTGGAAAGAAGATTGTACTTATGTTACCTGGATTAGCAATTTGTAGCAGCATCCAGACATTGTTGTGGAAATATAAAACTTACCTGCATTAGTGACAGCCACAATGATGGCTGGATGACACCACAAATGGCCAATGTGGATTGCCTCACACTATCTGAGCTGTTTCATTGCTTCTGGCTAAAAACCTTTGGGTTCTTCTCTGCTCCAGCAATATTTGAGAAGACGGCTGTGCTTACCATCCATGGCTGTAGACTGTCAAACATGGTGAAAGGACAAAGGCTTACTTGGGAATGAGTCCTAATTTGCATAGGGCCTTGTTTACCTATTGCATATGGATAACAAATGTTGGAGAATATAATTTATCCAGTATCCATCATGATATCTGCACACTTTGGGAGCTCTCATTCATCATGATAGATTCTGAAGAAGTCATATCCTCCAACATTTGTTATGCATATGAAAGAAGTAAACAAAACCCAATATGGGCAATGCCATTCAAGATCAGGTTCTACCAAAGAAACATAAAACAAACTGGTTTTAAATTCACATATATTACCAATTTGTGCACTATTTTAGTCTTGGCATTTCTCGTTCCTTAAATACTAAAATTCAGAATTTCAAAATTCAGGAGTGTGAAATTCAGATCCTATATAAGTTATATAAAGAATTTGGGGGAATTTAATTTCAACACATGCCTCTTTGTTCCAGCACAATTCTACACTTCTATTTTTTAAAGTGAAAGATCTTTCTGTTTCCAAATACTATGTAACTATAGAAATAAATTTCCAATTAATTTGGCCTTCTGAAAAAAAGGGGAATAACATTTCTAATATGGTGGCCTATAGTCAACTATCCTGCCACCAAAATTACAGAAGAGGGCAGAAGGGTTCAGGATGACACCTTTGTTCACCTTTCTTTATTCTAGAAAATGTAGGACTAAGATATCTATGCCTGAATACATTTTCGAAAGCAAGCCTGAGGAACTGAGGCAAATTATACTTTACTGAGAAACTAAAAATATCAAAATCATTAAATCCAGATTGTATCCATTCAAGAACCTGATAAAAACTTAAATGGGAAATTACTGATTCTTTGAACAAAGTAATATTTTAGAATATTGAGTAATATTCTAAAATCAATCTTGGTATCAATAGATGAGAAATTTTAATTTTGGTAAAAGGATCAGGAAACTACAGGCCAATTATCAAGCATATACAATGGCAGCTCTTTCAAGAAGGCTTCTGCAACTGTTTGTCCCATCTCACTAATCTTTCAGAGCTCTGTGAGAGTGTCAACAAGAATGTAAAAAGAGGTAATTCAGTACACACTGTTTTCTTGAGCTTTCAAAAGGCTTTTGACAAAGTCCCTTTCCAAAGACTTTGGAGCAAAGCTAACAATCATGGGGATAAAATGAGAGGTCCTGTTAGGGATTGGAAGCTAGTTAAAGAACAGGAAGCAAAGAATAGAATAAATGGGTAGGGCTTTCCATAGAAGGATGTAGGTGATGAAATTCCTGGATCTGTCTTGGAGCTGTGCTTTTTAAACTGGTTTTTAAATTATCTTATGTTAGGTGTTAGGAGTAGTGGCAAAATTTGCTACCATAGCAAATGTATGTAGGTTTGTTAAAAGAAAGAGTTCCCAAAATGTATCTCTAAATTGAAAGAAAAAGATATTAAAATGTCTGCAAATGCTAAATACTGAAAATGGGATAAACATCTTAATTTTGTATATATCCTGATAGGATCTGAGCTGGAAGTGACTGACCAAACAAGGGATCCATGAAGACATTGATCTTGTTGTGAAATATGCTGGATTCATTAGGAAAGGAATAAGAAACAAAACTGCTTATATGATAATACCTTTATAGAAATCTGTATATTCCATCTCATCTGGAATTCTAGTTACTAAACTTCAGAAAGAGTTACACCTGGGAAAGGGTAACATAAAAGATCAAGGGTTGGACAAAAATTCTATGAGGAAAGATTACCACACTTAAAACACTTACCTTAGAAAAAAGACAAATAAAGCAAGTGACTAAGACATGATAGAAGTGTATAAAATTAGATGAGTATAGAAAAAGTGTACTGTATTTCTCTCTTTCATAACATAGGATCCCAAGATCATCCAGTAACATTGAATAATGAGAAATTCAGTAGAAACAAAAATAATGGTCTTCATACAATGCATAAACTATGGAAGTATTTACTACAGAATGCGGTCCCCAAGTTGCTTGTCTTAAGGAATTAGACCTGGAGGCTAAAATTATCAGTGGCTTTCCCCCCCATGATAATGGTACATTATCCTCAGTATTAGAGGCAACAATGGGAATATTACTGCACTCATATCCACCTGTGGGTTTCCATTTGATTGGCCAGAATAAAAACAAAAATAGGCTTTTAGTTTGATCCAAGTGGCTTCCTTGTTTTTTATATATTTCTTAGACTATTAACTACTTTCAATTCTACTTTGTTACACTTCAAAATTCTAAAACTTCATTATTCACTTTGCCTGAATAATATGATTCCAATATTATGTGTTGTAGACATGTCAGTAGGTAGACTTTAGAAAAGTGAGCCTTACTTTTTGCCAAATACAAATGCATTTGAGAAGAATAGCCTGGAAATCTGGAAAGGGCTAATGCAAGATCAGAGTAATTCAGTTTTTTTTCAACCTTGGCAACTTTAAGATGCACAGACGTCAACTCCCAGAATTCCCCAGCCAGCATGGGAATTTTGGGAGTTGAGGTCCATACATCTTAAAGTTGCCAAGGTTGAAAAATACTGGACTAATTCTGAGATTGCTCCTTGGCTTTCTGGAGCCCTAGATAAAAGACAACATATTGGTTCCTGAGTGCCCTTTTCCATTTCATATTGTTATGGCAGTATTAACACTCCATTTCTTCAAGCCAAATATATATAGTGCCTAAGCCCTTCCCCCAGTAAATTTCATCTCTGTGACTTCTGTATCATCTAATCATCTAAGGCAGTGTTTCTCAACCTTGGCAACTTGAAGACGTGTGGACTTTGACTCCCAGAATTCCCCAGCCAGCATGGCTGGCTGGGGAATTCTGGGAGTCGAAGTCCACGCGTCTTCAAGTTGCCGAGGTTGAGAAACACTGATCTAAGCTCTCAGAAAGGATTTCCTAGGAAGAAGGATGCTTAGCTACTCCATAGGAGAAAATCAGACTTCGGCTTCTCTTCATGGCAACCAATGGCTTTGGCAGTGGCCCTTTGCTTTGTGAGCTTCTATTAAAGTCATGGACTTGGCAGTGTTTTCTAAGGGGTCCCCCATTGTTTCAGTGCTTCATGCACATATCACCCTGAACTGAACAGGGAAGCCACAAGATGCGGTGCCCTTTGTGAACACTGCAGCATATGGTCATGCCTATCAGGGGAAAAAAAGTGCTTACCAAATGGATAATCTTGAAGGGCTGATAGGGTCATTATCTATTCTGTCTTTTGGAGCCCAACTCTTGCTTGGATTGTCTGATGTCTGTCCTCATCAGCACAATCTCCTGCGGTAACAACGGCCTGTCCCCAAAAGGAAGCTATTTAGCAGTCTGGTAATTTTAGCGATGACCTTGTGTTGATTACAAGTTGCTATATTAGCAAATCCTTTCTGAAAGGCAGCTGTTGTTTTGGCATTAACTCCTTGACTCCTAATCAGCTGTTTGTTTACTAAATCCCAAGGCAATTAAAAAAAATCCTCTGTCAAGTCCGCACTGTTAGGTGGGCACTTCTACAACAGTGACATATTCATTGTAACTCAGACACTGCACAAAGAAGCCGGAGAGAGCCAAGCCATTCCAGAAATAAGGAAGGGGCAAAGTAAAAGGCCACTAAGGTGCAATTCTTCTGCCCTCTTATAAGCAGAAATTTTAGAGATAGGCCATACCTTCAGCAGGCTTAGCACATGCCGCCTTCATCGCATAAACGAAAAGGTACCCTATATTCATACAGAAATTTCTACAAACGATACACTGCATAGTCACATTTGTACTTAAGGGATCATATGTAGGAACTTCCAACCTAAAAGTTCCTATTTCACTGCTAGGATATTAAATGGCAGTATCTTATTACTGCTAATAAGAAGTGTTGACTTTAGAGACCACAGGGTATAATACCAAAGCCATTCTCTGCATGATCCTGTAGCAATGCTGAATGATCAGCCCACATGGGAGGAGTCCACATCACAGGTCCTCATCATACCAGTCTTACTCCTCTTTGAAACAAGTTCATTTTAGAAATAATTCAGCATCAGCAGCAATTGTTGAGTATCTCTTGCCCCGAGTGGAATGTGACCACTTTTATTTAGGGAGATGGTTTCTGAATTGAGCCATGCTGATGATTCAGCACAATGAGGTTCACCTAAATTTAGAATTTAAGAAGAAGGAAGCACCAAATTGTAGGTTTTTTTAAAAAGAGAGAAAAAAGAGAAGAGCTATGGTTTAATGGTGTACCACACACTCTTCATACATAAAGCCCCAGGTTAATCCTTTGAATCACTGTGTAGGCCTGATAAACATCTGGCTGAAGCCTTGGAGGGCCATCAATAATTTGATTCAATAGAAGACAGCTTCCTGTGTTTTTAACATCCAAAATAGAAATTGAATGTAGCACTCTTTAAACAGTGATGTATGTTCAATATATTTTTTGAAAAAAATCTTTGTGGAGTTTCTTTTGCTTTCCTATATGTCCCCCCCCTTCACTTTTTCCAAATATACAAACTTGTTAAGTTTAATACTCTCTATATAGTATACCATGTATATAGTACATACACACACACACACACACACATGAAGGTGAAATTGTCAGCTTTTAAAAGTGCAGAAGCAATGTTACTTTGATTTCTACTCCATTGAACATGATGGCTATGCTCCCAGACCCTAGGGAATTACAAGAACATGTAAGTCCCAGAGCAGACGAATCTGTATTTTAAAACACACAATGTCAGAAATGAAGGCGGGGTCTAAAAGGTGAAAGAACCAACTTTCTGATCTTACTGGACTCCAGTTTCCATCTGCCCCAGTATAGGCCACATGGCCAATGATCAGGGATGATGGGAATAAGTTCAGGACAGTGATATGTTCCTTACTCTTGCACTTTGATCAGCAAGATCCATCAATTATCAGGATCCAATATGTGCAAAGAATTAGTGCCCCATCAGTGACACCATTTTCACTTTGTATCCAGAAATAGAGTGAAGTTTGCAAACTCCATCTCTTCCAGGTTAAATGAGTTCCCTGGAATATTTGCCTAGTAACTGGCATTGGTTCTGCATTACAGAAATCAGATCATAGGAAGCCTGATATTGGTTCATCCAGTTTAGTATTGTCAACACTTATGTAAACTGCTGTGAGTCTGTATGGAATCTGGCAGTATACAAATTGAATAAACAAACACTGAATGGAAGCATCTTTTCAGGAATTTAAATAGGGCATTTGTCTGAGACACACCTGGAGATGCTGGAGATAGAGTTTGGGATCTCTTGCATGGTAAGTTTATATTTTGTTATTGGGCTGTATCTTGTTTATTAGTGTGAGGAGGGTGGCAAGACAAGACATATCCGTTATAGTAGGAGGTAATGGAGGATGGGTGAGAAAGAACTGGTGTTGTGTCATAAAGAAGGTAGAATGCTGCATGGCACACCACCAAGTGCAATGCAATAAATTATCAAAGTGTGTTAGCAATACTGATGATATACCATGGTTTAAGGTTACCACATTGCATACAGGGCACTAGAGGATAGAACAGCAAGAAGCAAGGCAGAAATTCTCTCTCTGCTTCTTGGGGAGAAGTAGACAAATTAATTGAAGAGAGACAGAGAGAGAAGGAAAGAGGAAAAGAAAGAAAGCAACTCTATCAAAAGTTTATAGAAATCAAAACCCATATTAAAGCAGTAATTTTATTAAGCATACTGAAAGTTTATCAAATACCATTTTTTAAGGTTTAGTTTTAGTTTTTATGGTTTGTAGTTTTATTATTGTTGTGAGCTACCCAGAGTTGTGCTCTAAGATGGGGAGCCATACAAATCTTTTAAATAAATAGTCTGCAAGCCTTAGGGTTTCCATGATCTCTTATTTATTTTATTATTTATTTATTTATACATCACATTTATATGGCCACCCATCTCACACAAAGCAACTCTCTTCATCAGTTCATAGAAACATACCTAGTTTACAAATCTTCAGTTGGGCTAATAAAATATTACCTTGCTACAGACATTAGATTTTCTTATGATCAGTAAGGCTGTTCTTGCTTTTTAGGCTAAAAAGAAGGCCTGTGCAAGCCCTTGATTCACCAGCTATCTTGGCAGAAGAGCCTTTGATGTGCACACATGCATTCCCTAGACAATGCTGAAAGGGCCTTGAATTGGCTCTGCTGAACTTGTGAGAGGTACTTCACATGAGCAAACACCTCATCAAGCCATCTGCATGGGCCTAATAAAGTTGTGTGTGTGTGTGTGTGTGTGTGTGTTAAAAATATTCTATATAGTAAAGAATTGCTTGGGAACATCAGTTTAGCTACAGTACCATGCCGTTACCACAAATACAGGTATTTAGTCTTACAACAATCTAAAGGATATTATCATTCTTGATATTCCACATAGGACAGGGCTTCAGGGCACACAAAAAATGCAGAGATGTGGTATGACATTAAGCAACAACATTTCCTAGGTTCCAGGCTAATATACAAACTTCTAGACCACCCTGGCTAGGATGTTTACAATGCTAATGTATGATTTCATGAAATAGATAGCTTTGAACGTATACAGTGATTGTTGGAGATTCATCTTTCCATAGTGTGATTTATGTCTATTTACAATGCTTGCATCTGTACTTTTGCACTCAGCTTTCAGCATTGCTGGTAGAAGTCACTTAAAGCAAGGCTTGGCCTGGAAGAAGCAGACTCAGTTAAAAAACACATTCTACACAAAGATCTTCCCTCCGTCACCAGACCAGAGCCTTTCATCACTATTTGCCCCATGGGATGGAAACTAGGGGGTAGGAAGGAAGGGAGGGAGGCAAAACCAGTATCAGGAACTTTCTCCTGGAAATGGAAAGCAAGCACACTGTACAATAAAGTCTCAACTTTATGTTTATTTACAGGAATACCCTTAGGCTCCATTTAAGCTTCACAGGCATTCTGTGTCCACCCAGAGTCATTCTGGAGTTGGGTGGCCTCTAAATTTAACAAGCAACAAATTCTTAGAAAATAAAAAGAAGGATAATTGTAACAGCCCAGTGCTTTGCTATAAGTGTTCCAACTCCCCCCCCCCCCCAAAAAAAAGAGGAGACACAGAGTTGTTAGGGAACAATCTCACCAGCTTACCAGCTTGCCTTATGATAAATGGATATTTTGTGACTGGCCGTATCTTGGCAACCATTTTGTGAATGAATACCTCTCTGTGGATTTTGTGAAAATGTCCATGATATGCTCCCATATCACTGGGCTAAAAAGACTGCCTTTGCCTGCAGTCCTTTTTAGCCTGGCTTTGCACATGCTCTGGTCAATGTATCAAGCACTGATGTAGTAATTTACTTCTCTGCTCAGCCATGTTATCTGATTTATTACAAGTAGATTTTAAAAACAGTGTATCATTCATTTGCTCAGTTAGTCACTTGATAGTCACTGTTGGAAAAATAGAGAAAAGGAAACAAGAAGAAACCTTTGTGGCATCACAAAAGTCAGCCCATCAGTGCTCCCTATGGCCAGTTTCTGATATAAACAGGAAGAGCCAGTTTCCCTGAGGTCACAACTGAAGTTCAGTTTGTAGACTTGTCCAAAAAGTAAGGGCTTGTTAATGCTCTCCTAAGTTCATGCTGAAATATTGCACATCTGTCCAGAGCCCTTAGTAGTAGGATCATTTTTACAAAACTGTTCCAAAACTATTAGAGGTAACCAGCTAGGAGATGTATTTGAGGAAATGCCAAAGTGAAGATGGCACTGAATAGATAGGTAAGGGTGGAGAGAGTAAATATTCGTTGTTCCCATAAACTCTTTTTAGAAGGAAACCAAATATTGACCTCAAGAAAGACCAACCCAGCTTCCTCAACGTAGGGCCTTCCAGACTTTTCCTATAATTGTTCCTATATTCTCCAGCCAGTAAATTCATGCTGGGAGGAATGATAGGAGTCCAATTCTATCTCCTCTGAAGTACATCAAGTTGTGAAAGGTTGGGCCAACAGAACAGTTCTGTAATTGCTATATAGGCTGTGAAGCTATTGGAGGAAACCAAAAGAGAAAAATTATCCCCTTTCTTTGAAAAGGCAGAAAAATTATTGCTTTTATATAGCATGACAAAGCTTCAGTGGGGAATTAAACCATGCATCAAAAGTGCTTGTTGTCTGGTAGGTCAGATGACTGCCATGCTTCCCAAGACCAGATAAAATGTAATAGTGCTCCCTCTGTTTATGAAAGAGACCTTTGGCTGTTTCCACACATCCTCTTTCTCTTGCGGTTTCTCGGATTAGGTTAAGAGGGAAGAACCAAAGGCCAACAATCTTTATATTAAGACATGTGTAGAAAATGAAAACAGAGGTTGGTACTTAAGGAGGTGAACAAGTTGGTAGCTCAAATGGATGGGAATGAAGTCAGGAGAGCTAAAACTCAGAATGACACGAAACTGGTGAGGAATGCAAAATATTATCAGAAGGGCTGGGGGCAGTATGTGTGAATTAAGAATTAAGGAAGCTGTTGGTCTGTTGTATGGATAAGGTGGGCAAGTAATAATGGGAAATAGGGAGATGATAGCACTGCTTAACACCTCTGTATCTGTCTTTTCTTAGGAGACAGCCTTCCTGAACATGATTGAGGAAAAAGTGTACACATCTCAGGACTGATAAAGTAAGAACCCAATTTGCTACCTTAAACAAATTCAGGTCTCTAGGGCAACATTCCCGGGTAGTGAAGGATCTGATAGAAATCATGTCAGAACAGCTGGCTGTAATCTTTGAAAACTTCTGGAGAATTTACAAGGTGCATAAGCCTAGAGGAGAGCAAATATAATCTAAAAATTCATAAAAGGGAAAAGGGAAGAACAAAGACCTGGGAAACTATGGACTAGTTAGATTAATACCTATACTGTAGAAAGTACTGAACAGATTGTCAAGCAGCATGTCTGAGAGCATTTAGAAAAGAATGGTATAATCTCCAGGAGGCAGTTTTGTCAAGTCATTTCAAGCTTGCCTTTTTCCTTTTTATGACAAATGATGAGTTTGGTAGACCATGGGAATGCTGTGGATATAATGACTTCCTTGATTTCATTTTCTGGTCCAGATGCATTAGCAGCATCTAAAACTCCTGAATTACCATCAACACTAATATATGTTTTGAATTATTTTAATTATATAGTATTACAAAAGGCAATTAAAGAATATTGTTAAGGTGGATAGACATTTGCAAGAACTGAAATAAAGGGTTGGAATAGCCCATATTAAGAAACCAGTGACTGCATATTTTAAAAAATTAAGCATGGTTTTTAAAATGAGACTAATTCAACAGAATATTTTTTTCACATTTATCAGATACCTCAGAAAACACTTTTAAAAGGTTTGCTGCCAAGTTCATTATGCTGGAAACATAAAGAGGGATTCAAGATGACTGCTCATTAGGAGACACATAATGTCTCTTCCAGTGGAGAGTGAAGAAGATTACCTTGATGGCAACAGTACGTGCATATCTCTGTCAGAGTAATCTTCCTTACTCTCCACTTCCTGACTGCAAAGAAACTTTCTTAGTTTTCATTGCTATTGCTCTGTTTTGGGTTAATATCCATAATTTGCTAATTTGATTCTGGAAAGAGCAATATGATTAAAAAATGTGGACGTAATTTGGAATTAAATACAAAAAATATTGATACAAAAAGTATCAATATGGATTCAGATACTGAAATTCTGATATGGATTTACTGAGCAGTAAAAGGTTACTCTTCTACTACCCCAGATTTACAGTCTTGGATTGATTGTTGTTTATGATGTGGCTCTTTACTGACATAATGGAAAAACTTAATAGACTCAATTATCTATATTATTCAGTGTGATCAAGGTTTAACATTTGTTTAAAATTTAGATTTCTTTTAAATACACCTATGTTGTCTGTTTTTCTATTTCTTTGTTTTTTATCTTTTTGTCCATTTCTTTCTGCATATTAAAGCAATTAAAAAAAATAAAAACATGACAATATTTTAACACGGGAGATCTTAACCTTTTTGTGCCATTTTGACCCCTTTGAAAGCTCCCTTCAGCAGCAACCTAAGACCCCTTTTCAGAAAAATGTATTTGAATGCATAAAATAAAATAGTGAAAATAAAGTTGTAATCTTTTTCCCACCCAAAGTCAGGGATCTCCAGAAATCTATTCATGGACCCCAGGTTAAGAACATCTACTTTACAACAGAGGTGTAAGCCATTTCTTTAGTAGGATATCTAAAAGATGGGATGTAATGTTCCACAACAGACTTCTATGTTTCATACTGTACTATAGTGGAAAAACATTTATAAATTCAGTTGAGAAGTCCACGAGCCTCAATGTGATCTTTTAATTTTAAAATAGATAATTGAGTCTATTATTTTTTCTGCCATAATAGCAGCATTACTAATACTAAATGTAACCTACTTGTGTTAGGAGCTGTACAAAATACACTCACAGAAGGCAAGTAGAGCCTTCCTGAAGATCTTCAAGTAAATGAACAAGAAAGGGATTGTAGTCACAGCAGAGGTCAGGGACCAAGGAAAATGTCAGTTCATATCCTGAAAGCTCCCTTCAGTAGCAACATCTGACACATACAAAGCGTCAAGACCTAAGCTTGGTTTTTAAAAATGAAAAAGAATTAGCAAAGCATAATTATCCTCCGTGTACTGCACAGATTCCAGTGTTGGAATACTTCATGCATTTGCCTAAATAGGATGGATCTCCTTTTTCCTAGCCAGCCTCCCCTAATGGTTGTCCTCCAAGTGTGCCTTCCAGATTCTCGTATTGGTTGAGAAACACTTGGGATGTGCCCACATGCAAAAAAGAAGTATTAGCTGGCTTAGAGAAATCTTAAGGTTTGCAGAAGTACAATGTAAAGGAAAGAAGGATCCAGAGAACGGTCCCTGGCTGTTGAGGGTTCAAAAAGCAGCAGCAGCAGCAGCAGCAGCAGCAGCAGCAGCAGAAATTAGGGCAGAGGAAAACAGAATGGACTCCGAATTAAAAACAGCCGTAGTTCACACTGTGAAATGTTGCTGCAGAACCTACAAATCCATATTCACTGATCCTGGTAGCTTGTGATGTGTTATTCCTTTAACAAAGCTCAGTGTACAATGAGTCAGCAGATTCATTAAGTATGTATCTATGTATTGCTGTGGCTGGTTTTGTTTTTCTGTCTTCCTTTGCTGTTCTCTCTTCCTTCTTTCTCCCTTTAATGCAGGCGCTCTTGCAAAACTTGGATTGTGCTATGGCCTGCTGTGGATAGGCATGACATAGCCAGTGGGACCTTGTTCAAAACACAAGGAATCTGTGTGTGTGTGTGTGTGTGTGTCGGGGCACAGGAAACAAGGTCTTTACAACCTGCTGGTAGGCTTCCTGAAAAAAATCCAGGTGGACACTGTTAAAACAAGTAGATGAACTTTTGATTGTTTCAACAGAACGATTACATTAGTATTATTTTGTAAGCAGGCATGTTCTGCATTGCTGAGAAAGTATGATCAAAAATGATTTCCTGGTCATTTCTTCAGCCTGAAAATCCTCTGCAACAGCTTTTCATTACCTGGTGTCCTTCAGACTATTCCTACAATTCCTCAGCAGTATGGCTTATACATTTAAAAGGTGTCAAGTTGGGAAAAGTTGCCCTTGGAGTTGTGTTGTATTAAGGAAGCTGCATCCAGCAACTTGATGCCTCATTTTTTCCCCCTACTTGAGGTTTCCAACCTAAATAATTAATCCTGAAAGTCATGTGTTTAAGAAACCACATTTCACAGAGTTATATTACTTTTACCTCATATTGTGTGTGTGTGTGTATTAGCCTAATGGATTGTCTTCTTAACGGAAGTATTCCATCTTCACACAAACTTTTCAGCCCATCAGCAGCCAAGGCTTAATGTCCAGGAAAATGATAGGTTTTGTTTAAATGAATTTGTCCTCTACCTAAGTTATAGTCATATTTTCCACTCACAGTGATTAACTGCAGAGCTGTATATGATGGCATGTGCTTTAAATAAAACTGAGAGACAAGCTGATGTAATAATCTCTACGGCTGATTCTTTCCCCCCTTTTCAAATCTTCTTTTTATTACACACATAACACAACTAATTCAAGCTATGTGTTTTTACAGTGTCTGGTTGAAATTATTTCATAGTTACCATAAAAAGGCTTGTGCATCTTTGCATATAGTTTAGGTGCCCACTTGTTTGGAAGTCAGTTTAGATGATCAGAAAGCTTCTTCCTGAGTAAATGCATATAGGATTGCATTACAAGTGATGTTATAATTTGGTGGACTCAAGAGCAAAATATATTAGGGCTAACCTTTTCTTGCAGGCGCGGCAACTTCCTTGAGACAAAAAATGGTCTCAAGGAAAAAGAGCCAGTTTGGCCTAGTGGTTAAGGCACCAGGCTAGGAAGCAGGAGACTGAGTTCGAGTCCTGCCTTAGGCATGAAAGCCGGCTGGGTGACTTTGGGCCACTCACTCTCTCTCAACCCAACTCACTTCACAGGGTTGTTGTTGTTGTGGGGAAAACAGGAGGAAGAAGGAGTATTAGGCATGTTCACCGTCTTGGGTTATTTATAAATAAGAAAGGCAGGATAAAAAAATCTAAAAAAAAAAATCACCACACTGTTTTTCTGTCTGTAATCTGCATGTGTGTGTCATCAGATATCTGGTCTTCCTCATACTTGTTTCTTTCTTCATCAAATTGTGTAAGGTTAATAACATAAGATGCTAGCTGAAATGGTGCTAATTTAATGGTATTTGGTGTGTGCACTGCTTTTGTTGTGTACTAGTATAACCGTTGTTTTTGCCAGCAATCTAAATAACTATTTTTTTAAAACAAAGCCTATTAGTATAATGTTTGTATACTACATGTTTTATATATTATATAATTATACATTATTTATATATTCTAACTTTGCAGAAAAATATGTGATATTTTGAAATATTTCAACCTCATCAGGTCCAATAGAAGATCATATAAAGTATAAAAATAGTAATAGCAACAACAAGAAGTACTATAAAACTAAACAGCAGGTATTGCCCCAATAGATTAATTATTTTCTTCAAGCCAGCCGTGATAGTATGTGGGAATGACTTTGGGAAACGGGAGGAAGAGCCACAGACTAGACAACGGTCAGACAAGTGGCAGCTGAGTGTACAGAAGGAATGGGGGTGTGGCAAACGTCTCAGAAGGGACCCTCCCTAATTTCTTGGACTGTAAAGCGAGGGGAGAGAGAGGTACTTTCAGACTTGCAGGATTCTGTTAATGTAACCTTGCAATAAAGGTAGAGCTAGTCCTTCTGGGTGTGCTTCTTGTCTGGACTACCTCGCAAGGCTGACATCAATCTTGCAAGTCTGAAAGTACATCTCTCCCCCCTCGCCTTTACAGTTCCAGACCGGCATGGGAGAGAAATAGGACCCCCAAAGCTTATGTGCCATATTGGCAAGAAAAGGTAAAAAATGATAAAAATGAAATACATTCTTCAGAAATACCTCCTGGCCTGGTAGGAGAAACGTGGGACTAGGGAAATCAGCTCTTCCTCCTTTGGGAGATAGGTCAATCTCACAAAGTATGAATGGAATTAATATTTGTTTAAAACAGAAAAAGAGAAAACGTTAAAAAATCCCTTTAACTTTAAACTTTAAGTAGTCAAATAATTATAAAGGAAATAAAAATATAGAGATGTTCAAATCACAGACAGCATCTCATAAGAACTTCCAAGATAAAAATGTACAGGAAAAATATACTGGAAAATATAAAATTCTGGCAGACAATAGTATGATTATGACCTACTTCTAGTTTAGAGGCAACTGTGATATAAGGAGATGTCAGTATACATAAAATACAGAAGTCCTGAGCTTGTATAGTAACAGTAATCATCAGAGATTATATATTAGATTTGAACACACAGAGACATTTAAAATAAAAAGTTATGCAATATTTCCAGCTGAAATTGTTACCTATTTCTTATGAATATCATCAAGCTAAAGTCCCCTTGCTTACTTTCAAGTACAGTACTATTTCCCAGCTTCTTAGAGATTTTTTCCCTTTTATTCCCAGTCTCACATATCATCAGAAAACTAACGTATTTATTTCAAGAATGGTGCTTTAATTCTATCACAGAGTGGCAGATATTAAAGTCATATGTTAGCATTCAGAACATGATGCAATGCCTTTTACTTAAATGGGCCGGAGTAAATCAACAATGAAATGATTAAGTAAATAAACAGAAGCCCAAACAATACCATGCTTTGGGTAAAGTGGTTTAAAATAACAAAAGAAATCTGATGCATTGTATATTGTAGATGCTACTTAAGGTCAGGTACTTTGGGAAAAAGCTGAAGGGGATAAAGAATTATAGGCCAGCCATTAGGTTCATCCTCCTGCTCAGCTCAGGAATTCAAATTAAAGCAACTCTGACAGATGCTATCAGTGAAAGGGAGCCCACTGCCTCTGAAAAAAAACGGATGCTATTATTAAAGTGCTCTCATTGTTAAGTTGTTTTATCTATTATTTGACCAGAATCTGTCTTCCTATGAATGATGACAATTTATCTTTTCCCGAAGTTGAGATGATTGGCTGTATCTTCAGATATTTGAAGAGTGTTACTTCCATCCCAATTAGTCTTCTGAAGGTTTAGCATGCCCAGTTCCATCAATTGCTCTTCATAGGACTTCATTTATAATTACTTAATCATCTTTGTTGCCTTTCTATTCAACCACTTCAGCTTTTTTTTTTAATGTGGTGCAGTACTAACATAGATGGAAACAAAGAATAGAGTGGAACTCTTATTTCTTCGTTATTCTTGTGCCAATCACAATGCTGAGTCCAATTTAGTTTGTGATTAACTACACTTCTAAAATCTTTTAGTGTCAAACCAGGTGTCCCCATTGCATACCTGAGCATTTGGTTTCTTTTTATCTGATTGAAGGATGCTGCACTTGTCTCAGTTCAATTTCCTTACTTTATTTTCAGCCATTTCTTTATTTATCAAGATACTTCTGAAGAACCAGTATTTGAGGATTGGGGTAAAAAAAGGGAGTGGGATAGTTTTGTGAATTTCCATGCTTCTCACAAAGGATGACTTCAAGGATGAAAACTGAATGATCCTATTGTCCTGTCCTAGGTTCCTTCAGATTACCACAGAAAGGCATTTAGTACTATTTGCATTTATTTACAGATAAATTCATTTGTTGAAAAGCAGCAGCAGCAACAACAAAATCTTGTGGCACCTTAAAGACGAATGAGTGTTATCATTATTTAAGCGTTTGTAGATCACATGATTTTTTGTTTTGTTTTGGAAACTTTTACTTGTGGAATATTGGTAGAGGTTTGCAGCCCTAAGAACCTACAGAAATCCTAAAATCTTCCAGACATCAGTTAAACTCTTGGCCTGTCATCTGTGTCTTCCTCAAGTTCACGGTTACTTCACAAACAGTCTCCATTCTTCCTTCCCCTTCTATCAAGGCAAAAGGTTGATTTATCTCCCTGCCTTCACAAAGGCAGTAGTTGTAATCATACAGGTAACATTCAGACCTGGCCAAGCTGGTCTTTCTCTTAAGGGTCAGATGTTTGATGGGATCCCTAAGGATCATCCACACCAATGACAAATCAATTAGTATGGAATTAATCATTTGTGTATTTTTACTGCAAAGCAAAGGGGCTAATGCTTATGTAATTTTGTATCTGAAGCCAGAAATTACTTGATTAATCTTAATTCTGGGCACCATAATATGTGCGTGTGTGTGTGCGTGTGCACGCACACACACATCAATTCAAGCACAAAATATATTGCTCTTAATAGTACTGTTTGGAATGTGAGTGTTCAGGAGTACTGATTGTCTTAAATACTCACTTCCAGTTCTGTATGGAGAAGTTTGGCTTTCAATATATTTTTTTTCATTTTTTTAAAAAATGATAAATGCTGCCACCACAACCAGAACAACTTTGGAAAGCAAAGTTGAAAAGGCAGCAGGGCTATCTTCTTCTGCACATTGGCATGATGCAGCTATTTCAAGGACTTTTAGATGAGACTTTTAAAGTACATCCTTGCTTTGCAGGCTTATCCAAAGAATACAAGAAATTGCAGTCATGAGAAAAGAGCCCGGGGACGCAGAAGAATGTTAGAAGAGCCACAGAATGGACCAAAGGCTACTCTAATCTAGCATTCTGTCAACTGTCTGCTCCTGGGGAGCCTGTGAGCAGGACATGAACTCAATCGAACCGGGTCAGTTGTGTCCTCCAGCAACTACTATGGAGAGGCCTGCTGCCTCCAATCCTGGGGACATAGGCATCCATGGAGGGAGAGCAAGTGACAAAACATCCACTGTGAGACAAACTCTGCACCCTACATACTTGTATGAAATGTCTTGCGTTGTAATGTCATAACACACATTTCATCATTTTGGCATCTCCTTGGTTAGGAGCAGACATCTCTGCCCAGAGGTGCTAGATGGCCATCTTGACTAGTCATAATTTCAAGTCTTATTCTGTTCTACCCCCTATCCCACCATGTATGGTCTAATCCCCCTTTTAAGTTTTCCAAGCCAAGCACTTTCAGTATGTGTTGTAGTAGCAAATCCCATTGTGACAATTTGCACTGTGTATCAAATGCCTAGTGTAAAAATGCACCTTTTCTGTATGTCCTGAACACACATACTGCCTTTGTTAGCTGATCTTAATTCTAGCAGCATGCATACTTTTCTAGCTTTCTGTTACTCTCCACCTTATTTCCAAGCTAAAAACCCTAAGAGTTCTAACCTCTGTCCATTGAAATGTGGTGACTACAATTGCATTCCAAGGGTGATTTTTGCCATAGGTTTGTGTATGGTCACTATGATATTTGTAGTTTTATTTTGATTGTTTTCCTAATGCTCTCCTGCCTGGAATTGCTCTCTCTCTCTCTCTCTCTTTTTTTGCATAGAATCACCAGTGATGGGACAGACTCTGACCAAATCCCTGAAGCTTTGCTGCCAAGGATTCAGCCCTGCAGAAGGGTCTGGGCTAAAGCACAAGTAGTTCTGATGGAGGTATCAAGCTGGGACCTATGACCGAGGTTGTGACCATTAGACTTGTAAAAGTCTGGAGTCAGCACAGGCCAGATTGATGGAGGGCTGTGTAATGAGTTTCTGAGTAGAGATGATGTTTTATTACTGTCTAAGATAATTGACCTTAATATGCAGCAAAGCAAGTTATATGAGAGAATCTGGGGAATGTATTTGCTGCAGACAATTCTACACAAGCTCCACAAACCATAAGCTCAGAGGCACTTTATATTCTTTGCTAGCTTCATAAATGTTCTGCACCAAGAAGAAAGCCGCTCCATGGACTTCTTTTCTATTCCCTGTTTTTTGTACTGTATTATCTTCCCTGATGGAAACTTCCCTGATTGGAAGAACTCAGAAGTTAGCATACTTTTGTTGTTGTTTTGGTTGCTGTTAATGAAGATATCACACAGTTATGGTTGCTTTTTATGTACCTTGGAAGATACTACATTTAGCTGTCCAAGCTGGATTCCAGAGGATGTCATACACTAGAACAATTGTACATTTTCTGAATCCATTTCCCTCCAAACACTACACTTCTACAACCATCTCTTGTAGTTTTGTTTCTAATCCACTGAGGGTCTTTGTCCACTGTTGAGTTAGTGCTGTCTAACTATCCTTGAACTGGCAGAAACCTACATGGCAGAAATTTGCTGAACTCTGTCCTATCTCTCTTTTCCCAGTAGGATGGCCAGTCCCTTGACTTTCTTCCAAGCAGAAGAGTGACAAAGCTTAACTGATTTTATACATGTTTAAGATACCCTTGGATGGAGTTGGAATAAGAGGGGAAACACTACTTTAATACCAGTGCAACTAAAGACCACTTAAGCCTGTCTCACTCTTGGGCTGGGGATGAGATGAAGGCAACACAATGGGAATACACTTGCAAACAGATACTGCTGTGGCATGCTTGTACTGTGCACAGAGTGAAAGACCCTGTGCTTCTGTAGAATCCCATCAGAGTCAAGGAGAAATTGAAAATATGTGACAATATATGGGCCATATTGGGGCAACTAGAGAAAACCTGAAACTTTGCAGTGTTGCAGATAAAGTGGGGAAAGATGATGAAAAGAAAAGATGTATGTGCTTATTCTGTGTTGTAGCCTGAGATGCACTTGGGTCTTTCTAAGACTCTGAACTCATGATTTCTTGAGAGGGTAATGTACATTCATTCATTTAACTACAAAACATAGTTAAACCAGCTCTGCTGTATTTAGGACCCATTGCTCATTCTGCTAAATGAAACCCTAGATATGAGCCCCGAAAGTTTGGTCCTCATGGTGCCATTGGCCAGCGTTTGGTACGCAGAAATGATCCCACTGGTTTAGGATGTATAACATATTCTCTGTATCTATAGCATCCACAGCACAGTCTTTCTCCACATGTTGTTCTGCTATTTTTAAACAGGACAATTGCTGTTTTTCCTAAATTCCTTAGGAAGATCTCTTCTATATATTTCTTCTTCGTGTATGTCTGTGCTTTCCACTCAGCGGGCTGCAAGTGCGGTGAATTAGTAACCGAACTTAGAGGCATATGGTGCCCTGTCCCTCTACTTAAGCCCTGGAGCGGACAGGTACAACCCTGCAGAGAAACAAGGCCTTGCTAATTTCCATAATGGGCTTCCTCTCAGAGGAGAGTGCAAGAGCGGCATGTCTCTTTCTGCCAACCCAAACAGAGCTGGTAGGTTTAATTTTAGAGCTGCCAACCTTGACAGTGTTCCCAAACTATTGTACTTGAGCGCAGCAGCCGTTTTTGTACAATATGAGGAGTTCTAGGACAGACTTGCAAAGAAACCAAAATAACTGAACAAGACACAAACATATAACCCGACCACACATCATACTGAAGCTAAATTCATCAGTTTTAACTTTTGCTATAAATAACAGCGTCATTATAAGATTTTTTTTTTTTTTAAGGATAGTAGGATAGCAGCGTGTTACAAAACAAGCACTAATCTCAAATGTGATTGTTACTTCTAAGGACATTTCCTGGCCTTGTAAAACAGTGGGCAACTATAGCCGGGTGTTTTCTTTGGAATTTCTTTGGAATTGGGCACTCTGCCCAGAAACAACAGCAGGGAGCTGAGATGGTAAAATTATCCTCGGAGACCAAAGGGGCTGGGGGTGAGACTTCTGAGAAATACGTTTTGTGATTGGTTAAATCACCAAGGTAGCTCTTTTGTGACTGTGCCCATAATACATTTTCATGGTATTCATACTGTTGGATGAGGATGCCTAGAGGAAAGGCAAGAACTCAAGACAGCATTCCCAGCACTCTCTTCTCCAATTTCTCCCCACAACAACCCTGTGAGGTAGGTTGGGCTGAGAGAGAGAGTGTCTGGCCCAAAGTCACCGAGGGAACTTTCATGGCTAAGGGTAGATTTGAATCTGGGTCTGCCCAGTCCTAATCCAACACCATGCTGGCTTCTGTGCCACTCTGATATCCTCTGAAGAGTGGCAAGCTACAGAAGTGTAAAATCTTATATGCCGTTCATGCTTGCTCCACTTGGCTGCCTGCATTTGGCAAAGAACCTCACAGGCGACGCCTCCTATTAGGGCACTTGCCAGCAGCAGAAATAAGCCAGCCTTTTAACTTCCTTGGCTATGAAATGTAACATCCTTCTAGGGCAGGAATCCCCATTGTTTTTTGTGGGGAGGACACATCTGGAGTTTTGAAAGCAAGTTATGGACACTCTCACAAAATGGCTACCACGTGGCATGGCCAAGCACAGAATGCCCACTTATCAGAAATCTTACCACCTTCTCTAGTCTCCTAGAATGATTTTACCACCTCAGTTTAACTTTGCTGCTTTAGTGTTTTTCTCTGGAGAGGTGGGCATACTTTCAAAGTGGGGGCGGCGGGGGGGGGGGGTGGGGAACAGGGCTGAAGCTGCCCACCATTTGGCAAGCTCAGGAAACATCCTTAGAAATAAAGACCATGTTTGAGGCCAGTGGTTCCTTTGTGGTATGTGACACTTTCCTTTTCTTTTATCCCAAGAAGAATGGTGCCTCTGAGTCTCAATATGATGGGGCCCAGCAATCTTCTGAGGAGATAAAACTGGACGCTGCATCAATGCTTGGCTTCACAACATTCATCACCAATGAAAGGAAATGCTGCATGATATCAGTCAGTCTTCTTCTTGTTCCTGTGGCTGTTCAAGGCCAAATCCAGCTTCCTGAGGAGCATCTATTGGCCCAGTGGTGGAACAAACAGCAAAAACAGTGGCAGTTTTGTTTTGGAGGCAATACAATTTGGGAGGTCCCAACCCTCCTCCAAAACACATGTGGTAGGGACCACAGCAGAGTAGCAGAACAGATATTTGGCATATACAGGGTCTGGGATTAAATCCTCAGTGCCTTTAACTAGAAGGATCTAAAATATGTCTTGGAAAGGATTTCTATTTAAGACCTGAAGAGCATCTGCCATAAAAAAAGAATTTCTAGGTGAAAAGTATAATTTGATATGGCATAAGCTGATTCTTTCAGCTCTCTATGCTCATGTTCAAGTGATGGGCTCCTAGGAGAAGTAGAAAGGGGCTTTACCTAAGATTAAGATAATTAAGATTCCCCTTCCTTGCCTTGGGTTTCAGCACAGTAGGACTACACCTCTTCTCATCAGCACTACACCCCTTCTCCCTTGGCAGGACCCAATACTGGTATCAGTCCACGGGCCTTCTTTAAAAAAAAAGAAGTCTGCCTGCCATTCTGAATTATATAGGCAGCTGGATGTACATGCCATTCAGTACTGATGTCTGAAACAATTCCAGTTGTATAATCCTTTGAGGACATAGCAGGAAATCAAAATGATGTTCCTTGTAGCACTAATGCCAAGTAAGTCTGTGGGGATCCACCACCATAGGAGAGAACTTGCTAGAGGTCACTTTGTCCAGGACATTCTTCACACTTGAAGCCAATCACAGCTTTCCTTGTCTCTTATTTTTACATGTGCTTAGCCACAAATCTACTTTTGGTCCCATTCCCTTTGAATGTTCTAAGTTATCCACATAAAAGTTGATGTCTAAATAAATTTTTGTCTTTTCAAATAGGCTTTTAAAGTTAGTGTTTGGAAGTTTATTATTTACTTATATAATTTCTACTCTCCATTTTCTTTGGTAAAAACAATTCCAAAGATATGATGCCATTCATTTAAAAAAAGAAAACAACCCTCAATCCATGGTAAGTTCAGTTCAGTTTTTTTAAAAATCCCATTGAAATATATGTTGAAAACCACAAGCCCCTTTATGGAGTAGCAGGAACCCACCTGCTACAAATCATGCTTAAATGCTGGACACAAGGAGCTATGTGCAATTCTGAATATGTCAGTTCTGCTTCAACATCTGAATGGAGGCCAAATTCTATAATCAATGTTCAACAGACAAGACATTATATTAATAATATAATAAATTATATTATTATAATTTATAATATATTAAAGTAAGTAATGACAAGAAGATTGTATTATACTCTATACACTGGGACAGCTGCATGTCAAAATCTTTGTGTATTTCAAAAAGAGAACAATTTTTTAATGGTTATTATGTTTCCTTCTGATCCAATATATAAGCCATTTGCAATATGGCAATATATAGTGTTTAGGAGTGAGACAAAATAACAGTTTACTTGCCCATGTGAAACATCACACTTCACAGTGCTATTAAACCACATATCTCCTTCACACCTTTGAACTGCTCTCATAGAGGACAGAAGGGAGCAGCAATTTGCTAAAAGAAGCTCTCGCAGGTTGTAACCAAACCCCTAAGGCAGGCAAACATCATTTCACATGTTTGATCTTCAAATGCAAAGAAAGTTGTTCAAACAGCCTCCTGCTCCTACAATGCACAGACATCTGGAAGTCTCACTTTACATTCATGGATTGTTTGATTAAAGGTGAGAATTCCTAAAAATGATACGCTCTTATAAGCATGGTTTGATCCACTGAGATTTCTTTTCCCTAAAAATTTTTTTTTAAAAAACAGACGTATCAAAGTGCTGGTTATTTTAGTTCCCACTTATTGATGCTTTCTTGTTTTTATATTGTATTGGATTTGTTTTTAATTATATATCACCTAGAATTGTTCCTAGTTAGATGACCAATAAATGTGACTTATGAATGAAAAAACAAACAAATATTTCCCAAGAATTTTTTTTTGGGGGGGGGGAGGAATAAAATGCAAATATTTAGGTAATTTTGTTATATGGATCTATTTAATTATAGTAAGTCATGTCATGACAATTAAAGTTAGTGATATGTAGCAATTAGTGTGGAATCCCATTCCTTAAAATGCAGTCCTGTGTGCATCCATGTAAGACCAATAGAAAAAAAAAAGTCCAAAAGTGATTGGAGACTTACTGCTCAAAAAACATCAGCTCAGTACACATTGAAATATGTGAAGGCTTGGTAAATTGTAATATACAAAATCTTAATGGAGAAGGGAAATAGAAGGAAGTGCTAGACCTAGTTTACTGTCCTAAGCCATAGTGGTTAAAAATGGACATTCCATGTTTGGAGATGTAGATAATTGACTATCAGTTTCTAAAGTCAGTGCTGAAAGAAGGTTAGTGGCATGGTTCCCTATTTATGGAGAGAATGCCTTCCATTTTAGCAGCAGCTTATTCCAAGCTTAGCTTAAACCTTCAGGACCCTAAGAAGGGAGTAATAGCAGAAGCACAGGGAATCTGCTAGAAGCCACAATGACATCACACCCAAATGACATGAATTATTGCATATTGCAATAATGCATCGTATATAATTAAGGTCAGCTGTGTGACATTCCCTTTCCCCCAGCAAATGCCCCTGAGTAGGGGCTGAAAGGTGCCTACTAATGTTGAGCACTCAGTGCATCAGAACTAGCCATAACAGCACACCATGTGCGCGCATGTGTGGGTGTGGGTGTACGTGCACCTACAGTCTTTTAGCACATTACCTTGGCCTCCAGATTGTTTGGCCTCTGGATAGGGTGTAGGCTGATTAGATTAATATAGTGGAAATCTCGTGTGCTGGCTTATTACTGAGGCAGAAAGCAACTTATCTTTAGCCTTCAAAGGAGGAGGGGGAGGAGGAGGAGGAAGAAGAAGAGGAGGGGAAAAGAAAATACTGGGAGGAGGGAGAATGCACACTCACACACCAGAGAAGGTTGCACTTGTTTTTCTAAATCAGAGGTGACTTGAAAGGAGAATGGGAGGTTTCAGTCAAGAAGACAGGAAAAAGGAAGAGGTCCAATCATGAGAAGAAAAAGCGTGATGATCTCTTTGGAGAAGAAGGGCTGTTCTTTTTCCCCTCCTCACTGGCTCAGCCTGCCTTATCGTTCTCAGCACATCTTCCATCAGTTCTGCTGCCTGTTATTCATACAAATAAGGAAGGAAGATAGCAATTGGTGCTAAAGGCAAGGTTGAAAAGACCAAGCAGCAAAGGGATTAGGTCATGCTGCAATACAGCTCAAAAATCCCACGATGAAGCTGATGTTACAGAAAAACCAGACAAGGTTAATTAGAGTACAGCTGAATAACTGAAACCCTGGTTTTTGTTTTGTTTTGTTTTTGTGTGTGCTTTTGCTGAGGTAATGAATCTTCTTCACAGTCTTGTAACCTGAGAGACCTTGAATGTCAGCTCTGAAAATGGCAGGAGAGGTCCTACCATCACCCCCCTCCCCACCACCACCACTCCCACCAGGCTGGGAGAAAGTTGTTCTCCCAATTCTCCTCTCTTCAGGTTTCAGTTGGAATACTTACCAAGTATTCAAATGTTTGCTGAAGCCAAGTTTACCGGCATTTGTTTTAACATTTGATTTAACTTTTGATCATTGAGATGTTGAACTCCAGTCACTTGAGAAACTTGGCAGGATTTTGAAAGATGCCAACAGCAGTATTTCAAATATACCTGCTTTTGAGAACTGGCGGGCCTTTGTATATATCAGTTGACTGCATGTAGTAACTCATTCTTAAAAGTAATATGCAGTGGGAGATAATGGTTGATTGTACAGAATAGTAGATGTGCAATGAACTTTCGGATTTACTAGAATTTAACAAGGAAGAGCATAAAGAACTTGTATTAGAAGGTTACAAAAATCAAACTAATCAAGAAATGCTAAAAAGTCTAAGGCTGTAGTCCTATGTCCTGTTATTTATACCAGAGTCATGCAGGTTTGTACTTTAAGCATTCATACTTCTTATTCAAATGTCATAATTAAAAATGTGAACCTTGAGATTCTGGGAATTCAGACAATTTTCAGCTAATTATTTCAGCTCTTCCTGTATGTGTCTGTCAACTCTTAAAATATGTCATCCTTAATGATAGCTGGTTAGTGGGCAAAAGCAGAACCATACAAAATAAAACAAATAGAATCTAATTGGTCAAAGTTATATATATATATATATAATAAAGCAATGGTGTTTATTCTCATGACTGCCACTAAAAGTAACCAGACAAGAACAGACTGGCAGATACACCTCAATTAAAATGCCTACAAAAATTAAGGAGCTATTATATTTACCATATCCATGGAGCTATATTATGACAGTGTGGGGAGCATTTTCTTCACTAAAAAGAAATCTCTATAAAGGTGTCTCCATCCTCTGTGATTAATAATGCCCCTTCCCTAATGGGTAAAAAGAAGAGCTTCCCCAAATATCTGGAGGCATTGATGGATTGCTTTGGGAGAAACCTTCCTTCAATTTTTGGGTCCAGAATCATTTAAGGTTTTAAAAGATAAGTAACAATACCATGAATTGAGCTCATGATTCTTTTAGAAATGATACTTCCCCATCATTTCCATTTCAACACATCCTATTGATCTAATTAGGAATTTATCAGAATATAGATCAAGCCAAGGTATCACCATCTAGGAATGGCATGCTATTCAGTATTGCAAGCTATCTCAACAATTGCTGTTCCTTTTAGATTCAGTATCATGAACATCATTTCTTTGCTTCAGGCATGTACAATGTTTCTTCGGCTGAGTTCCTCATTTGGCGTTTGGAAGTATGCTAGGGTTTGCACCCCCCAAAATTAGTAGGTGGAGCCAAGACAAAGCTAATTGTGATTGATTTCATTTCTATTTAATTTACAGTAAAATTCAGTGTAGATTATATAATTACTTTTTGGTCATGTTCTTAATTCCTTTCACATTGAACATTACAATTTGGTAACCCCACTTTTAGAAGTCTCTGGGACTGACTTCAAATGTTTGGGGATCATATGCAGCCCTGGAACCTCAGGCTGAGCACCTCTGCTCTATTTAGAGGCATCTTCTGCTGGAAGGACTGTCTAGTACAAGAATGGTTTAAAGGCAAGCCTAAAAGGGAGAACAAGTTCTCAGCTTCTTAAGCAATCTGTGTGCCTGTTTGAGCTACTGCACTTCCTCTGTTGGGTGAAGTGTTTCTTCTTTTGTGGCAATGCATAAGCAGAAACTGTACCTCCTGCTCATGGCATTTTACTTGCAAAAATTACATTACTGAAAGGTTAAGAAAGCACATGCTTTGATACAATAAAGATATAATGGCTTCATACACTCTCACAGGAAACATGTGACAGCTATATGTTGGTTAGAAGAAAATCTGTTGGAAGCAGTTATTTTTATCCTCTGAACAAAAACCTTATGATTGGTCCAAGACCATCCAGTGATCTCCCTGACCGAAATTTGGATCCAGATGCCTCTGTCCTAGACTGCCCCCAAACCATAACGCCTCTCAGAACATATAGATGTCAAAGGAACTTCCTCTTATTGATCCTTAGACCTGTCCAGGTATATGCAGACACTAGAAAAGGAAAAAGAAGAGAACGTTAGGCAGGTGAACAGTTCCTTGTTTTGGATCATCAGCTGGTCCATAATTTGTCATTTGGACATTCCTTGGGGGGAAAAATGGCAAAAATGTATATTCTTAGAGTCACCAGTATAGTGATGTGGACACCAATGTGCCAGTGGGAATATCTCTGCCCCACATAGCTTCTTGATGTCTTTCAATTTTTTTTTATTCGAAGAAAAGAGAGAAGTTAGCATGCTGCAACAAGCAAAACATTAAGATCTGGCATCATCTTTATTTCTAAGAATCCATCTGGTCTTCATATGGAGTTTATAGGAATTCTTAGAAAATAAAAAAGATGGGGTAGGGTGGGGTTAGGGTTAGTCCATTTGTTTGATTGTTTGGAAGTAGAAGTATTTTAGGGGGCTAGGGGAGAAGCAGGAACTTATTTATCAGTTTGTCTTCTGCTAAATCCATATTTTATGACTGGCCATGTCCACAGTGGAGGATCTTTGTGAGAAAGCCTACTACGTGTTCTCAAAATTCCAGATGAGTCCAACTATTCCCGAACATTGGACATCCTTGGTATACGCTTTCCTCTGTTTTAGTCCTGAAAATTCCCAATGAACTTGTCCCCAAAGACTGAGATATATTCTGAAGTATACTTTCCCCTACCTTATTTATTCATATTCTATGTGCCTCTTGGCTCCAAACAAAAATATTTGGATTTAGACTCAAGATTAGTACTGTAATATTCAACCCAAATGCCATTAGAGTTCAGGAATTACAGCAGATCACAAATCATAAATCTGTCAAATGGAGCCTAAACTAAAAATTTTGACAGCATCCTAATGCTAAGTAGTAGGCTATTAATGGAACAAAACGATGAGCTAGGTGTGCCCTGGATATGAACCAACAAAACTCTAGTTTTTCCCTGGTTTTCTCAGGCAGGTTCTGCAAAAACCTGGCTCATATTCTTCCATGACACAACAATGTCTTCAAAAGCATTATATGCACATTTTATATGCAGAGTAAAGCTTTTTTTTTTTTTTAATCTGCACTCAATTGTGACCGATTCTGCAACGACTGCCTGGACGAGTCCCTGAAGTTTTCAAGGCAAGGTGTTTCGGAAGTGGTTTGCCATTGCCTCCTTCCTAGAACAGAGCCCAGCTGGCAAGCGCAGGAGGCGGGGTTTCCGTTGCTTCGTGCCTTTTTCTGGCGTGTGTGGCTTCCGTGTTACCGGCAACTTGGTCCCGTCTCCCATGCAAGCACCGCCAGCATTTTTCCTCCCACTGGGGTGAGAGTCCCCATTTATCAACTCACGTAAGTTTTCGAGCTGCTGGGTTGGCAGGAGCTGGGGAGGAAGCAGGAACTCACTCTGCTGCGTGGAGCTGGGCTCGAACCGCTGAAGTGTCGACCATTTCTGGCCGGCAACTTTCAGTGTCATTAAGCTGCTGTGCCACCACATCCCCCAGAGTAAAGCTTACTGAAATTGTAAATGTATTTTGAAATTCAGAAAACAGAAAATAAAACTACCTTAATTTCACGATTTAAAAAATCCATTCTCTTGCACAATTACTAAAGAGTAAACAGAACCGAATATATTATTTTTTATACAGATCTGCATGATAAAAATGTGACTTGATTTTTCTCAATATTTTCTCAATACATAGAGTAGATTAGTAATAGTTCCTACACAACCATTCAGTTCATTTTCATTTCACTGCACAGAAAGGAAAATTAAATGTTCAGATGGCCAATGCATCTCTCAAATTTATTGAGGCATTACAATAAATAACTGAAGCAAACTGAAACTGTCATATCTCTATGAAATCTACAATTAAGAATGAAACTTAAAATTTTGGAAGGAAGTTGGATATATGAAGGTGTTAAAGAAAACAGTGACTCAGTACTGAAGTCCTATTCAGTGCTGAAATCATTGGCTCATCTACTTTATTTAAAACTTCCGGCTTGAAGTTGAAGCCAATATTTATATATAAAGCCAACATATCCCTCTGTACAAATATTGATCTATAAAACCTGCTCAATTTCCAAGTATTCAGGAAGTTGCTCTGACATATATATATATTGACAAAAGCAGGGAAATTGAGCATTTAAAACCTGAGCTATATGTATATGTATCTCTATCTATCTATCTACACACAGACTCACACACACACATACATACTTAACAGTGTATTCAGTGAATTGCTTCTCAAAGGCCTCTAAGTCCATGGCCTCACTAGAAAACCAGCATGTGTAAACATGATTGATTGGGTTACTGCTTTCACTTTCAGTGTCATATCTACAATATGCATGAAAATATATAGAAACTATAGGCTCTCCAATCTCTTGAACTTCATTACTCTTTAAAGGAGTTGATATAACAACATATTAGGGAAGACTGTTTTAAGGAGAAGGCAACTAGATCCTTTCCTTTCAGAACAAGTATGTCTGTTGCTTAGGTACACTTTAGTCTCTGTTGAGCTCCCTAATTCTTCACAATATATCAGCTTTCTCCAACCTGAGCCACTTCCAGATATTTGATGAATTCCCAGAATTCTCTGCAATGGCCATGTCTATTGAAAAATTTGAAGTCAAAGTCCCCCACATCTGCTGGATGCCAAGTTGAGAAAAAAACTGCAATTGGGTTTTACAATCCAACCTCAGCAAGTGTAGTTTAGATCAAACTCAATATGATTTAGGGCATTCTGGAAGTTTTGCCTATATCAATGGGCCTCTCTGGCTTACTTACTGTTTGATAGGGAAGATGGGCAATAGAAGAAGCAGTTGAATCAGTGACTTTCAGCAGCATCTGAAAGGGTACCATTGCAACTTACCACAAGGCCTTTAATGTGGTGCTAATCTGAGATATTCTGGAAAATCAGAATGCTATCTTCTAGGCTCAGCCACCTAGGATAAAAATATGGAAAAGATTGGAGGCAGGGCAAATATCAGTGGTAAGCTTTATTGGAGCCCTTGGACATTAGCACCTACCGAGGGGTTCTACGCATTGAATCCTGCTCTATTTAAGATTTGCAAGAAGCTGGAGAAAGATGTCAGCTCAGGATTGAGGCATGGGGGTGTGGGTGTTTAACCTTTTTGAGCATTCCCTTTTCCTGACTAAAACTGCAGCATTCCCACCCCATGAAGCTACTATTATTTCCATTACATTAAAAAGATGAAGACATATCCTTAAACTACTATGCCAAGATAGTAGTAGCTTGGGGATGTTCAAGATGGCATGAAGTGGGGAGAAGATGATACACTACTCCTAAAGCATTGCTACCCTGAGCTGAGTCTATGCTCCCACCTGCATTTCTTGACTGAAGCTTTAAAAAAGTTGTCAAGGTAGGTATCTTCAAGCCATGAGGTTTGCTTAAGGTCCCCTAATTTTCTTAGGGCAAGCTGAATCTCTGAGCTTGCTGTAAACTACAGCAGAAGGGCAATGGTACTGATCTTTCCAGAAAGAATTTGCAGTTTAGGGTTATCAAAAGATCAAACCTAGATACTCCCATAGCAGCAAAGTATCTGCAAGGTTTCCTGTGTATCTGATGGATTCCTCTGAACTGAGGCACTTTTACACTGTCCCTATTTCCACTCCTTAAAAAACCATGTGAGGCTGACCCAGGGTTGCCTTCACCACTGCTAGTCTTGAAAGACTGAAGATAAATGTTAGAGAAGTAGAGTTGCCACCACTGGAAGGGTAGAAACAGGGTGCAGGGGGAGATCTTGCTACTGAGGAAACAGACTGCCCTGAAGCTCTGCAAACTTGCAGCACTTCAAGAAAAAGGGTTCATTTTCTTCGCAATCATTTATCTCATATCCTAGACTCCAGCATTGTTGTGGGAATGGGCAGGTCCAGCTCTGATTCCAAATTGCCCACAAAGATCCAGCATGGAAGTGCCCTGATTGTTCTCCCTAATTTCTAAATGAGCCACTTAGAGCAAGTAACGCTATCTCCAGCTCACCCACCTGGAGTGCGCAGGTATTTTTTCCCTCCTGGGATCCAGAGTTTTGGTGCTCCCTGAGAAGCAGGGTTAGAACAGGTGGTGAGCTCAGTCTTCCACACTTAGGGATCATAATACATCTAAGAACATAAATTTTAAGTAAACAAATAAAGTGAGAATTTCTAGAGAATTACACTGAGCATAGGATATAGGTTTACAACACTACGTCCAGGTATAATTTGGCTGATTAGAGCAAGGAAGTGACACAAAATACATATTACAGGAGGTGCTATAATCATATTGCAATAGTACACATATGTACCTTGAGCCTAAGGGCAGAATTTTGATCAGTCTTGAAAGAATCCCTCTTCCAAGTAACAGTGTTTTCTTTCGGCCTCACCTACTTTTAATGGCCAAGCTTGCAGATTCTCTCTTGTGGTTTGGCCTTTTTCAGGGCTTGAAGAAGTGGTATACTGCCGTTAGCTGGCCAAATAGCATCTTGAGATCTATTATTCTTCCTTTTTTTTTTTTTTGTATGTGAAAGAACAGAGAGTAATCATTTCCTGCATATAGAGAAAAATTGGGTCTTGTAATCGGCCATGCTTTCTTTCATAGCACTAGGACTACCACATCTGAGTGTCAAAAATCCGGATGACCCCTAGATGGCAGGAAAGAGTCAAGAGTTTTCAGTATCTCTTTTTTTCAGGTTGACATGCAGGTCTGAAAAAAGGCTGCTTTAAGAATAGCAAAAAATGCAGTCCTTAGGTGAGGTCAGAATAATCTTTGAAACACACACATGATAACAATGTCAATTCTGCTCCACAAAGCCCCAGGCTACAATAAATGAGCCTTAATAGGTTACAAGAATCTTTGTACATTTGTGGGACTTGATTTGTATAGTTTGAGTTCAGAAACCTGTCAGGGATAACATGAAATTATTATTTGTATGCTAAGAACAGTAAAAATTTACATGATAAGGTGAACTTCAAGCACACAATAGGTAGCCTGTAGTTTTAACCTAGAATCTCTGTAATACTATGGAATCAGGCGTGGCCACGCATACCAAGCCCTCTGACCCCCTATTTTGATGCTAAAAAAAATGAAAAATACCTGTGGCAAAGTAAAGCACTACAGACAGTCTTCACTTAATGACTGCCCTGTTTAGTGTCCGTTTGAAGTTATAACAGCACTGAAAAAGTAACTTTACAACCAATCCTAGCACTTAAGACCATTGCAGTGTCCCCACAGTCATGTGATCAAGATTTGGGCACTTCGCAACTGGCGGGCATTTACGACTATTGCAGCATCTTGAGGACACATGATAGCTATCTGCGTGCTTCACAGCCAGCTTCCAACAAGCAGAGTCAATGGACAAGCTGGCAGTAAAATCATAAGTTGCAGTCACATGATGTCTCACTTAATGACCACAGCGGAAGTGAGATCATAAGTCTGTCATGGTCATGTGATGTCTCAATGATAGTGTTGCTTAGTGGTGGAGCTGCCGATCCCAGTTGTGGTCATTAAGCAAGGACTACTTGTAATCTCTTCTTAATTACCAAGAAGATACTTTGATTCAGCATGGACTTCATAGGCATTCTTGGAAAATAGAAAAGGTAGATGACTGTAGCCCAGTTGGTAAATTTGTCTACCTGTCCAGCAAAAGGCAAGTGGAGTCCTTGGTGCTCTCTGTGCTTGGCTGTTTGCTTGTAAATGTTTCATTACCCAACTTGGTAACATCATTAGTGCTAGTGAGTGTTGGGTTTGCTCCCTGTTATATACAGTAGTTTGCCCTGCCAGTGTTGGTGGGGGTGTGGTTTTCGCCTTGGTAGTTCCTTGATTAGGGTATTGTTTTCTGCTTGATTGTTTGTTTGGTGTTAATCCCTGCTTATCTGGGTGTTGGCTGCTGGAGAAGATATGTTCTAGCCTTTTTCGTTTCCTTCTTAGCTTTTTTATTGTCTCTTTTGAATGGTGTGTAAATGTGGTTTATGTGTCTATGGTTGGCTGATTTGTCTGAATGCCAAGCTTCCAGGAATTCCCTAGCGTTTTTGGATTTGGCTTGATATAGAATGCTTACGGTTTCCCTGTTGTCAGATTAAGGAATTTTCATCATGTGAAGACATGACTGCTAGTTGGTGTTCATGGATGTGCTCTGCTAGTCTGCCTATCGGTCCTACATAGTGGCTGTTACAGTCCTTACACTGTATGTTGTAGATAACTCCTGTTTTTTCTTCTTGAGCTATTGGGTCTTTTGGTTTACTTAAGAAGTTTTGGAGGGCTTTAGTTGGTTTGTGTGCTACAGTGATGCCATGTGGTTGTAATAGTCTGTCGGTTGTTTCTGAGAAGTTTTTGATGTATGGCTGTATTATCCTTTTCATAGCTTGCATTGGTTGTGCTGTAGTGAGTTGAGTGGTCAGGTACTTTTTGATAAAGTTGCATGGGTATCCATTTTGTTGCAAGAATAGGTGTATAGGTGGTCTGTTTCCTTTTTCTGGTGTTCTGGGTTGCTGCAGTGTGTTTGTATTCATCTGAATAATGTTCTTACACAGCTCTTCTTGTGGGTGGTTGAGCTGTTACTTTGGTAGTGGAGCACTTGGTTAATGTGGGTTGTTTTTTGATACACTTGCATTTCTAATATGCTGTCATTTCATCTGCTGATGAGGATATCCAGGAAGGATAGTGTGTTGTTGTTTTCTTCTTCCCTTGTGATTTTTATTCCTTTGAAGAAGTTGTTAACTGTTCCATGTGTCTTCTCTAGTTGTTCATTTTTTATTATGATGAAGCTGTAGCACTCCCATGCATACAATCAAAAGTATGGATCCGGTATGTAGACAACATCTTCGCCCACATATATAATTACCAAGGATAAAACTATATCCCCACCAATACTGGCAGGGCAAGCTACTGTGTATAAATAGGGAACAAACCACACACTCACTAGCACTGATGATGTTACTTAGTCAGGTAATGAAATGTCTGCAAGCAAACAACCAAGCTCAGAGAGCACCAAGGACTCAACTGTTCAACCTTGAGCTACATATATTCTCTTCTATTTTAAAAGGCAACTATAAGCTGTGGGTTGATTATATTCTGGGCTGAAAAAGTCTGGATGACTATAAGATGTAGCAGAGATGCAGCACTTTCTCCATCTCCTTGCTGCTGTCTAGTTGTTCCAGTTTTGTGGGCCACCTGTAGTAGCCCTAATTCTGGAGGATAAGAGAAGGTGAAAGAGAGCAATCTTACCAGTTTGTGTTATGGTAAAGTAATGTTTCTTTGAGTGCTCACATGGGATACCTCAAAATATTAAATGGGCCAATTGACACCAAAAGTGGAAGATCTTTGAGTGATTTCATCTGCCGATGTTTCCCATTGCTCAGGACTTGGCTTTTGTCAGCACTACAAAGTAGTCTGGACCAGGAGGCTGTCTCCACAGGAAAACTAAAACTATAGGCTACAGGAATAAAATATTGCAAATCTGATTGTGCCTTTCCTCCCCTCCCTTTTATACCCCAGTGAATCAGGGAGGAGTCAGCCTGAGACTCTTCTTAATACTATCTCCCTTCCTGGGGCTTAAGGAAAGTTTTGGACCTTTTTTGTTTACGTAATGGATTCTGAATAGGCCAAGAAGTTTCTTGAGATGGAGCTGTGGCAAACAGTGTTTGGACTCTAGAAGATTAATTTGACAGTAACTAGAATTAACATTAACTACTATGTTTTGCAAACCAGCTTCATACTTATTTCAGATTGATTGCCTCCTATCTTGGTTTATAAACCAGCTAGGTTACCAAAGTTAAACCAAACAACTAATAAATTATTAATTGTTTTGTGGAAAAAATATGTGTGTGAATGTGTCACTCATTAACACTGCTTTGCAAAATTGATCCTTTTTTATTATTCATCGGCCCCTTTAAAATTATTCATAACAATAAACAGAAAGGTAAAAATACAATACAAACAAATCTAGATTCATAGCTACATTGACATCTAAAGGCATTCTGTGATCTACCTTCAGGAAGGAGACATACAATGGTTTTGCACAAGAAAGTAAGACAGAAGGAAACTTCTAGGAAAAAAAGAATCAAAGGCAGATTCAGAGTTCAGGTTAATCCTGATTATGCCAGAATTGTGTTCCATAAGCATGTCTTAATGACTAGACAACTAGTCTTGTCTGCACAACTATGCCATGCTTCCAAGCCCTTCTGTGTGAATCATCTGTCAGTAGACAACCTGTGATCTGTGAAGGACGGATGGCTTGGTGGGAATCCTTGGCTGAGTATCAGACATGTGTGAATAGGAGACATTAAACACATCCAGCTGTGATGCTGTCCTTACAGTGCAGTCGTTTGTAATACTCTCAGAGTGTACAGAACACTTTGTGCAGTTTAGTAAACTCCAGCCTTTCCAAAGTTTCGGTTCAGATGCCATATGCTTTGATTTGGAAGCCTGAGTCTCCCATATGGCTTGGCTTTCCACAGACATTACTCCTTGTATTTGTCTAATTTGGACATTTATTTCCTTCAGCTTTATGTAAATATCTTCTGCAACAGGTTAAAGCCAAACAGAAGGAAGACATCGGAAGAAAAATAACAGGAGAAGAAATAATATAATTTAGTGCCTGTTGTACTGTTTCCCTCCATACTTAAGGATTAGATATATTAAAAAGTTTTTGAAGAGCAAAAAGCTGGGGGAATTTTAGCAATATCCCTTCAAAACTGAGCGCTTATATGTGTTTGTGAATGTCAACATTTTGGCCTCAGTTTGTTCCTTGGTTAAATATTTAAGTATTGACATCTAAGTGAGAATTTGCTGCTATCCCCTGCCTGGATGTACAAACGCATAAAAGGGGGTGAAAGAAACTGGCAGTGTGATGCTGAAATCAGTGTGAATAAATGGTATCGGAAAATGGCCTTGCCATTGCCTTCACCTAACTCTTGCTTAATGCCATGGGGCCACCTAGAATGTACGGATAATCCTTTCTCCTGAGATGGACAACTTGAGTGTACAGAGAGAGGCAGAAGTTTCATGGTTTAGAGAAGGGTGGTCAGGATTAGCTCTAGCATTGAGCCTTCTGCCAACAAAGCTCACTTATCTGCTGGCAGGGGTGGGAAATAGAGGGTGGCATCCTCCTCCAAGTGATTGTGTGGGTATTATGAGGAATTAAAATGATAGCTCCTGGACCCAGCTACCCAGTGTGAAATGTGACAAAAGGAGGCTTAGAGCACACATCAAAGCATGATCTGTGCAGAGTGCTGGAACCACAGCAGCAGCCTAAGTATCTTAGATGCTGCACTGTATCTCAGTCTTATATCTTCATTACTGCTACTTTGCATTTGGATAAACTATTATTGTTTGTAAAAATCTGGCACACTGAAGCATTTCATTCCTTCCCATGTATGGATGTTTGCTGCCAGAATTGTTTCCCATTCCCACTGCAAGAAGACTCTGGTGCCCGTATGGTCTAAAGTGGCTAGCATCTATCAATGGGCTTTATGAGGATTCTCCTTTACAGCTTCCCTTAAAGGGTGTAGGAACATTTCAAGCTAGTTTTATAGGGAGTACCATGGAAGGGAGGACTTGTGAAGAAGAAGAAGAAGAAGAAGAAGAAGAAGAAGAAGAAGAAGAAGAAGAAGAAGAAGAAGAAGACGACCACCTTTTTCCTGGTTATTCCCCTCTGGTTGCCTGTGGGGCAGGACCTCATAAAACTCCCAGCTTTGTCATTCCTGCTGGCTGAAACCCAGTAGTGTGGAAGAATATGCTAGATGGCTTATGAGCCAACAGACCATACCCTTTACCTATAAGATCTTTAGTACTAGAGTGGAGCCAAAGTTTTCAGCCTAGCTATAGTAGGCATTCAGAGTACAATGAGAAAAATTGACTTAGGGTGGCAGAATTTTGGTGATTTGGGGGACGGGGAGAAGAAACAGGAACATAGCATTTGTTTTACTTAACTATACAAGATAGCTAAGTTTTTTTTAATGCTTTAAATTAATAAAAAGATTATTTTGTTTAAAAAAGGTTCTTGAAATATAGGTTTAAGCCAGTGTCCATAAACTCTACAAATCTGGAGCCAGTTTGATACTAGAATAGGGAAAGAAGGGACAAAAATGTTGCCAAATGTCATTGATTTCTGAGAACCTGCCACAGATCTGAAAATCTTAAGAGAAGAAAACTGACCACTCATCTAGCAACAATGAATGGGTGCAACAGAATGTTGGTCTGCTATGCTAATTAAGAAATGTAATAGGACAAGGACCATTTTTACTATTCAAGGCCAAATGAATACAATGACACTTTTTGATCCACTTTTTTTATGCATAGCCTACACTTGGCTTGGCTAGTCACATGTTAGGCATGCCTGAATGCTTGTGTACAGTGTCACTGGGCATGTACTGAGTATGTCTATTTAATACTAATTACACACACACACACACACACACACACATGTGGAAGGATTTCAGTTTAAAAGCCTCCCAAGTTAATCATTTGATACTATTAATTGTTGTTGTTTCTTATTTTGTTTCAAGGGTTCCAAATATACAGGAACCGTGCTTAGTACCAATGTGACATTGCTTGAAGTGTGTTTAGATCTGAGTGATCCTAGAGTTTATATACACATAATGAAATTTAAAAAGCTGTTATGTAGTCAAAGCTGTCCCATTACTCATATCTGTTTAATACCCTGGAATCTAGGCTTTACATCAATGTTCCTGAACTTGGGGCTCTCTGGTTTTGTTGGGCTATAGTTCCCATCAACTCTAGCTAGCATGTGGGCAAAAGGTGATAAGAATTGGGGTTATTGGTCCAAGCATGACAGTTGGGGAACAACCAAAGAAAAGGCCTTTCTCTCATGAGCTCAAAGCCTCTTTTCTTGCTGATGCAGCATAGTCCAAAGTCTTATCTGATGCTCCGAAACTTTATTGGTAAAAGATTATCAATATTATTCAGTTTTATCAATGTGGATCATAGTTCATGTCCTCTCACAAGTTTCCTTAGGCCCTCTGGTTTATTTGAGTGCTGTGAAATGTAGTACTCCAAGTCCAGGATATATTTCAGTAGACAGGAAAAGGAGTGGAGGGATAAAGAAAATGGAGAACTGTGAGAAGGCTATGTTTAGAATTGTTATGTAATGAAAAGTTCTAAGATACAACTCTGGAGTCTGGATTAAGAACTCTCTAAGAAAGAGCACAGCATGCTATCTGGTAATATGTAAGCAAGATTCCTGTTATAGAATTGTATAGGATTTCGTACATATCAAAGCACTGCTTTATAGACACTATTCAAGAACTTACTCTAGACATGGAGGAGGAAGGTATGTGTACCTTTACATAAACCAGATTATATCCTTGCTTCATTAAGCCATGTGTCCTTTTAAACTTCTTCAGGCCAAAGAATCTGCTAGTCTTTTAAAAAAAATTCTCAGGACCTCTGTCCAAGAAGCCAAGCTCTAGTGATAGAAACTTGGCTATGTTTGAGTGATTCACCCTTAGTCTCTCACAGAACCACATAATTTCTTGCAGAACTCTGTATTCCATAGAACACAGTTTGAAAACCCTGCTTTATTGTTATTGCTAGTTGTTCTCCAGCAGAAGGGCTTTCTAGTGGCAATGTGGAAACGTCTGGAATTTAAGCACAGAGTTAATTGTTTTTTCATGCAAAACATGCACTCTACAAATGTTTGTAACTGGTTTATCCTGTAGAAAACCTGCAGGGGAAAAAAGAAACAATTACACTAATGAAAGCAAATCCCAAATATCATCATATATTGCTCACTTATCTGTAAGCAGTTTCCTTCCTCCAAGGGGATCTGGTTTTCCCGTTGTTACCATATCATATCATGCCATGGAACACCTTCCACTTTATGATTGCCAATTACTATGAGAGTTAGATTAGCTTGAAAGACAGTGACCAATTGATCTATATATCATCAAGGCCAACCAAAGGATCTCTTTCCACAGTGGATAACCAGATACTTCTCAGGAAGCTCACAGCAAAGACATGCAGGCAAAATGCATGTATGAAAAGCCATGCCTGCACCTCCATAACTAGGGATATTTTAATAAATGGAATAGGAAAATCATCCTTGAAATGAGCTTTTTTGCTACCTGAATTTATTTCTCCACACAATCACCATAATTTGCTACAGACGTTTGCCAATGAAGGACAGCTTCTTAAAAGTGTCATGAAAGAACGCCATACTTTCTCTCTTCAGTCAGGTTCCAACAGTCCTTTCCATCTCTTAATCTTAATGCCCAAAGAGGTATTCTTCAAATTTTGGGAAAATGTGGAAATTGCATGGTGCCAGGGACTGTATGGTGGATGGGGTAGGATGGTGAGATCCAACTTTGCAATCGTCTCACTGATGGCTCATAAGTGTGAGGCCTAATGTTGTCCTGTTGCAGCAAAACTTCCTTCTTGTGCTTCTAAATTCTGCCTAATTGTTGTTTCAAAATTCCGAGTGTTTCAGTGTAGCAGTCTATAGTGATGCCAGATTCAAGGAAATCCATGCGAGTAACACCATCTGTGTCCCAAAGCACTGTAACCATTTCACAAACAATAGCAACCCCACCTTTTCTCACAGCAACTTCCTGCCAACTGAAGTGAAAGAACAGATGTCAAAGAAGAGCTTCTAGAGTTAGGGTTCTAGGGTGTCAGTATTGCTATCTGTTGGTGACTTACAACATTGGAGGCATTACTTTTCATTCAATCTTCATAACATGATGATACTATGGTATATTGTTATTGTTATTCAGTTGGCTTTATCTTCATTATTGTGTAGTTTCTTGGGTTAGTTTTTATAATGTTTTCTTCGGTATATGTTTAATTGTTTTTAAGCTAAGAATTGGTTGATTTAGAAATAAAAGAAGTAAGAAAGTAAAAATGAAAATGGCATGGATGTGGGTCTTCCCAATCCAACTCTCCAGATTAAACTTCCCCAACATGAAGCCCACGAAATTGGTTAAACTACAACTCCCCATATTCTGCCCCAGTAGCCGTACTAGCCATCGATGATAGTAGTTTAGTCTAACACATTGGAGGGACCAGAAAGGCCATAGAAACACTTTTTTTTGTTGCCTTTGAATCAGTCTTGACTCCTGCTGACTGCCTGGACTAGACCCTGCAGTTTTCTTGACAAGGTTTTTTTTTTTGGGAAATGGTTTGCCATTGCCTGCTTCCTAGGGCTGAGAGAGGGTGAATGGCCCGGAGTCACCCAGCTGCCTTCATGCCTAAATCAGGACTGGAACTCACAGTCTCCTGGTTTCTAACCTGGTGCCTTAACCACTACATCAAGCTGGCTACACAAACTTGGCTTAACTACTATACCAAACAGGCTCTCCAGAAGGGCTACTGCAGTTATTATACCATGGTTAAAGGAATTTTACATATACAGTACAGGTAGTCCTCACTATCTGACCATTTGTTCAGAGACTGTTCAAAGTTACAACAGTGCTGAACGAAGGGACATATGACCTGACCTGAAGTTAAGGCGATCTGGGCCCTTGGCAATTGGTTCATCCTTACGACCAGTTGCCAAGTGCCCCACGATCATGTGATCACCATTTGCAACCTTCCCTACTGCCTGCCAGTAATGTATACTGCCACTGCCGCCTGCCCGCCGAGAGGATTCCCTCTTGTCTCTGAGGGCTGCCTGAAAAGCTGCTCCATGCGCTAAATCACCAGTGGCAAAATCCTGCTTGGATTTCAACACAAAGGTTTTCAGGGCCCTAAACTAATCAATACAATCTGGAAATTCTTTGTAGGTCTTGCCATGATTATATATACCTGGAGCTTTTCACTGTGCAGGAGCTCTCAATTCATTTTTACCCACATGCAGACAAGTAAGGGCTGTGTGTGCAACTACTTATAGTGTACAGCAGACTCAAGTGTGTCACACAGTATGTGCTCCAATCTAATTCAGACTATGTTTCAAATGGATGTTTCATAATACCTGGATATATACTGGTTTTCATTTTTTCATCACACGAAGCAAGAAGTTCCTGATGCAGAATGTCTCCATTTTACAAGTATCCAGTAAGTTGTATTAGGGATAGACCAAAAAGCTTATCCAGTGACCCAGCAGAAAATTGAACTGAAGTCCAACATCATAGGCATGACTGAACCAGCCTGGTCCATGGATTTCTTTGGCATTCATCCTATGCTTGTCACCAATATGAATAGGGATCCCTACTAAGTTCCAATCCTAGCACTGCTGAGGTTGAAGGCTCTTAATTATCCCCTGCCTGCAAGAAGAATAGGCACCTTTTCTGTGTATTTGTGTGTAGGAAGCATTCCCTCCAGAATTATTTGTTTGGACCTGCACAGCAAGGCTGGGGATGGCGAGGATGAAGTAAATAATGGATGGGACCAGAACTAGGAGTTGTTGGGTCCACTAATTTTCTCTTTGATATTTTTTAATCCATCTCCCAGCCCCCCCGCCCTCCTTTTGACATTTCTTCTGTTTCCCTTACAGGGAAACCGTCTGGTGAGAAAAGACAATTCCCACCCCCCACACAAAGTCTGAATGAATAGTTTGCAGAAGATTTTTGAGGGCTGCCTATGGTTCCAAGGTTGCCCTCCTGCAGGCAACTATCATCTGCAGGAGTCACATATTATCACTGCTCTGCTTTAATACAGCATGAATAATGACATGTGTGTTTCTTGTATTGCCTGCCTTGAATGTGCAGTGCCTCGGGCCATGTCCAAGAGACTGGTGTGCATTTCAGATTACGTTTGGTTTAGCCTCTGAGGCACCATTTAATCAAATATGATAAAATGTTGATACACTTCTTCTTTCAGAAAAGCTTTCATCTCTTTCCTTCTCCCTTACAGAAAATAGAAGGAACATGACCCAAGAACTGGGTCTTCCAAGAGTATCTACAGGGTATGGTTAAAAGGAAGTCATGATGGCGGCTGCATGATTGAAGCTCTGCCTAACTCTATGTGCGGTTGTGACACATGCAGGAAACAGGTGGAGCTTCAAATGCACCATCTGAACCACCATTTTGACCTTTTTGCCCATACCCTGCAGATATGCTTGAGCTCCTCTTTTGTTCTTAGACCTCAATCAAATTAGGACTACTTCAGTTTATTTTAATTATTTCAGTTGCTAGTTCTGCCTCAGGAGCTCATGGCAGAACTGCACCACTAAATATACATGTTGGAAATCAGACCAGAAAGGGTGTGGCTATAAAGTGGAGCAGAAACCTTAAACCTGGCATTGTTTTGGCTAGGGTGGTCCCAAATTTGGGGGCCTGGATTCAGAACTTGAAAGAAACTTTATCCTGTCTGACTGACTGAACTTTCAGCAGCAAAAACAGCTGCATTCAACAGAGTGGGGAACTTTGCACTGACTCTGATTTTGTAGAATTTGGTGATTAGAAAAAGAAATCTTTTGATATGTAAATTTCCAAAGAAAAGGGAAGGAAACCTTCCCTTTAAATCTCTTCCAACACTATAGTTCTAGTTCCCCACTAATGGGATAGTAAAGTAGCAAAAGAGGTTTGTTTGTTTGTTTTAAAAGACAGCTGGACTAGTATTGCTTATGAATACCACCATGGAATGATGTTACAGTTATATCAGGTCCCTGAGACCAGATATAAAGTTTCAAAAAACTTCCTTAAGAGATAAACTTTTCCATCCTTGAGGCAACACCTTACTTGTACGGATGTTACAACTTCAGCAGCTGCCTTTTCTTGCCAAACCACCTGTGAACTGACTCCCAGGAGGCAAAGATGAAGATAAGGCCCTCGATTTACCGGCGGAAGCGTCCTCCGTCATCGGGCCACTCAGCTCTCTTATACCTCTCTTTAGAAGTGCAGTGGGAAGACGAAGATGGTGTATGGATCAGCGTGCAGCCCAGACATTTCTTTTTTCGCCTACTTGTCCAGGCTATTAACACTGTCCTCTTTTCCCAGATACTGATAGTGAAACAGATAGACCTCGCAGCTATAATCCATCTAAACAACAACAACAACAACAAAACAACAATTTAATCATTAAGTAGAGTCAGGTAGATCATTCTCGAGCAGATGCAACAAGTTTCCATGCAGTGCAAAGATAGTTTCAAAGAACTCAATTCAGTAAGTGGCATTTTAAGTATTTCGCTACTCTGTAACTGAACGGATAATCAGGCAAAACTGTGCTCAGGTGCCCACCAGTATATCTACAGGGACACTGGGCCTGACCAATACTGAGGGGGGATGTAGCTCAGACCTCTCTGATGTAAATCTGTCCTGTGTTGTGGAACATGCCTTGCAATTCTGCATTTAACAAAATACAAAAAACAAAGCCTAGTTAGTAGTGGAGGGCTCTCATCTGGAAGTACCACACATTAAATCCCATTACAGTAAATATATGTAATCTGGATGGTATTGTCTGAATGCTTGATACATACATAGATTTGCAGGGATCATCCAGTTATTCATACTAAAATAGCTAGGTCTATTTTACAACATTCTTTTTTTTTTTTTAAACCTTTCTTTAGTGTTTTCTAGACCCAGTTATAGACTCCATTTACATGCTGCTGTTTTACAAGGAGGACATTCTTGTCCTAACACCCAACACTATGCTAGCATTTTTTAAACTGTGGTTTGTTGAACAAGCCAGTATGGCCTGGTTCATACAGAACACTAAGCCATAAATGGGTGAGTTCACATTATTACAGTAAACCAAGATGATACAATGTGATACGTAATACTATAAATACCACCCTCCCAAGATTCATTTGGTGCTGACTCTGCTGTCTTTTAGAAAAGCTTTAAAAACTTGGTTTTTCAAACAGGTGAGAGGCCAGGACAATCTGTGATCCCACTTGATGGATGATGGTGTTGGATACATTATCCCCATCCACCAGATTGTTTCCTTCATGGTGCGGAATAGAGGAGAGATCACCTGGTGTCCTACTTTCTATCTTATTCTGCTGCTGTTATGTATATAAAAGGGTTAAGGCTGGAAGAACCAAGGCCAGTTCCTTTCCGATTGTCCATGCTAATTATCGGCAGTATTGTTTCCAGTAGCAGTGGAAAGTTCTTTGCCTTTCGATAGATATAGAGATATCAAGATAAGGTAGATTGTTGATATTAAGTTCTCCACCCTTTTTATCTCCTGCCTATTGTTGATGTCTCTCTCCCTGCTTTGGCTTGCCTTTTGTCCTGTTTTACTAGGTAACTGATGTGATGCTTGTTGATGTTTAACAAATAAACAGCAAGCTCTATTTTTGCTAGCCGAACTGAGCGGCCTGTGTGCTTGCTCTGATCTGGAGAGAGGGATGGACTGTGAGTGTGCTGGGTGCAAACTAAACTGGAAAGTACCCGCAGTAATTTTCCAATAGATGGGTAGCGGGAATTCCCATATTTGTATATCTTCCCAATATTTCTGCATTTGTTGTGTATTCTTGTGATGGTTTAACTTTGCATACTGTCTTAAGTCTGATGGTGTCGTCGTCATCATCATCTGTAAACCTAGTCAGAGAACCTGACTTGCTTCTCCTTTTGGTACAGACCCTGCGTGTTCACATTATTCATTCACACTTTGCTGTTCTAATGCCAGAGATGATGGAGAACTATTTTGAGATTTTGTGTGGGGCCTTCTTCTCACCACGCCATTAATAAAACCCTTCCCTGAATAAGTAACAGGATTTCCAGGTCATATTGTGCCCTGCCAAACAGGTTTCTGTCATTGTAATAATGAAGGGCTGCCTTTGGAAATACCACGTGTAGGAGAGAATTCCTAAAGAACTTTCTCCAAGAAATACCTAAAGAATGGTCTCAGATCTCTGTGGAATTACATCATGGATTTTGCTACAAAAGGTTTGTCTGTTGTCTGAATGCAACCTTTGTCAAACCGAGCCTTTAGTCTCAAGTTGAATATTGTTTATTAAGGCAACATTTCGTATTCTATAACTGAAAAGAGGTGAGACTGATGGAGGTCTGAGGAACAGAAAATGGCCACACCCATTTTAGACTTTTTTCACTACAGATGATTAACCCCTACACCATTGGGGGAGGGGGGAAAGGGGCATATTTTGGGCAAAAATTTCAATTTGACTTAAAATATATTCCATTTATTAGACACATTCATGTTTTAGTGGTGCTGAGTACCTTTCCCTGTCCTTGCAACAACATCTTTAAACATTTCCTGGGAAACTTCCTGCCACCCTTTACTTAAGGGGAAAAAAGTGAATTATGTCTGTGTTTGTGTTTTCCAGATGAAATTATCTGTTATGCCTGCATGCTATAGAATTCCCTCTGGAGGCTGGCTCCTGATCATTGCTAGTTTTGAGTGATTTATAAATCCAGGGAAAAAATTGCACAGCATTGGGAGGGAAGCTGTTTTAATAGCATTAACTACCTGTCCATGCTTCATTCCTGATGGGTGACACTTTTCCCCTGATCAGATTCTTCTTAGAAAAAGACTGGTATTGACTTTTTCATTTGCTGATGATCAGTGGTGCCTTTGTGGCCAGAAGTCTGGGCACAGGTTTAGAGCCCCACAGCCTTAGGGCCCCCCAGTTCGGTGCTATGCATGTTAAAAAACAAAAATTGCAGAGATCCTGTCCTGCCCCTTTATTCCTCCATTAGAGAAACAAAGATGCTAGCCTTTATATGAAGACTAGATGCTAAATGGAGACTAAATAAAGGTTATATGAAGGCTAAAGTCTACATGAAGCCTTTATAGGAAGACTGTACTTCAGCTTCATAGGACTGCAGCCCACAGAACTGAAGCCTATTACCATGGAATTATTATTACTGTTACTGTTATTTTATTATTTTACTAGCCTTATAGGCCACTCCAACTGTGTTTGACTCTAAACAGGTACAAGCTTACAAAAACAGAAAGATTAAAACCAGACCTAACAATAAAAGCATAGCCATATAATAAAATAACAGTTAATCAAGACTGACTCCACTGATTTCACTGGATGGAAAGATAAAGTCTCGCTCAAACTGTTGCTAAATCCAGTGCATTTACAAACACACCCTCCCCTGCACTTCTGGGCCGCTGACTGTTACAGAGCAAAGTAGGAGCCTTTCTTCTCCCAGTCCTGTCTCGGCAGCGCTCCTTCTTTTACCATGCAAACTGAAACTGGGACTTCCATGGGGGAGGGCTCAAACAATTTCATATGTGCATAGAAAGGGACAGAGCTTCAATCACATGGTTGCTGGTTGTGACCACTGTTTGCATTTTTTGACCCACCCTATGACTGCTGCTGAACTGAAAGAAAAGTCCAGAGTATAAACAAACAATTACCCATGAAATTACTCACAAAACTACATCTTATTGAGTTCTATTTCCTATTAATAAAGATTTGGGAAGCTAAGTCTTTTTCTTCTGTTAATTGTACCTAAATTTGATGATTCCTTCATTCTCCTTCATTCCTAGTAAACAAACAAATGCTTTAAGAGATATATAGTTTCCCCCTTCCCTTTCCCTCTCTTCTCTCTTTTTGTACATAATAAAAAATTTTGAAAAAGAAGGATCATGAAAAAGTTGATCTCCAAAAGCTGTGCAGTCTTGGACTCAGTTAGCACTAGGAGAAGATATCGCAAGGAAATCCCAGGGCTGTAAACTAGACTGGGATTGTGAAAACAACATTCTGGATGAAAGCAAAGGCAAACTGCTTCTGTACTGTTGCTAAGAACTTCATGGAGATACAATTGGTTTGATCTTTTTTAAAGCTAGCCAGGTTGGTACCAATCACTTTTCTTTTTAACATTTGCTATCACTGCTGTACAATTTTGTGCTCAGCCATGATGTGCATAGCTATGGTTTACTGAATAATCCATCATTGAATAGGTTTACATTACATGCTAAGCTATGAATCACAAGTTACAAACTGCAATGGCAAGGTTTACACTCTGTGCCAAGCTAAAATCAAACAAATCACATTATGGTTTAGTATAATGGGTGAATCAGCTATTGAGAGAACTTTTCTTTATGGCCAGAAAAATTAATGGCAGTGTTTGTGCATTGTGTGAAGACCTCCTTTCTTTTGTTCTGTCCCCCTGCCCACTGCTCTGGTGTTTGTCGAGTTCCTGTTGGTTTAGCTGGTAAAAAGGTCAGAAATGTTGGAGGGGGAGGGATGTTGTGTTCTCTGATTAGGTAGATAAAATAGCAACTCTTTGTTATGTCCAGACTTCTCTTCACCTCACATTTGTTGTTTGTTTGTTAAGCCACAAGTGCACAAGCTGCTTTGCTCTAACAGGGCACAGCCCTTAACTGAAGCTCACAGACACTGTCCACTCCTTATATTATGAATGAGAGTGACTTTTCCATATTTTTTTCATCCTGATCTTTGGAAAATTTCACAGCTTTGTAGGAGTCATAAATATGGCAACCCAGTTCAATGTCAAGGCAACTTTCAGGGTTTCACTGTAGGAAGGGACAGAAGGCAAGCCATTGTGAAAAGATTATTTTATTTTAAAAATATAGAGCAATTAGTCTCCAAACTCCAGAAATCCAGCATGGATCATAATTAAATCTATCTGTGCATCCCGGAAGAAACTGCCTGTGGTTCCCCACTATTGCCAACTGAAGAGATGCTCAGATGTTCTCAGGTGGCTACATCTGTACTCAAGTAGTAGCCATCAGAATTACTGGCTTTCCTGAAACCAGGAGCATCCCGGGGGTGGGGGTGGGGGTGGGGGGTGGCAGAGTAAAAAAGTCAAGCTGGTGGCTGTGACTGCACAATCAAAATCTTGTCCCTTTTTAAAATGCATCACAAAAGGGGTCAGGGCTTCAATCATACAGTTGGGGCCACCATCTTGACTTTTTTGACCCTCCCCCATGGAGATCCTTACCTGAAACTGCTAAAATCTGAACTGTTTCAGGGAAGGCTATGAATGACTGAGTTGACACTGATGAATGACTAATTATTTCTGTTGGCATCTTGTACTGGTATTTGATTTTTACTATTGTTATTCTTATTGTGGATGCTTTCTTGCATTACCACTGTATATGGTTGTGATGAACTGCTGAGAGAGTCTGGCTGAATGCAGCAAGTACACAGAGAGACAGACAGATAGTACTCCTGATGGTGCATGGCTATAATGACTATAATTTAAGTAGAAATACAAGACATTTCACAGGAATGAAGAAATCAAGAGTCAGGATATCTGTGTACTTGCTCTCTCTACTCTGAGTCATCATAATAAACACCTATCACATCATTCTGTTTCAGTGTAATGCAAAGTGCAGAAAAAGAATGAGAAGTAGTGAGCAAAAGTAATTAAGAGCAGAGAGCAGAGAAAAGAGAAAAGGACATCAAAATGAATCAAATTTACACCAAAATTATTCACTGCATTTCCCCATGCTTTTCTATATCCTTGCAAGCCATTCTTAGTGCCGCCATGATCATACCCTGCTTCATAGATCACCTTTTGTTCTTTAGGCTTGTCATTGTTCTTTTTCAGGACCTCATCAGCTTCATCCAACCATGACTTTTTCAGTCTTCCTTTGGACCCTCTTTTCTTTGGACCCAAAGATCCTTCATCCATTTGTTTGGTGATTTGATCCTCACTCATTCTCTCTATATGACCAAACCATCTCAATGTATTCTTTCTTACTGGTCACTCAGCTAAATTTATTCCTCATTCATTCTTAATCCTTCTTGTTCTGTTACATATACCTCTTGAGTAGCCCATTCTCAGTGCATTGAATAGCCCATTCTCCTGACATACCCAGGTCTCAATTCTGTAAAACAAAGTTGGCAAAACCCTTATATATACAACATTTTCACTTCTTTTGACAAATATTCATTCCTTGCAACATATGGCAGACTGTTCACTACCTTTCTGCCAACCCTTGCACACTTTAAAATTTCTCTATCCGTTTTCCCATCTTTAGTAAACGTTCTACCAAGATACACAAAATCTACTTGCTCTAATTTCTCATCATGTACGGGCAAATTTTAATAGTTCATTCCATTTTCCCTGTTGAGCACAACTGCCACGGCCCTCGATACATAGTTTCAAATTCATACTTCTTGCTGAATTATATAATCTAAAATTATTCTGAAAATCAGCTAAAAAATCAGCTGAAAATCATTCATGTTCTCAGCCAACAATATGGCATCATCTGCATATAGAACACAATACATCGATGTCCTTGGCAAACACATCTCTAACATTATCCCCATGTTCACTTTCAGATCATTTACAAATGTTCCATTTATTCTCATGCATGCTTTTCTTCCATAATCTATAGCAATTGTCACATTCAGCAACTAACCTTCAACTCCATATTCATGCAAATGTTCACTTTGTCGTACACTTTCTCTGAAACAATAAATACATAAACTTTTTTCTTTTCTCAATGACTTGCTGAAATCTAGCCTGCACACCCTGTGCCCAGTGTAAAGTGCTTTTTTTCCCCAGTGACATATTTGCTCCATTTTAGAGATGTGTATAAATCTATCCAAGGAATAACATGTCACTCTAAATCTATATTCATGGTAAAAATAATTTTAAAAACTATTTGGTAAAGCTCTAAAAAACAAATATATGCCATACTTCTCATTTTCAATATTTTTTATATACTGTACATTTTACCTATGCTTCAGAGTGGGTGTTCAGATTATTATCTTAAGTGTGGCGAAAGTGAGCAAACCTGAAGTGGCCACATCTGAATAGTGATTTCAAAGTCTGAGGCCACCTGGAACAGCTTCTGCCTGGATTGCATTCTGTTTTCTGTTCTGAATGTCCTCTTGAGGAGAAATACAATTGCATGGCTTTGCTCATAATGCCCGTAGAGTCCTTGCTGTGAACAATAACAGCTGAATGGCTAAAAATAGTTCAGAATCATTACATTCACTTACCTGCTTTGATTCACATACACAGTATGATGATGGTGATGTTTTTCTTCATTAAGGAATAACGCGGTATCAAGAACAAAGAAAAAGAACCACCTCTTGGACTGGTATTCTTTGGAAATTCGAGTTCTTGTAAGATACAATATGAGCCCAGCCAAGTGTGTGTGGGTTTTGTTTTGTTTTTTTGCTAAATCCACAGCTGATGTAGCTGAAAAATGTGCTGCTATTTCGCCTAATGCAGCAATAACTATAGAGATGATGGTGATGATAATGATGATTTAAATAACTTATTCATTCCTTGCTATCACGGTGCCAGTATGGCTATTATGGCAGTCCATAAATAGATGCAGTGCAACCACAGGTGGGAGCTCTGTTAGTCAAACAGACTGTAAATGTAGGTCAGTGACACAAAGTTTGTGGCATTCTGTATGCCAGGTCATATGTTCAAAATAACCTTGGACTAAGCACAAAAAGTTGACCCCAACCTGGATAACCCCTATATTAGGAGGGCACCTGGAGTGACCAGTCTTAGCATGTAAGGAAGAAACTACAAAATAAACATTTTCCAAGATTGGTATCCTACACATCAGAAAATAAGATTAGTCTTCCTGCAGAAATGCAGAATATTGCTGAGGATTACCTCTTTGCATTGCAAACACACTATTGTTGTGGCTTGATTCCTCTAACTGTGTATTGCTTTATGCTGGCTGGAAGCATAATACTGCTACCATTCCAGGATCCTGATGTTGTTCCATTGCGTGTTGTTGTTGTTGTTCAGTCGTTAAGTTGTGTCCGACTCTTCGTGACCCCATGAATCATATCACGCCAGGCCTTCCTGTCCTTCCATTGTGTGTATGGGGGCCCTATTGCAGAAAGCACATGACTTGAAAGCAAGAGCTGAAGAATCATTCGTGTCCCAAGGCGGGGATTAATTTTATATTGCTCTCAGGGCACGCTTATCAAGAAGATGTTTTGATTGGTAAAATATATTGAAATACGTAAACTGACAGGATGAAAGGATGCGTGCACAAATATGAATAGGCATAGAGTGTGGGGCTCTATCTCAGTGTTTCAATTGTCCAGAAGAAGTTGAGAATTTAACTATCCAGGCAAACATCTTGCTTAATGCTAGTCATCAGAATGCTTTTCCTGTAGGCTTGGCTTCTTTGCAGTTGTAAACATTTCCAAAGCATATCTGACACTGTAGGAAAAAAAATGCCTGAAAAATGAAACTTGTTGCTGAGTGAACTGGGTAAATGGATTTCTAATTTTATTCAAGGATAACATTGATTTGCTGTAGCCTCTCTGTTGATAGAATTTCAAGTTCAGAGGCATGCAATCTGCAACACTAGAGCTATGTGCTCCCCTCCCAAATCCCCAGTTATTGTTGTAAAGTTTCAATGTCTAATGCAACAGAAGGCAAAAAGAAGAACAAAGGTTAACAACATGGGATAATCACACTAACCGTGTTTAATTAAGTGTAATTTCATTTAAAAGTTTAAATCCAATTTAGGTATAGTCATGGCTGCACCAGCTTTTTGAAGTGTGGTTCTCTGCACATCCCTTAAAGGCAACTGCTGTCCTTTGCTTAAAATAGTTGGACCCCCGTTATGGGTTATATATTCTTAATTTTCCGTTTTTCCACAAAGGCATTAAAGGTAGTGTTCAAGGTTCTGTCCTGTGCCCCCTCCAGATGCTGATTGAGTCCACCTGCTCCCACTGTATTGACGGTGACTTTTTAGGGTTTCAAACAGGGATTGAATGGGGAATCTTATTGCATGCAAAGAAAGAATGAAGAACCAGATGATACCTCCTGTAAAACCAACTTTTAGCCTTTACTGCTAGGATAATCATGAATGACTTTTTAAAAAATTAGTCCTATAAAATGAACAGAAAGGAGTTATTTTACTACTAGTGAACAGGAGTGATAAAAGGCAATGCATGGTATAATATATAGTTACCTTTGAACTACATAGGATGATTACAGGTGCGGCAAGACAGAGATATCCATCAATAATAATGATGCTAAATAATCTACAGGCCACTTGTTCAGATTGGCTTAGGTGAGGCAGTCATAGTTGAATAAACACAGTTTGCCTAATATAGAAAAAAATTAATCTAATAATGGACCTTTCCTTCAACAGTGCTCTAGGGCACCATGCAAGGTGTGGATTGCTTATTATGATTTGCATAATGTGGTGAAAGCTAACCAATGGTAGAGCACCTCACAGTGTTTGTTAGGCCTGTTCTAAATTTGATCTGAGGATCATAATTAGCATCAGAAATAGAATTACAAAGTTGGAGGAGTCATGGAGGCTGTCTTTCCTAACCCCATCCTTGAGTCTCCGGGAGTTGGGCAGCTCATAAATGTAATACTATTATTATGTAAGAAATGCAAAGACTGAGTGCCTCAGTGGATGGCAGCCCAGTCATTCCTTGACTTCCCATGGGTGGGGACCCACCATCTCTCTAGGTAACATTTCATTTTTGAACTGCTGTTCCCATTAAGGAAATTTTCATTACTAAGGCTTTCTTACTTCAGTGTGATAGTCCTCCAAGTGCATCATGTTGCCCTTTAATCTTCTTATCAACTAGGGGAAACCTTCAATCTTTCTTCCTAGAATGATTTCAATATCTCTACCATCTCTGTTGTTTTCCTTTGAATTCTTTCCAGTTTGTCTGTATCTTTCTTAAAATTCTTAAAAGAACTTGCTAGAGGAAATCTAAGCAATGCATAATGAGGAGGACTACTACTTCTGATGGTCTGAAAGCTATCACTCTATGAATACAACCAAAACACATTAGCTTTGGCTCCCTAATAATATGGTTTGTAATTGTTTGTCTCTTTAGCAATTGACTATATTGTATGGTTCCTTACCTTCTCTTTGACCCTGGTCATAATGCACATTCTCTTGTTCTCTCTTTATCTCTCTATCCCCATCTTTTTTTTTTTTATAGGAATGAATTACCAGAACAAATTTTACGTAAGCAAATGAATAGAACAACTAGTCACAAGTATGGGTGTAACAAGGTGAGACTGGGATGCAGTTACTGAAACTTCATTAGCCAAACATTAGCTCAGTGAATACATCTCAGAAGAATATAAATAGGCATATAAGAGAGTCAATTGCCTACCTGCATTTCTCTAAAAATACTTAGCACATATAAAAATAGATGCATATTTTTAATGCATGCATCTATAAATTCTCTTATTAGTGTATGAAATGACCAGTTGTTCCCAGTTGAATGCACTTGATTATAGGTAAACCCAGGTTTGTTGTTATGCAACATGAAATACTGTAGAGTCTGCTCTCTTCATGCTGTTTGTCCTCCCATTCATTTAGAAAAAAAATGTGTTTATTTAGTGAGGAAAAAAATGTTATTGTACCTTGCTTTGACTTATGCCAAGAGTTAATAACTTGAGTTAGTAACTTTTCTGGAAGACAGATTGCTGTTCCAATCCTAATTCCTCTCACATTTAGCTGTTTTCTATTTTTTAAGAGGGATGGAAGAACCCAGCTAGCTTTTTTCTGTTTATAAATAGCAAACTCTATCCTCATTGACCAAGGGCTTCTCAGCTGGGAATCTGGAAGTGGTTTTGCTAAGTAACAACAAATAAAAAGGCATGGAGAAATAAAAAAGCCACTGGACTGTTGAAAAAGTATTTAAGTATTCAGCCTTTTTGTTTCCATGGATTCTTTGAAGGGAAACCAGCTAAAGAGGAAAATAATAGATGTACTGCTGCTGGGAAGTGCATAGCTTAACTTGGGCTTGCCGTACACAAGAGGTTCCCATTCATGGATGAACCTCAATAAGCAGGTTTAATCTTGGCATTCTCAGTAATCTCCTATAGAAAGTCTGGCTTCTTCACAAATACTCTTTGCACAGCTATTTCTATAGCTCTCCAGGTCCCAAACATATTAAACCAAACTTTTCCAAACATGTTTTCCCAAAGAGCAAAAGTAACCATCTTGGCAAGAAGAAAACACCCAAAATCCTCATTAAGGCAACACCCTTATTAGAAGAACTGAAGATCACAAAATAATGTGCAAGTTTTCAAGCTCTCTATAATGCGTCACTGGCAAAATGTCAATAAAGAAAAGGCTGGCAGGGTGGGATGAAAACTAAGTGACAGGGATCCAAGCTCGCCTTTAGAACAAACAGGATACTTCTTATCCTAATGATTTCAGCTCAGCCTCTTGCCATTCTCTAGCCTGTGGGTATAAGGCTGTCCCCAAATCTGAGGGGACCCTCAGGAACAGTTCCTTCCTTTACCAATTGGTTCTTGGAGATAAACTGTTGGTTGTTTTTTTTGGTAAGCTTTGCAAGCTATTCTTTCAATTATCCACAATCAAAGCAAAGTTAAGTTGGGGAGAATTTAATTCTGGAATGGTGAAATTCAGCTACTTGGTACTGCTTGAAATGGCAGACCATGCATTCTTAGAGTAGGCTTTAACCTGGTCCTTGGCAGCTGTCCAAGAATGCAGGTGCTGATTCAAGCCTATTTGGGTGTGCCCTAAGTACATCTTTCTTCCTCCCCCCACCCACTAAAGGTAGATCATCTCAGAAGTCCTGCTTTCAGTCAACCCCCTGGCTCCTTAGAGGAACTGTTGCTGTGGTAAGCCCAAAGAGTGGAAGGTTTGGGAATTATATAAATAATTTTTGATCTTTTGCAGGTGCCATCACACAAGTTAAGAGGGCATCTTGATCAAAGCCCCACCCTTTTTATATGCATTGGAAATTAGCTTTTTGGGGGGAGAGATTGCACAGATTCAGCATAGCCTATACGTCTTGATCTTTGAACGCCTTGCCACTATTTCCCACCTCCTAGCATTTCTCTGCACAAAGATGGGATGAAGCACAGGGAATGGTTGCTGAATGAGTTGGATTAGACTCTTTTAGGTGCTGTAGCTACTGGGACAAAGAGACACACAATGACTGACTCCTAATTTTTTTGAGATACAAAATCCAATGGTTATTGGGATCTATCTCCAGCCATAAGAGAAACGCATAGGTTCCTTGCTTGCATGTCTGTCCTCTTGTTTCATTGATTTAGATATCCTATCCTTGCATGATTGAGCCCAAAGAGGTCCACAGTGTTATGAACAGCAGTGTTATGTTTGGGGTTTTTTTTTCTCCAGAAAATTTAGAAAAGTGTGTGTGTGTATGTGTATATGTAAAGAAGCAGTGGTTGTACAATCCATAAGTAACAGCCCATTAGTACTGTGCACAGGCAGTAGAAAACTAGGAGGGGAGTCATCTTCACGTTCCTAATAGCCTGTCAGTCAATCTGTACAATCCTTCTAAAACCAGAGCTGAATATTGAAATCCAGGACACTCACAAGACAGCGATGATAACCCATCTCACAGAGATGTTCAGGTGGCCTCCAGAAAATGTCTGTAATGTTTTTGGAACGGTTCTGAAAGCACAATATGAATAGGAAGCATTATGGAAAGGATTAGCTGCATGTTCCTTTTGTGTTTTTAAATGAAAGCTGAACGTTTCAAATAAAAGTTTTGGAATAACCCCAAGGGAGTGAGGCCTGTGTGGGCCTTCTTATACCGGTCCTGCTCAAGGTGCCTCTTGCTCAGGTATGGCGGTGTCTGTGCAATATCCTGTATCAATTTGCGATGGCACCGCTGCCCCACAGGTGGGTGCTGTGCTTGCAGAGTGGCTATTTACTGTAGAGCAGCAAACATTCATCCTCATCATGTGACCTCTGACAGCTGTTGTTACTCAGCAACCTTATCTGTGGAACAGTTAAGGAAAAATATCATAGGGATTTCAGAGAACTAACAACTGTTTGACAACGCTATTTCAAATTGCATTCTGCTTGTGATTATTTTTTAATGGCTGTTAAAATCCACTGAGCTTCATGTCCAGGGAGTTCTTAATCATTGGGCTGTGAAAAAATGAAATCTTTTCACAGTGTCATTCAAGAATGCTCTTCTGTCAAAATTCGTCCTGCAGAAGACCCGAGGAGCTCCTTTTTAGCATCTGAATTGTGCCAGTCAGAGAGGCATGGTTACTAAGCTGACTTGCCCAGACCAGCTTCATGATTGCTGAGCTGCAAATGGAGTTCTGAAGTTTTTGTCCTCTCTGTCTTGATGTTTACCCTACGGCTTTCAATAAAGGACAAAAGTTATAGCATTAGACAAGGACCCCTGACGTATAAACAGGCTCCTGCATCTTTTAGCAGCACCTGGCAACCTTGGAAAACACCCAAGGCCCTCACCTTTCTAGGATCCAACCTAAACTGCCCTTCCATATTTTTCATTGGCCTGATATTGCAGGCAGTTTAGGTGTTGACTACACCCAACCACCTGACCTTGCTTAGGGAACCGCTTTGCTACCCATCAGTGGTGAGTCACCAAGGAATTTTGGATATAATAGCCTTAGGTGCTCCTTTTTGCCTCAGTTGCTCTTTTCATTTGTGCTTCTTGGTTGCTTCTAGAGTCAAACACACGCATGCATGAAATCTGGGCAAGTTAAAATAATAAAATGAGTATCTGTAGATACTGGGATATCAAATATGTTTTAAAAAACACATTCCTGATGATTGAATATGCTACAATTGTAGTTCAGTAAGTTCACCACCATCATAGCAAGTAGCAATATCCTGACTTATCTTGCCAAAGCTAAATAGATCTGATCTGGTTCATACTTGGATGGGAGAGCACCATGAAGTCCCAGGGCTATAAATTAGGCTAGGAAGTTGGGGGTAAAAAGCACCCCAGAAGAAGGAGACAATGACAAATCCTTTTCATGCTGTAGTCAGTGTAGTCCATGTAGTTGCTAGGCATTACGTTCAACTTGAGAGAGATTTTATCTTTAAGTCCTACCATTGATCAAGAGCTTACTAGAGGCAATCTGGTTTGGGAGGCTCTAGGCCCTGGAGCCAGCTCAATGAATTACTTCTTTTCACAATGCAACAGGGAGAATTAGTTAAAGATGTTTTCCCCTTTTCCAGAAGGGAGGCAGGCTTTTGAGTGATCAAGTCTTTTGAGGGATTTTTCAGGAAATCTACTTACCTTGGGTACCTTGCCAGTTTCTCTAATATCAGCCAGTTACAAGTTAGATGAGGTGGAAAAAGCTTGGAATTGTAAATTGTATATGCATATGTGTGCATATCTGTCAGAGATCAAAAACATTCTCAAACTTCAGTAAAAACTGTGCCTCATACTGGTTCTTTGAGCAGCCTGACTATGATTCATAAATAATCTATGTTATAGGCACAAGTTGATTTAATAGTTGTGTTACCCTCCAGTAAGTTCACTATAGCTTTGAATGTAGGGACACCCTATAAATCCAGTTGCTCAGCCACAGTAATATTCTGCATTCGAATGGCAAAATTATTTCTCTTATTTTGGAGTTGCTACTGCAGTCTGGGTGACTTGAGAATTATAGAAGTGCGCCTATCATTTAAAAGCAACTGTTTGGTTAGAAAAAGAGACAAATAGAGGTTTCCTACAATTTATATAAGGTGGACAGTAGAAAAGTAAGAATTTAAAGAATGGCAAATAATTTTGGAGAAGATTCCTCACAACAAATCATTCACAAAATGGATTCCAGTGTTAGCATCATTGTAAGATCAAAGTCTACATTGTATGCAGGCCACATACAATGTGAAAATTGTAATTTTTTTCTCAGTGTGCATGAGCAAGATCTAGCAAAACATGCTAAGCAGATATTTTCTTTGGAGGGACTTTTTGCAAGATTTTTATGCAAAGCTGCATTCAGAGAAACTTTTCTGGATGCATATGTTCTTTTCTAGCAGCTAATTTTGCATAAAGGTCAGAACAGGAGCCCAATTAAGACCCCTTTACATCATTCAGAAATAAAATTCAATGGCTCAGCACTTAACTTTGCCTGGATTGTGCACTGATATGCCACATTGCACAAACAGCATCTTTTCTTCCCCTCATTCCTCACTAAAGCCTCGTCTCCATGTTTATGGAATCTCACAGCCATGACTGTGGGCTCCCAGCATTGGTACACACTGCGGCTTCCATTTTTGGCACATTACAGACAACAAACCATAGAACATGGGGTTGTACACTGTACACATGTAGGCATGAGCTCATCGTTGTCTGCTTAGTAAAGACATTGTGGAATATTTCTGTGGGAAGGATGGTCTGAAAAATGCTGCTGTGTTGGATTTAGGGATAATTCAGAGCCATATCTTACAAAAGAAATATCTAGGGTCTTAACAACAGCAAATTTGATTGGTCACAATAAGACTTCAACAAAATATACTTCTGTAATTCTGGGAGTTGTAGTTACTAAGTGAGGAAGACTTATATTACTGTTTATTTTCCTGTGCTGCTCAATTGATATGGTATTAAACTAAACTTTATGTTAACCACTGCTTAGAAAACTGACAGTTCTAAACATAAATCATGATTTATGTTCTTTCTACCCATCTTATGTCCCTGGAAGCTATTGTAAATTGCTCCATTTTCCCCAATTCTGGAAGACTCCTGCTTGTGACAACACCTTAGAAGACAACACCAAGAGGTAGTGTAACCAAGGACCCATTTTCCTGGAAATCTTGATGTTGTTGTTCTTCATCTTGTAGCCTTTCCCAAATGAGTGTGTTACTGATGCCTTAAATGACAGTTTCCCTCAGCTTCAGCCAGTATGGACAATGAACTTTCAAAATTTTTTCAAGAAGCATTCCTGCCCCTGATTTCCTCACCCTCCCACTAATATTTTTTGCCTCTGAAGAGGTAACTGTAACATCCTCTATTTTACTGATATTTCCCATTTTCCCCCCATCTTATCATCAGAGGATGTCTCAATATCTGAGATATCTAAAAAAAGCCTGAACAGAAACACCATTTGTGCATTTGAGCATCATGAAGAACTCACTGTTGCAAGTCACTAGTTTGGTGTAACACCTGAACAGAGCCAGTTGTATATCCCCAGGCATTTACATGCCCCTTCTCATTTCTATTCTTTTTTCTTTTCTTAATGATGCACCTTTTGATGTGCAAAAGAAATTGTGTTGACAGGATTGTGCCATTATCTTAATGGTCTTTCTTGTTTGTGTTTCCTTGGGGGGCAGGCGGAATCTTAGTTAAGAAAGCATCAAATCCTCTCCCAACATTTTCTTCTGTAATTGTTACTAACAAGCTGCACTGAATATTTTTTTAAGTGTATTAAAAAGATTTGGCAGAGAGTATTTTTAGGTTTGTGGATTAACAAGCACTAACCCATCCCTCTTCCCTCCCCACTTGATCCTTAAGGATTTGCCTGAGTCATGGATTTCTTACTAGGCTTGTTAACTCTGTTATTTTTTTAAAGCCACTAGAATAAAGGAATCTTTTGCAGAGAGCCATCATCAGGATTTAAGCCATGAATAGACTGAACAACCTCCCTGACTCCCCTTGGGGGAGTCACCTTTGACCCCCTCGGGTCAGATGGTGATGCTTCTTTAGCCTCCTAAATGAAGCAAGATGAAGGCTCAAAACAAGTGCTTTCTCTGTCCTTGCAGATTCACTGAATCCAGTGACAAGCAAGATAAAAGATGAGCTCTGTTGGCATTTTATTTTCACAGCTGTTTTTCCACAGAACTGGGGCAGAGGGAGGAAGAGAAGATAAAGTAGAGAGAATATAAAAAGCTACGGAAACTGTTATTAGAAGGAAAGTGTAACCCCAAGGCCCAGCACAGAGTTCCTTACTCTGGGGCCTTCCAATCAGGTTGGACTATCCCCCTCATAATTCCCAACCAGCATGGGAATTAAGGGAGTTGAATTCCAATATATCTGGAGAGCACGAGATTGGGAAAGCTGGAATAACAAAAGCTGGTCTAGCCTTTTTTTATGATTTTAGAATAGGGTTCCAGCTGGGACTTTTCCCTGGCACAGCACATAAAACAACCATGGAACCCAGAATGAAAAGGTGGCAGAGGTTTCTTTTTAAATTAAAGACTTTGGTCTTAATGCTTTTCAGTGGGATCATAGGAAGCTGCCTTTTTCCGAGACCACTACTGTTGACTGTGGCTTGCCAGGTTTTCAGACAGGCTCTTTTGCCAGCTGTACCATTAATTCTTTGCAGGCAAAGCATGTGAGAGACGCAGTCTGAGGCTGTGATTGCTTGTGTTCTCTGCCAGTCGGCTGATTAGACCAGAACTCACTCACCACCTCAACTCCCACTTCCTATGTTCACCACCAATCACCTCAATTTTTGTACAAATGGATGAGTGGCTGAAAACTGGTTTACTGAAGAATGCACATGATGATACAGGCAGCAAGGTAAGTACTAAAATTCAGGAAATCGGTAATAGTGGAATGAGCCTTAGGTGTAGTCACTGGCTGTGAGTTCATGTGCTAAGTGAAACTCTGACTTCACACAAGCAACCCCAAAAGAGCATAAATGGGGAAAATGACAATGAATGGGAGATGGTTGGCATGGAGAACCACTTATCCCTAGCTCCGTAGAATTCAGAGTTTCCTTCTGAAGAACACTTTAACCAGCAAGTTTGGGCTAAGAGCTGTTATTAGGATAGGAGGAATTCACATGCTGAATAAATACTTAATTCTGGATTCCTTGTTTAAATTTGCTACAAAATTTAGTTTGATCTAGCCTTTAAAAATGGGGAGAATGGGAATATATACACAAATGCAACTACAATCATTATTTTATTTGCTGAAAAGTATGTTCTTAAAGAAAAAGGGGCTTGGTTACCTGGGTGGTTCACACATTTTCCCACTGTTCATTTAGTTATCTGAAATTGCAAAACATTTGAAAAACAAAGGTCTAGTTATTTTTAGAGGCCATTCAGTTAGGGAAGGGTCTGTCCATATTTCCCTGGGACTAAGATGTAGGCTTGATGATCCTGTTGCAGTCAGGTCCTATTTGCTGCTTTCAAAAAGCATCAGGTTGGACAGATGCTGGATTAGATAGGCCTTTGGTCTGATCCAGCAGAGAGCTGCTTAATCCCTCTGAATTCAATGGGGTTTGCTCCTGTGTAGACATGTATAGGATTGCACTGTGATTTACCAGGGACTGAGATTAAAAAAATGCACCTAAGGATTTTTTTCTCCTTTTTTTAGAAATTGCATCAAGGAGGCCACTAGCTAAGAAGGAAGATTATGAAAAGCAGTTGTTGTGCAGATTAAGGAAAGGTTTTTTTCTTCCTTCAGGGGAAGTCAGCAAACTGCATGATGATGTCTAATGCTTTATCCAAGCAATCATCTCTGAAATCCCCTTGTCATGCAAAGCAGTCAACTGTCTCCTCCATCAGTTCTGTCAATCGCTGGGTGAATGGACTTCAAAAATGCCCCCATTATGCATCAAGAGGCTTTTCAAGTGTAAGCAAGAAGGAGAGGAAGAATGCTTTCCCATTGTGGCTGGGAAGAGGCCAAATAGCCTGAGCAGCTCAGGCAGTTAATATGTATTGACTCATCAATGAAATGAATGTAATAACTCATTAAAACTGAAGTAAAAGAAAAAAAAGGATGCACTTTTAAGAAGAATCTTCAGTGTCACACCTGGGTGCATTTTCTTTTTAATGCCCAAGCCATTGAGACAAAGAAACTGTGAACATTATTTGATTCAGAGATGTATCTAAAATACTTTCCAATCTTCATTTACAGTTTGTTTCTATAAGGGCAGCCAAGCTGGTCTATTGTGGGAAAAGAGTAGTCTTGTGGGACCTAAAACATACATGTATCTGTTATGAGCTTTCATGGATGAGTCTACAAATGTTTATGCCATCATAAAATAGTTTGACTTTCAGGTGTCATGAGACTCTTCATCTGTATTATTGTTCATGGGAAAAACCATGACCAAATTAAAACTATAACAGCTTAATACAGTGGTACAAATTAAAATACCATGCCTCTAACATTAGAAAGAACACCAAAGAAGGAACCTTTATTTCAGATATGGTCTCTTTGTATCTTTGTAGCAGTCTATAGCAACTTTATCAAGCTTCCTTGACTGCCAATCCAAAAAAAGGAGTAGATGATGATGATGATGATGATGATGATGATGATGATGATGATGATGATGGAAGGAAGGAAGGAAGGAAGGAAGGAAGGAAGGAAGGAAGGAAGGAAGGAAGGAAGGAAGGAAGGAAGGAAGGAAGGATGGATTTTATAAGCATTTGTATCATTCCCAATAAAATAGTTTTGACAATAGCCATTGTGTTCCTCCAGTAGCAATAGCTGTAGTATATAAAATAATCTTTGTACTTTTTCCCTTTTTTACAATGTTCTTTTTTCAGTTTTATGGAGTTTCAGATTTTTGTCAGTCATTGTACTATGGCTCATCTTTTCAGTACAAAAATGCCTGATTTTTATGGAGTTGCACAGAAACATTGGGCTTTTCCCGACCCTGATACATACCCTGATAATATATTTTTCTGCTGTGTCCCTGTGTTGCCTTTGTCTTGTTCCCAGCTCACATATGAGACAGACTTAAGTTGTCCTTAGCTGTTTCAATGTTAAAGTAGTTTTCTCCTTTCCAAATATAGCCTCAAGATGCATAGAATCTGTTAGGCTTTGTCACCCCATTACCTTGGAGAGAAACCAAGAGACGAGAAACCAGGAAAAAGAGACAGGATAGGGATTGGCTCTGGGCCAAGCTGGTATTGTTTTCAGCTTACTCAAGGAAGGGAGGACAGTACTTCAACTCAGCAATGGGGAAAGGCCCATACTATGTTCTTTGGATTAATGAAAAAAGCTATACATTTCTCAAGTTCTTTCCTAGCATGAATACATGGAAGAGTGTTGAAAAGGATGGTGGCATCAATGTGGAGTTCTTGGTGTTCTCTGAGCTTGATTGTTTGCTTGTAGACATTTCATGACCCAACTAGGTAACATCATCACTGCTGACAACAATACTGATGATGTTACCTAGTGGGTAATGAAAGCTCAGAGAGCACCAAGGACTCCACAGTTCAACCCTGAGCTACATGTATTCTCTTCTATTGGTGGCATTTATGTCACACAGGGTTGCCTTATCTGAACTGCAAAATATGAGTATCCACTAGATGGTAGCAGAGAGTTACGATTTTCTATATTTCTTTGCTGCCATCCAGTGGTTGTACTGGATTTTGCTACCCAGATATGTTAGTCCAAGCCACACAACCACTTTTAGCCAGGTCTCACAAGGAGAAACTGCACACACACAGCTGTATTCATGAGCAGGCATTGCACACAACAGAGAATTCTGAATAGGCAGAATTTCTGATAGTGTGGATGAATAGCAGGTTTACCATATCATTAGGCCAAGTGAGGCAACCAACTGAAGTGGCAGATATTTGGGAGTGGCAATAACAGTAGCTGCCTCCTGTGTCTCCTTTTCATAGTCTTCAATTGTCTTCTTTCACTGGAGTAAAGAACTGGATGTCACACACAATCTGCCCAGCACTCCCTAAACAAGCTTTTGCTTCTTTGGAGCAGTGGAGGATGCTATCCCATCACCAAGGTTGAATTTCTCTAGTTGAATTTGTTTTTATATGTGGAACTAGGTGGGGTCCCATCTTTTCCTCTGGCAGCAGTGCATATGGGACCTATTTCTTTTCTACCCCCTTTAAATATTCTTGTGAAGGTTGGGGGAGTGGACCATCAGGAATTGCAGTATTCAGAAAGTCCAATACCTTTGTTAGAGGGTGATGGGAAGAGAAGACAAATATAGCCCTCCTTGCTTTCTCTTCCTCATCCTGCTCATTTGAAATAAATCAACACATGCATTTGTGTAATAATTGAGATCAGCTGGTTTCATAGGTTTCCACGCCAAAGTCTGCTCACAAAGCCAGGCTTGTTCTCTGCCATGTGTCATCTTGATTTTATTTCCCTGGCAAAAGGCTGATGTTTGTGCAAAGAGAAAAACACTGATGTTCTTACAACCCCCCCCCCTCCCCCAGACTGTATATTAAACTTCTTGGAGCAGTTTAATTAGTAGGTTTCCTAGAAGAGTAGTAATGTGAACTTAGTAGCTTGATGGGAAGTGCTTGGCATTTATTATACGGTTGTTCTTGGTTACAATAACTGTAGAACAAGACAGATGTGCCACACACATATTGCATGTTAAACTGCTTGTTGAGGATTTTTTTAGTGTGTGTGATATAGCTGTAGCTGGGTGGCTGAGAAAACCACAGAACGGTTGAAATGTGATGGCATTCTCATGTACGAAGCTAAGAAGTGCATCTGAGAGCTTCTACTGCTCTTTTCTGGCAATGTTACTAAAATTTTGGAAGATAAATCTAACTTCTATTCTAGCCAATCTAAAACAAAGACAATTTAAGACTCCTGTATAAGACTAACATCAAAGTTTTTACACCAACTGTTAGCTTGCTGAAAGGTGTCATAAAAACAGAAGAAGGAGCTTTGTTGGACTGAACCAGAGATCCATCTAGCTTGGCATGGTACTTATCACAGTAGCCCAACCAGATTCCAGGGAAAGTTCACAAGCAGATATTTTAATTTATCATTATATGCATATTCCATCTTTCCTTTGTGAGCTGAAGACCCTGCACACTTTATCCTGGTCTGGAATTACCCAGTGAGCTTCACAGTTGTGTCAGGATTTCAATTTGGGTCTTTCAGGCCGATCACTTAATAGTATTCAGCCTGATCCTGACGGCTTTTACAGCCAACATGGCAATAACTGTTTATAGCTTTATCCTCCTTGGATTTGTCTAATTTCCCCTTAAAACCAATCACACTTGTGGTTAAGTATGTGTTAGGTGAAGACCTCCTTCATTTGGTCTGCCCTCAAATTCCTAGTGATCAACTTCAGAGGAGAGCATTAGGTTCCAGGTTGGAGGGGGGCCTCTTTCCATTTCCACATTCTCCATTCCGCTTTAGCAATTCCTCTGCCTGTTATCTCTTTCACAGAAGAGACTTCCTTCCCTGCAAAACAATTAACAGTGTTTGAAGGGGGAATTGTATTAGGAAAAGGGTGTGGGAATGCCCTTTCTAGTTCCAGAATTAGGGATCCTTGTGCTTATTTCTACTTAAAAAAAACATACTGGAAATTATAAATCCCTGAACAACTTGGAAGCTCTTGGATGAGCTATTATTGTATTTCAGTTTAACCTACTTCATATTATTGTTGTAAAGATAAAACAGACAGAGAGCTTAAGCAAATTAACATGGTATGAGTCTAACCAAAGCCATGGTCACTATGTGCACCATCTGGGATTGCTTCTCAATGCTGGTTTATAAGAAGCAGCAGTGGGAGGATACTAATCTCCTGTGTTGGTGCTTTCCCCAAGGCAGCCTCTAGGCCACTCTTGTAACAGAATGATGAACTATATAGATCTTTATCCGGGTCTAGCAAGGCCTTTTTCAGGTTCTTGTATATTGCCTTGAATGTCTTTGCTTGTTTCCTTGTTACTCTGCAGGGCTTATAAGCCACTCCAATCTATTGCCTCTGAGAAGTATACAACTCCCCAAATCCCTAATTTAGGTTAAAACATAACAGACAAAAAATTGAAACCAAATGTAAACAATTGGAATGAATCAAACATTCAACCCCCCCCCTCCCAAAAAACAAAGAAACTACCATTTAAAAAGTTGCTCATCTAGTTGGACAGTCATTACTATTGATGTAATAAGCAAATATTATAACTTTCACCAAAAATACCAGTTGGTTAGTTTGATATAAAAAACAGTGGAGGCCTAAATCCTCAAATCCTAATCATCCATCTTAAGAGTACTTGCAGCATCAATAACAACTGGGGTTCTTCCTGAAAATAATTCTAGCATTCCCATATATCCTTTGTGGGGACATGTGGGATCATAGAATGGTAAGATCATAGTAGTTCTTTTTTGACCCCAATACTTTTCTTGCAGGTATTATACTAACCAACTAATGTGCTAGATCATATCTCTTCTGACCAGTGTAGTGGTAAAGCTTGAAGAGGGATCCGGTGGTCACCAGGTAATTTTAGATCAGTCACAATCCCACCACCTTACAGATCTGTTGTGAATAAGAGGAGGCTTCCTATATATACTGCTTTGAGTTTCCAGAGGAAAAGTAGAATATAAACATAGTAATGGTTACAGTAATAGTGTTGTTGTTGTTGTTGTTGATGATGATGATGATGATAATAATAGTAATAATAATAATAATAATATGACTCTTATTCTGTTCTTGGAGATGCTTTTGATTTCTAGGTACCCCCTGACGGTCTTATGAAACAGCAAAAGTATAATTAAAAGGAAATTCAGATGTTAAATAGTCAAGGACCATAGCTTCAGTATTTAACAGCCAATGCACAGAGATCCCTTGCTCTCCCTGATCCCAAGAATGGCCCATTTCTTGGAGCATCCTTTAACTTCTTTGTCTTTAAAAGAATCTTAGAGTGAAAACATTTCCTTTCTTTAGATACTAAACAGTCCTACTGTTTTATATGCAAATTAGTGAACTGGCAATGTAAAAAGGTTTTATTTGGTGTGAAATACTTGTAAACTAGGATCAGCTAACTGTTTGAACTACTGTATGACAGCAGTTAAATGATGAAGTAATCTTCTCTATGTTAAACTTAAGCACAAATGTGAATAAACAACTTCCCTTAATACAACACATCACTTTGCTTTGCTTTGCTTTGCTTCCAACCCTTACTGATTCACAAAGTTTTAATTAGTGTTCCCCACCCTGATACATTGGACTGTAAGTCCCACTGCTCCTAATTACAGATTCTCTTTCCTCATGAAGCATAAATATTAAGCATAAGCTGCTGAGAAGAAGGTGCCTTGGACTGAGTTGCACCATTACTCTATCTAGCCCAGTGATGTCAGCACTGACTGGTAGCAACTCTCCAGGTTTTTAAGCAGTTTTCCATCTGTGCCTGAACCCGGGCCTTCTGCCCTCTACCACTGAGCTAAGGTTATTTCAGCTGATGCAATACTAACCAATATAACTGAAAGTTAGGTAATTTTAATCAGGTATTTCTTCTATAATTTGCCATCTTCTGAGTGACAAAGTATTAAATTAATTAGAACATAAACCAGAAAAATCAATATAATTTATTATGATACTATCTTAATAAGTATAAAACCCTATTGAAAACCCTACTGAAAATCCTTGCCTCAATATATTACAAATTTGATAAAGAATGATCTGGTCTGCAAAAGGTTATCCCTCAACATATGTATTGATCTCTAAAATTTTGCATGGTTTTGCTCCAATAGATTACTCATCCGGGGTTTTCTCAACACAAATCTATAGAGGGCTTATGCCATATAAATCTACTGAGGCATCTCACAAAGAACCCTGGGAAGTGTGGTTTCTCTGTCCCACCTATTACTGAAACAGAGTAAATGTGGGGCTGGAGATCCCTGTTTCCAAGTTATAGTTCTACCCTTTGAATGAATTCAGTGACAAGTCAACAATGTTATAATATGCTATGCCCATATTCCCCATATTTCTTTGACCTCAACTTCCCTTTTGTTGTGCATCCCATCCACTATGCAGAAATAGCACAAAAGGGAGCTGGTTTTGCCCACTACTATCTTCATCACCAACCACTGGTGCCACATAGCCTCCAAAATATTGAATCAATCAATTAATTGATTTGATTAACTGAAGCAACTAAAAAGATGGCCTGATTAATTTACTGGCTGCTAAAAATGATTGCAATTTTAATATGCATAGAAACCACACGTGGCAGTGACCGTTTCCAAAAACACATTCTGTTCTTTGTGAGGCCCAACTTGGAATGTTTCTTTTAACTGATGCATGCTATGGTAGAGGCTTGCCTCTTTTACAGACATGTTTCCTTTTTTTCTTTTGAATGATAATCTTTTTCTCATATGTAAATGTATGGAAATGTAATCAGTTGGTTACTACATGTTTTTAAAAAATGGGTGATGATTTTAGAAAAGACCCCCCCGCCATGCCTTTTCCAAAGGTAGGTAGTGGGTAGGGGGGACAAGGTGAAGGATAGTAATATGGAGAAGAATACCAGCTATTGGCTGCCTCTGCCTTGATCTAAGGCAGGGAGTGGTTGAGGCACCCTGTTTGTTTTAAGGATGATAGCTGGAGAGCTGGCAGTGATCAAAGGCCCAAGCAGGAGGAGTATGCACAAAGGGAAATGGTTGGTTGGACTATGTGTTCTTTGAAACAATGCTCTCTTTTATTGTGTTAGGCAGCGTTCCACAAATTCTAAACCTGACAGGCAAACAGCTTCTTCCTCTCTGAGTTCCCTTTATGTCAGAAACCAGGGGAGTTACAGCCCTAGGAAGACAATTTTCAAATCATAGGCAAGCAGACCAACACTTCCTCACATTCTTTGCAAGAGACAGCGAACAATATTGGAACAGCTCTGTTGACAGAGGCATTAATTTTAGACCCATTCTTCTTTCACCTTGTGTATGTGTACATAGGGGTGGGTATGTTAATATTTGCTATAAGGCACATCTTTGCTTTATAAGCAGTCCTGTTTTCCTGTTTCTTGTTTTCTGGCAAATTTGCTGAACTGGAAGGTCTTTTTGCAATGACTATACCAATTATTTCTGAGGAAACTAAGTTCTTCTGCTTAGGGGGAATGCTACATGTTTAGGACATAATCCATTTTTATTTCCTCACTGCAGTTGTGTCCACTGGAGAGGACTGGCACCAGGGGTGAAGTTGCTATCCCTCTCTCCCTATCCTTGACTGGCCCTTAGTTGCTCATTTCCACAAGTATTTTGCCATTTACAGTGTACACCCAGCTTTCCTTTTCCTCCCATCTTCTCCAACCAAGATGTGCACACTTCGAAAATGGCTGCTGTGTAGAGCTCTGAGAGTTGACATCTTCATATCTGGAGGGTGCCTAAGTTGGAGAAAGTGCTCGCCTCTCTAAAACCCTGACCCATAACCTAAAGAGAAATAATCTGAAAGCCAGGTGCCTAGGGAAGGAAGGGATGTCTGGATAAGAAATGTGTGGAAGGTGTATAATTGCATTTTTGCAAATGATTGTTGGGAGACCTTATTATGCATGTGCAATTGAGAGCCAGAAGGAAAGAAGTTTCTCAGATGCTTTTTGGGGCAAAACGGCAAATGTGACCTCTTAGGGAAGTAGTTGTAATACATTCATTAGGACTTGAATCAGAGAATGTTCTTCATTCTCTGTACTGCAATTCTATCTTCTTAAGACTGACAAATGAAGTCAGGTATGGATTTCTGTTATTCACACATTTATTGCAAGAGTGAGGCCTTGAAATCATGAAGGGAGGTATTTCATTCCCAGGAGTGTCCTATTCCCTTCATATTAATGATGACAGTGGGGTACAACCTCTATTATGTATTGTAAGCTACACTTACAATTTTAATTGTTGGGGAAAGCCAAAATGCTCTTGAATGTAATGTGCAAATAGAAAACATTCTTCCCCTGTGCCAATACAAGAGCAGTGATCTCACCACCAAGCAGGAAGGAAGGAAAGACAGACACATTATGGTTTCCTGATGTCATTTTACACTATAGCTGATAGAAACAACAGCATCTCTCTGTTTGTCAGGAGGAATATTTAGAAAGCTCTATCCCATCCCTGAGTTCTAATGGGGTAATCAAAGAGGTAAATAGGAGGCCATGACACATCAGTGATGCTCTCACTAATCTTATTCGTGCAACGAGAGTGGGATCATGCTTGCTGTCCAGCAGACTGATATTGCTGTGCTCACAGTATCTCCATTCCTATTGGCCATGTCACCACTGATGACTACATATCAGGAACCAGTTACTCTAATGCTAAACGTATGAATAGTGACAGTCAGTGGGTCCAGGGCCACCAGTGGGTGCTATCTCTGTATTCCCTGAATAGGTATTAGCCATACTTAATGTTAATTCATTATTTGCAAGGAGAATATCTACATTCTCAGAACTGATTGAAAAGCTGAAACTTTTTCTAGTGTAAAGTGAAGTTTATTTGTAATTTTAATTGGAACAGAAGGAGAGAAAAGAAAAAAACCTCCAAATGGTATCGGAAGTATCTTATGCTGAAAACACATTTTTTTCAGGGTTCTGGCATCCACATTTAAAACTGGCCATTTCTAGGGTTGATTTTTTTCCCCCTTAATGGCCCACAATACTATTGCTTGCTCCACATCTTTTTTGGCTTGTTGTAATATCCCAAACATTAGTGCTTTAATGAGGTGAAAAGGACAGTGAAAGAAAACTCAATGTTAAAGATTTCTGTCATCAACCCAGAGTTGACACTGGCCAGGTCCAGGGCTTCCACTGCCCTCCCCAGCCCTTGTATATGATAAGCGCTTCCAGATCCCCTCCTGGGCTTTGGTGCTACCATATTTATCACGATTCAGAGTTTTTACTGCTGATAATGCTTTGGTGATGTCCCAAAGAATCTTATTTGTTTAACCTTAATGCTCTGGAAAAGCAGTTGGCTACTTTTGAAACTTTCAGGCTCCCACTCTTAAAAGTGTTGAAAAGAGTGACTTTAAATCAGAGCTTTTATTGCAATTTTAAAAATACAAATAGATGCCCTGGTTCTCAAGGTATCAACATCAAAGGGGCCAGAGAGTCTGGACTGTGTTATCGCTGAATTGGCCATTCACCATTAATCAGCTTATAAATCCCTCAGTATTAAGTGGGTTATTTTACTGCTTAGACGGATGTTCACTCAGCATGCTGTTTGATAAACACGGAACTGCTGATAGCACTTCTGGCCTTCAGCAGAGCGGCAGTCACTTCAAGAGGGGAGTATGTGGTCTCTCCCATGTTGGGAATAGCAAACACAACTGTTTGGGGTTTGGTGGGCACATTTTGAATTTTGAAAGCATGCTGGGGGCACTCTCACACAATAGAGGCCATCATGGACATAACTGTCAGCAGATGGCAAACTGGAGAGGTTGCCTTTCACAAACCTCTCTAACACTCACTTCTACTTTAGCTTTCCCCCCTCTTTTTCTGAGCAGGAGGGCACTCTTACAAAACAACCACAGACTTGCAGCCACCACCATTTTCATTTTCTGAGAATGCCTCTTCCGTCTAGAAATATCTTTGGAAACTATACCTGAAGATGATGCTTTACTTTGAAGCATGCTAGAGTTCTATTTAAAAAAAAAATCAAAGAAAATCAGGAGGGACAAGAAGCATGGCAGGACAGGTTAGACACTCAGCTTTGATCATCAATATCCTTTCATCCTATACATTTTTATTCCCATGTGCAAATGTGTCATGGATAATTTATGGAAGAATTTTTGATAAAATATTTTTTCCTGAATTTTCTATAAAAAGATGACTGGCCCCAAATCAACCCAAAGCTTCATGATCAAGTAGGGAATTGAATCTTAGGGAATGTTGATAAGGCATCTTTGGATTGCTCAAGAAATGGTCTGCACTTACATGATCTTTCACTACTGTCTGTTTAACAGCTAAGCCAATTTGTTTGTGGTTCAGAACTGCAGGAAAGGCAATCCTGAAGTACTACATAGCTTGGGGGTGGGTCATTTCCCCATTAGTGGGAACTGTTGCTTTAACCTGCTTCCTGGACTCTCAAAATTATTACCCCTCCCTCCATCTTTACCATCTTGTTCCTGCAGCCTGTCTGTAGGTATCCTAAACAATGCCTCTCTCTCTCATTCCTGACACCATAAATGTGTGGACTGGGGAATTCTGGGAATTGAAGTCCAGACATCTTGAAGCAGCCAAGTTGAGAAACATTGCCATAGAGTGTGCTGTCATTTCATTAGCAGAGTTTGCAATAATATTTCAATTTAAATAGAGGAATGGCATCTTCATGGCCAAGAAGCATCGCCTTATAGCAACTGCTCAGATTTGTTTTCCCTGCAAACCATCGGATAAATGAATTCAGAGTGCATTGAAAATGTGAATAGGAACACTTGCAATTTATGTCTTTTTATATGGAGTGGAGTTGAGTTTTTGTTGGTATTGTTTCTCCAGGATCTAATGCAGCTCAGGGGAAGGATGACATGGATGACTGGATGACATACTTATGGTGTTCCCTGCATATCCTCAGCATTTCAATAGCAGAAATGAAAATCATCACTGCTCAGTTTCAAGTTGCTTTTTAGGAACTGAATAGTCAAAATGGTCTGATAGGGAAATGTTCTTACTCTTCCCAATCCTAGTTCAGCATTCTTAATGCTACACCACATATGTGCCTTTACATATCTCCTTATTTGTTGCTTACTGTTTTAAAAATGGGCTTTCAGAAGTAAAAGGAAAGCTGCACAGGGCATTCTTAGGTATATTTACTGAGAAGACAGCCCCACTGAGTCTGATGAAACTTGCTCACAGATAAGTTTAAATATGGTGACCTCTTTTCACCATACCCTATGGACACCCTTGATCAGGACATACTAAAGTGTAGTTCTTTTCAGGTTTATGTTCACTGGAAACATTGGTTTGGTGCTGTATCATCTGTGAGATGGCGCTCCTTTGGATTTCCATAACTTTATGCTCTTTTGGGGGGCCTCTTCTCCTACGACACTGCGGTCCTTATAGAATGTTCCAGTGCCCAAAGAACGCCTTCATTGTTTTATCTACTATTAAAGCTGGCTGGAACTCTTCAGCCAAAAAAAAAAAAAAATTGGCTGTGGGAAATCGCTGCTCCCATTTCTAAACAGGAACAAGGTTGAACAACAGCCTTCCTGCTTTCTATTGTTAGGGAGACCATTAGAAAGATGGAAAGCAAAGCACCGCCAAGAGAATGCACTGCAGCATTTCTGTCGTTTTCATCCTCTTCCTCCTTAATTGTTACAGAAATTATTAAAATGCACATAGCTGTCTACTGAAAGTCAAAATTGCCTTTTATATTATCATTTACGTGCCCATTTACCACGGAGACAAAAGTTGTCTTCATAAGCAACAATTTGTTTTCTACTTCCATGGAGGGAAATGCATGTATAATATAGTTTATATGAAGTATGAGATAATTATTTTTCCTACTGCAAATATTTATTTGATGCATCTAATGTTTAGAGTAGATGGGGAAAATATAATATATAAATGACCTTAAATACAAATTTTGGACACAAAAATCCAGAATCATTACATTTATTCTCACTTTTGACGTCAATTCCCAGTCTATCTCTCATAGTTGTTGTGAAGACACAAGAAAATTATGATGTATAACAGTGTTCCCCAACCTAATTTTGGACTTCAACTCCCAGAATTTCTGGTAATTAGGAAGGGCTAAACAAGAGGTTATGTATATCCATATCTCTCCTATCATATCTTTTCTTACTATTCTATTTATCAGAATATCTTGTTGAGACCAATGCAAATACAGCATCATCTTTAAGTGGATATTAAATGCAGAAGATAGTTAAAAAAAAAAAAGATGAAGCAGTAGCAAATGTATCTCTTCTTTATATCTTAGGCATTCTTTTGATCTATCCTCGTAAAAAAATCTTTCTATCTTCCCCTCTAAATGATTGAGTTTTAAAACTGTGTTGAACTATCAGGACTGCACAACATCTTTCAGCCCAAGGGCCAAACTTAATCTTTGATTCAGTGTTCTAAAAAGAGAGTGCAGCCATGCCAAAGAAGCGATCTGAAGGTGACTTCAAGAAAAATATACTAATATGATGCTTCAAGTTTATTTAATGATTTTCCCCATTCGTCATATTGAAATTTACTATTCAGCAGCAACTTTTAGAGGGATGCTGAAGGCTACCTCCAAGGCCACTTCATAGACCAGGTTATCATCCCTCTACACAATTATGGGAAACTGCATATGGTCCTGGGTCCACAGGTTGCACATTCATGAACTTGCTTCTATCCCTTCCCATACTACATATGTTAGAAAGATTTTAGATACAACATACCTGTATGTTTGCTGTTCAGAACTGCTGCAAAGGAGCAGGAGACAGAAATGGAGGAGTAAGATGGATAAAGATTATGCTAAAATGCATTCATTTATTTATTCCAACACTTATTATCCTACAGTACAGGATAAGTAGCCCTAAATTCACCTGAAGATATTTTATTCTCATTGCACTAAATACATTTTGTAATTTGTATCCACATGATTGCTTTGGCTAGAAAGTTACTCTGAGGCATCGCCTAGTTATTGAACCAATCCAGCCAATTGTGCTATATTTAATAAGTACATGGTTAAATAAAGCATAGGTGTCCAGAATAAGCCACAATGATGTCACATGCATCACGCAACTGATAAAAATTACATACTTTGGAGCATTTGTGCAATAGCATCCTGAGATATGCGATATCATTTGCCCCTCCATCCCATCCTTGAGGACTCCTATGGCTTAGCATTGATGTTAATTTAGAACTCATAAATAGCTCAAGTAATAGCTTTTTTTGAGTTTGGCAGCCCCCTGTCTTCAGTTTTACTGAAGATCCTTTCTTCATTGTTGGGTTGGAATACTCTTCATTGATCTTTAAGTCAACAGAAGAATATACTGGCATGAAAATAGTTCTTGCTGATTCATAACCTCTATTGCCTCTGTTTCAAGTCATATAGTAACCTGACTTTCCTCTAAGGCAATGGATGATAAAATCTAATCTAATCTAATCTAATCTAATCTAATCTAATCTAATCTAATCTAATCTAATCTAATCTAATCTATCTATCTTGAGGCTACTGATGGGGTGAGAATAAGGGGAAAACACTACTAACTCTGATATAGTCTCTCTCATTCATAGGGGTTGAGATGAAGGCAAAACCATAGCACAAAAAAGATATTGCCAGTTTGCCAGGCCATGTTTATGCCAATGTTAGACACAAAAGGGAAAGGCTCTCAGAGAACTCTCATACAGCTAAATAAAACAGTTATAAATATTGTTTGTGTTTTTAAAAGATCTTAATTTTCTTAAAAGATACAAATGAGAATTAAAAAATAAAAAATAAACTTTCTGAATACAATTCAAACACTGAAACAAGGTGGTATCTAAAAAACTAGATAATACAAACTTGCAATTAAAATATATAAAAAGAATGAAATAAAAAGAGAAAAAGGAAAACATAAAATATTGGGTACAATACAAGAATAGCACTTATATCTTTATGCAAATTATTAAATCTCATTTTTTAGAGAATAAATTGAACCTTGACCAAATGTCTGATATTTCCTTTCCACTGATAATGAGCTAGTTCAAAAACGGAGAGTTAACAAATTTCATTAAACCAATCTTTAGAGTCTGGTGAGCACACATATTTCCAGGACTGCATACTCATCTTTTCGACAATAGTCCAAGCTTGATATATAAAATGCTCTTTATAAAGTTCCAGATTTTGGGGATATAATTTAATAACACATGAACATTAACTTCCTCCATTAGTTTACTGCACTAATAACATCTAAAAAGGAACTATTAATGAGCACAAACATATGAATTAATGTATATAGTACTCCTATTTATTTCATCTCCATCACAAAGAAGGATGATAACCAAATTTTAATGAACATCCATTGAGCAGTCCAATAAATGTGAAAAAAAGATTTGTTTTGTTGGATTAACCTGGTGTAATAAGAAACAGATTTGGCATTCCTTAAAACCTGAAATCATTAGTTTTGTAATATAGGATGGTCCAATTCTCTATTCCACAAGTCTTGTGTATTATCCAAATTTAGTTTATAAAAATGTAATTTTTGATAATACTGGATTGTAGTTCATTTTCTATAAAAGCTTCCATTTGCACTCAGTCTTACCAGAGTTTCAGAGAGTTCAACTCCCGTGGCTGAGAAATTCTGGGAGTTGAAGTCCACACAGCTTAAAGTTACCAAGGCTGAGAAACACTGGTCTACACATTTTGGGGGGGAAGGAATGGTTGTTTCTTTTGCTTATGAAACACTTATTTCCCACAACTTCCAAAAGCAATGGAGACTAATTCAGTTAGCATTTCTGCTTCCCAGTTGCTTTCATAATCACATTGTTTTCAGCAATTCACAGAGGGAGAGAAAAACTTCAACTCAACACAGTCTTGTCCTGTCAGAAGTCTTAGCGACAAATCTTCTTGTGCTTCTTTGCTGAAGACTGATTTAGAAATATCACTGGAATATTATGTAAGGAGAATCATGACATGAGAGCATAAGGCAGAGTTGGAAAGCATCTTCATTCAGATGGCCTTTTTGTTAGTCAATTCACGACTTAATACAAAGTGTTAAAAACTTTAATCTACACTGAAGGTGGTTTGCCTTTTAAATTGTACTTGAACAGAAAAGATTTCTCTATTTGCCTAATGAGCACAGTGAGAGGGACAGTACAACTGTTATGTAATTCCTCCAAAATCTCCTAACCTTAACTAAGAACTGTCAAGACTATCATGTTCTTTAATTGCTATTATAAGAGTTAACTATGTTGGAGAGCCAGTGGTTAAGGCACCAGGATAGAAACCAGAAGACTGTGAGCTCTAGTCCCGCCTTAGGCATGAAAGCCAGCTGGGTGACTTTGGGCCAGCCACTCTCTCTCAGCCCCCAATGTCAGGCTCAGGCAACAAGCCGATCAGTCAATTCCTGTTGCAACCAACAGATCAACGTTCAGTTGATGTGAAAAAGCGGACCCTGCACCTGTGGGAAAATGCTAGGAAGGAAAAAAAAGAGTTAATTGAAAAAATTAATTTAAAAATACAGACAGATAGTTTCTCTATGCCATGGGATTATTTATACACGCTGTGTGATGTAGGGTTCCTCAAGAGCTTTCAGTCATTTTGACCCAGGTGGTATTCCTTGTAGCTTGAACATACCCACCAAAGCACAGAGCTCTCTTTTTAGTTGAGGAATTATTATGGAATGGAAGAGAGGAGAAGAACAACAGGTTTAAACAACTCTGGCCAGACACCTAAATACTTCTTTTGTCAATAGGCTTAAGTACCAATAGGAAACAATTATAATAGGTGGTTAATATATAGAAATGCCTTTTGTAAAAACAACTAAAGTTTCTTAAAGGAACTGTACATCACACAGTGAGATTATGGGTTTTCTCCTGTAAGCAGTCTTAACATAAACAGGGTGACATTACACACTTCAGGCATCCGATGAAGTGGACTGCAGCCCATGAAAACGAATGCAATAAATCTGTAAGTCAAACAATGTTATGGAATGCTTGACTCCTCCCAGTATTTTCACAATATGGAGTGAACTGTGTTCTGTTTGATGATAGCCTAAAAGAAGTTCAAAATGCAGAGTTAGAATGAAAACATTTCCAAAGGAAGGAGCTCTATTTGTTTCGGGAAATTCAATGAGGAATCTTGTGGTCCCTAAAGACCATTATATATTATTATAACATAAGCTTGACTGGATTTCAATCTTTTATTACAGCCTTCCTTTACCTGAGTCTATCCTCCAGATGGGTGGCCTTCAATCCTACAATTCTCAGCAATAGTAGTGCTGGCTGGACAATTTGAGGAACTGAATTTCACACACTGGCGATGCCCAGATTGGAGAAGTCTGTTCTCTTCTATGTGGACTGTGTGCTGGGGTTGGCAGAATTTAGATCTTTATGTAATTTACATAGAGTTTTAAACCTTAATAGCAACAACTTAAATCACTCTCTCCCCAATCCCAAACTAGGTTGCTGGAAAAAAAAAAAAGTGTTTGGAGGAAAATTAAGAGTGAAGTTTTCTTTGAAAGGACTTGTGAATTTACTTCCTGTTATTGACCAAATATTTCTGAGCTTAATGTCAGCCTAGAAGCCCATGTTTTTTAGTTGTCTATGCGAGCCCTGGTTTTATTTCTGAGTTTGAATTGGTAGCTTTGAGTGTTTTAGTAAAAAAAACAGAACAGATTCCACAAACCTGACAAAAACGTATGATGTAGTTAATATGGACATAATAAAAACCTTGTTAGTATTTCCTAAGAGCAACCAGGAGTTCCCAGAGTGATGAAAACTCAGCATAAAATTTACAACTTTTCATCTTAATTCAAAGGCTGAATTTACATAACACACTACTGTAGGCGAAAGCATATCTAGTTAGAGTAACAAACCATTATTTTTTGGTACAGCAAACTGACCTCATGAATAGATATGGTCTAAATAAGCCAGAAAAGATTGTTTTCATTTGTTATATCTTTGTATAAAAAGAATTATATGGAAGAGGGGTGCTTTTGCAGGGAGGGAGGAAAATAATAAATGAATTCTATCGTTCAACCACAGGTTAGTCAAGAAGGTGGGTCCATTTGCCAGGTAATTTTCTGATTTACTGACTAGACAAAACCCATGTCATCGGAGATGGAACATTTTCCTTAGTGGACAAAACAATAGTTAATAAAATAATGGCTTAGCATATCTGAACCAACTCAAACAGTCTAACTTGTCAACTAATGATTCTGTGACATTTGATGATACCACCATACTCCCTCTGCTTCCACATGCAGTGACCATCCCCTCCCCCTTTCCATGGAGTGAACTGAGCATCCATAGGAAAGGAAGTTAGTCTGTGTATTCCTCAGAATTCTATTTTCTGTATAAATAAATGAATTGGAAGTGGCTAACTTTGGTATTATTATTTCAGAATGTTTTTCTAAGTGTAAGCATGGTTGGGGAAATGTAGCTCTTCATAACAAGAAAATATCACATGCAAATAGCCTCACTGACTCCTTGTTACCACATGAAAATATTTCTGAAGCAAGTTGATTCCAGTGCCAGTGTTACTGCCAAACCATAAAAAAGACCTTAATCTGGGTTACATGGGTTAATTGGATGTTTCAGAGAATGCTTAAAGTTGGTTACAATCACCTTTCTGTTAAAGATGCAACTCAAGAGCTGAAACATTGATTCGTATGATCTGATCTTTTTCTATTATTGTCACCTTTTGGGTTGACATTGACAGGATTGTTATATAACTCTGAATCAATCACTGTGTGTTAAATGTCTATGTTCTTCTAGATTATATCTGTGGTATTTGGCATCTAGCAAGATATCAGGGGCATGGGGTTTGATTAAAAGAATTATATCATACTAGAGTGAGAAATGGACACCTAATTTGCAGCAATGGATTACTGGTTAAAAAGAAGAAGTATTTTGCCCAATATGATCAATGTTTTTGGAGAGTTTTTTGTTTGTTTATAGTATAATTTTCCAGAGCCTTTCTCTTCTTCCCCTTTTTTCCTCTGTTAAAATTATTATAATTAATTTTGAAGATAAATTATTTCATTAAAACTTTTATATGTTTACATTTTCCCTTTGTTAATTAGTTTAGCGTAATGAAATTACTAAAACAATGCAGAATGGATTGTTTTGAACACAAAATGTACAATGGGAATAAGCTATTTGTCATGTATAATAGGAAGCGTTTGCCAACAAGGAATGACTTCATTCTCTAGAAGATGCTTATCTATAAAAAGAGCAGGTAGGTCTTTCTGTCCATTTGACTGCTGGCAGTGATATTTACAGAGGCATCTTACACAAGTATGCCAATTAGGAACATTTCACTATTTCCCCAGGTATGAAGTCATTCCCTTTGAACGGGGAGAAACATTGCAGCTAATAATATTTACAGCTCTAGGACAGAAGTTTAGTTTAATGAGTCATGTTTTACCCCTAGACCCCAAATAAAGAGACTGAAAGATGTGACTGAAGAACTATTTGTATATTTCTATTAGTGTTGTTGGACAATCATTTCAAAAGAACCTTGCCAGGGACAGAATGTGTTGGCTCAGGTAAACTGTGCACCCAAAATCTGGTGGCCTTTCACTAGCTTGCATTCACTGCTCGTTGAAACTATGTCCAAGGCAATGTTGAGGTTCAAGAAAGCCAAGAATTCTTATCACAACACTGTTGTGTTTCAAAAGCAAACTACTGGTTACAGCAGACAAACAAAAGTAGAACACATGAAAATTAAAACTTTAAAACATAAGTTTCATGTCCAGTTAGAGGACTAGATCCAGGTAGATCAATACAACACAATATCAATACACTATCACTCTAATTTGGTTATTGGGAAAACTACTACTATTACTTTTACTACTACATTATGACTGAGAAGAGAGACCTGGTCTTCTCTGCTACAACATTTGATATGGAAACCAGGAACCCATGTAATTAATGTTGGTAACATGAAAAAAAAAAAGTGAGCAACCAAACATGTTGTGCACATTCATGTGAAATTAAGTCAGTTCTCACAGGACTGAATCCAGGTTTCAGGATTTCAGAGAACGAATAATTTCTTTCATTGGGCAAAGCAATAGTCAGTCTTCCCAATAACTTCTGGGGGCAAGAAGATCCCCCCCAAAGGGCCTTCCTATTTTCCCTAGAACTGGGTTGAAATGAAAGGTTCTTAGTAGAAAAGAAAAAACTCCCCAGCTGGACAGAGTGAGGGGTGTCAGGGGGTTCATTCTGACTGGTGGCAGCTTATTACAGTAATCTGTTACTAGGACACCCTTGGGTGAACCTGCCAGGGAGGTTTTAGATGATGATGATGATTTATTTAAATGTATTAGCCACCCAACTCCCTTGATTCTTTCCTCTCAGTTTGTAACACCACTCCAGAAGCCATAGTGTTAACATACCATTTCCCTTCAGGGAGAGAGAAGGAAAAAAAGACTTCTCACACCCACCTCAAAGTCCACCAGTTTTACAACTCAAGGAGGAGCACATGATCTGTCAGTTGTGAAACCCTCCTCAAAATGGGAGGATTTCGATTTCAGCCACTCTCTCAGCTGGATTATTTGTAGAACAGAGCTGTTTTATACAGGGCTTGTTCTTTGAAAAGCAAATTGGATGACTCATCCACTTGTATAGAATTAACTGAGGGCTCTTTTCAAAAGGTAAACACCACAGAACATCTTGGCTGCAGTTTTGGAGGAGTGCTCACTCAGGTATTGTCATCCTATTACTCACACTCCTTGCAATCCATGAGGAGACAAGATGATGAAAAATGAACTCGTTTTGCAACCGGAGGTCAGAACCTTAAAAAAAAAAAAAACTTAAATTAAAATTGCTCTGGAATAAGGAAACCTCACTCACTGAATAACAGTCATTTTGGCCTGAAAATACTCCGGTTTTCCTGTGAATGCCTATATTCATTGCACATCCTCATTCAATATGTCTTTCTTGACAAAACTGGTAGGAGGCAGGAACTCTCCTGGATGCAACTGCATGAGAATATGAGAAAGGGCTATATTAATGAATGGAAATGGGGCTACTATGTAGGAAATTGTGTTATTTTTTAACAACATAGACCTTTTAAGGTGAAGAGAGAACATGCAAATAGGTGCATTCTCTGGAAAACTTAACAACAAAATAGCTTTTGTGCTTCAGTGGATGTTAGATACTGACACCAGGCTATAGCTAAAGACAGAACTCCTTTTGTTCTGCCCCATCCTGCTGAGGGACACCTGCTTAACCTCTGAATGTACCTTACGTTACATTGGACAATCATACGACTAGGCAGCTTTTCAGAGTATTGAGTGAAGAGTTACTCAAATACTGATACCTAACACTCCTTAGACAACCATTTGTCAGGGATATCTTTAATTTGGATTCCTATATTAAGCACCTCCCAATTCCATGATTCTGTTCTTTTTATCTAATTCATATTTAGATATGAATTTTATCTATTCATATCTAAAATGCCTGGGTTTTAATATGTCTCTTTATCCATTTATTAATGCAAATGTATGAGTGGGTAAACACATTTTGTGTGGGCTTCATGTTAAGTCTGCCTTCCAACCTGCAATTCCCAGTATTCCTGGTCAGCCTCTTCTAGAGCCCTACATGGCTGCAGCTTAGACAAGCTGGTCCTGGAATTGACCACAGGGGATACAACCCTAGATTAAACCTGGTAGGGTTGTTCCGTAACTTGGATTTGAAGGGGAAAATGTGGTTTGAAGTGTGTGTGGGCTTATACGGAGCATCTGTCAGCATCTCCTTAAATCAAACGTGACTTTTTTTGAGATTGCACAGCAGCCAGGAAAAGACGCAGCTTCTTGAAGGAGTTGCTGACAGCTGCTATGTGAATGTTCTCATGTACTCTGAATCACCTTTTCCCCTTCAAATTTGGATTGCTGCACAACCCTACTAAGAGGTGAGTGTAATCTGGTGCAAGATTTAAGTGTTGTGAGATGAAAAGGAAACAGTGACCATATTGTTGTTATATTTAGCATACATGCAAATGAGAAAAGGCCAGCAGGGTCTAACATAGTAACAAAACAGGAAACATTTAAATGAAAACGAGGGAACTGGTGAAAAAACAGAGATAGAAAGGAAAAGTTAGGAGGACCAAATCATAATGCTGGAAAGTATTTAAAAACACAATAATTAAGGCTCAGCTAGAATGTATTTTACAATGTAAGAAAGGGTCAGCTGAGTCCAAGAAGAGGCAATCATGACTCTCTAGTAGTGTCCAGGAAACTGTAAAAGTTAAGAAGTCTTCCTTCAGGAAATGGAAAGCCTGTCCTAAGGAAAAAGAAAACAAACACTGGCAAAAAAGGATAAGGTGATAATAAGGAAGAAAAGAAAAAAAAATAAAGAGCAGGTAGGAAAAGAAAATTAAGGAAAATAATATGTACTTATTTAAATATATTCAATGCACAAAAACAGCCAGGGAAGCAGTTTTGACAGCAAAGGAGTGAAAGGGATGCTTGAAGAGAACACGGAGATTGCAGAAAAGCTCTTTGCAATTTTCTTTGCAACAGAAGATATAGGACTGAAAGTTCATCCTGTTCTGACTTTCTGAAGTGGAAATTGGAATTACTAAATAAAACTGATTTCACAGAAGAAGATATTCTAGGACATTTTAGGAGACCACATATGTAGCCACAAATTGCCAGGTCCTGATGGTATCCACCTGAGAGTTCTTGAAGAACTCAAATGAGAAATTTCTGATCTCCTAGCAAAAATAGATCACTCATCCCTTAAAGTTTCTCTGTGCAGAGGACTGGATGGTAGCCAATGTGACACCAAATTTTAAAAAGAGACCCAAGGGAAATCCAGAATATTATAGCTTAATGTGCAGCCAGTCAAATTAGTAGAAGTGACAATCAAAGAAAAATAATAAACACCAGGAGGAACAAGCCTTGCTGAAGGAAAATCAGCATGCATTTTGCAAAGATAAATCCTGCTTCCCTCACCTTCTAGTTTTTTTTTAAGTGTCAGCAGTTACACGGATAGACATGACTCTGCCAACACTATATACTTGGCTTTTTGAAACAACTTTGACCAAGTTTGTCATCAAAGGCTCTTGAGCAAAGTGGTCATAGGATAAAAGGATCTGTCCTTATATGGATTGCTAATTGGTTCAAAAAGAGAAAGCAAAAAGTAGGAATAAATGGACAATTTTCTCCATCGAGGAAAGTAAAAAGTGGAATCCTCAAAAGTTCTGTCTTGGGTCCCAAGTTGTTTCTTCACTGATTCATAATTTAGGGGAAAGCAGTTAGCTGACCATCTATTTGTGGATGATTCCAAACTATTCAGGATGTTAAAAAAAATAACAGTGATTGCAAAGAGCTCCAGAAGGCTCAATTTAAACTGGATTTAATCAAATGGCAGATGCAGCTCATTTTAAGTTAGCATAAAAAACAAACAAACCCTAACTTCACAAATATACTGGTAGAGTCTGAGCTATCTATAATCAGGAAAAACATACTGGGTTCATAATGGTTAACTGAATGAAGATGTCATTTCTGTGTGCAACAGCTGTGAAAAGGACAAATTCCAGGTATCATTAGGAAAGGTATTGGAAATAAAAGAGCCAACATTGTAATGCACTCATACAAATCTCTGTATGAGCTACATCCACAGATGGAATATTGTGTAAAGTTCTGGTTGCCACTTTTGAAAAAGAAGAACCTGCTGCTGGCAATTGTAGACTTTAAGGACAGATCTACTCGTATTTGCTCTGAGTTGTTCCAGGGATGGCAGAGGTAATGCCTTGCAAAGTCTTCTGGGATTCAAGCCTCGGACACTTGAGTATGTTGGCAGGGTCCTCTGTGACATGAGCTCAGGCATCTGTAAATTAGGATTAGAGTTATCCCACCTCTATGTTGATACATTGAGCCAGAAATAATGCGATACCTTGGATAAAGAAGGTAGTAAACATGTTCTTGGAGCAGGGGGATGGGTCATCTGCATCTTCAAAAAGCCATCCTATGATCCAGCTGTCCGAGATAACTACATGTCTTCAACATGCTGTTTGGTAAGGATGTAGAAAAGATGATTGGGTTGTAACTATAGTGAGTCTGGATAACACAGATTACCAGGAATTCTTCCAGTCAGGACTCAAGTCTGGACATGGGACAGAAGTTGCATTGGTCACTCATGTGCATGACCTGTAGTGGGACTTGGAGTGGTACACCTATGCTTAAGAGATAAGGGCATTCTTATGTTCATATACCTGGGAATATCAAGAGTTACAGCCCCAACACATCTGGAGAAGGGGAAGGTGATTGCAAATGATTGGTACAGAAAACAATTTTTCTGTAGAATACAACTGACCAACAGGAAAAAATTAGCCAGTGACTGATGGTAAGAGGACCCAAAGTTTACAATGGGTGGATTCAGCCCAGAGCAGCCAGAGCCATTAGAACATGCATATGACCATAATAATAATTCTTTAAAGCACAGCATCAAGGCATGGATATCAGGAAAAAGTCCCCTCACTCACAGTGCAGAGCCAGCAAAGCCCAATGAAGGCGATTTGATTTTTTTCCCTGCTTCCATGGAGCTGGAATTCCAACCTTCTGATTTGTCTGATGATCACGGAGACAAGCTGTTTAGTTTAGTGCTAGTGGGGAATAAAAAAGCTTGTTTTTCCATCTATGAGCATTTGGAACTTCAGCTGTGATTGTACAGAAACAGAAAAAGCACCTTCCAGTTCCAGATGTGTCATACAATCTTACTTCTATTTCCGCCTTTCCTGAAAGGAAGGCTGGGTGGAATATGATAGGACGGGGGCATAAGTGAATGCTCCAGCCAGGGGCTTCCCAGTCTGGGAATAAAAATGACAGTGAATCTGTAGAACTCACCGAGGAGGCTGCATAATGTAAAATTTTCATCTTCATGTTGTATTTGTTGGGTGTTAGCTGTGTATTGTCTTTGAAAACTCCATGACTTCCAGAATGATTGCAAAACTTCTAATAGGACCAACTAGCTTTTACATTACATTGTTATTCAATCACTTCCCCATAAGGAAACAAATAATAAAAGAGGCAACTTCTCTGTGGTTAACTGCCATTTATCTTCTCATTCCCAATGTTAAATGACCCTGACTCCCTGTTATTCTCAGAAAGCTGGGAAACAAACAAAGATTGGCCAAAATTTAGCAGACTTTAGTAGGAAGGCCCAGCCTTCCCCATAATTCCAGCAATACCTCCTCTCTCCCAGCAGTCCTTCTACTTTCTCTCTGTTTGCCAAGAAATTATTAGTGGGCAATTGTCAACAGGAAAAGAGGGAGCAGCTTATCAGCCTTAGTCTGAGATGTGACTCTTAAGTGACAGTGGAGGAGAGGCTGAGAGCTTAGCATATGAAAGGGTTAACCCAAAAGCAATTTGTCCATTGTCTCTCTATTAATATCAGTCACCAACTGAGCACTCATCACCTTTTTCCAAGCAGTCACCCTCCAGCTAGAAGTGGCGCCATGAACAAGCCAGATGTGATCTCGTCTCTATTTTCTTTTCATAAACTTTCACAAATTCATTACAAAGGTGGGACACACACACTTATTGAGTATGCTTAGATTGGTGAAGAAAACACCCAAACACGCATACAGTACATATAATCTGAGCATGCTTAAACTAGTGAAGGAATAGTGTTTCTTCTTACTGTTTTGGGGAGGTGGGTAGAGGTATTTATCTTTGTTTTTGCTTAAGCCTTTCTAATCTGTTCTGTGTTACAGAAGGGCTGGGAGAGAATGAATGCAACTTTAAGCAGGACACAATACTCCCAAAGGGAAGAGAAGGAAAACAAGAAGAAGAAGCTGGTCGTAAGCTATCAACAGTTGCTAGTCATAAGGCTATATTTTACCTGCTGTATCATATCACACCAAACCATAATGGGTTTTTTTTGGGGGGGGGCAGTTTGACTTATCCTGCCTTTTCTCCAAGGGTTCAAGGTGGCTTGCTGCCATCATTTTATCCTAATGAAACAAAGAAAACAAAGGTGTACATTGGGCTGAGTGGGATTGGATCAACGTCTGCCAGTGAGTTGAAGGTAGATTTAAACCAGTGTTTCCACAGTCATAGACCAACAGTTTAACCACCATCCCATGTGGGTCCATCTTCATTGTTTTGTGAAAACCGTACTACTGCATCATGTTCAACAAATGTTGCCATGATTTAACATGGTGTGTAAACCTAGAATATCTGTCAGTTTTCAAGAAACAGAAATGGAAAGATGCAGTTATCTTTGTTGATAAATTTTCCACTGGCATTTGGGATGCTTCCAAATTATGCTGTTATTGTATAGTTTATTTTATTTATTTAGAAAGTGTATATGGTTGCCCATCTTAAATTTGCAATTTGGGTAGCTAACAACTAGTTTATAAAAAACAATATTTAAAAAAAAGCCATAACCAAACAAAGATAAAGTTAGAAATAATCAAATAGGAAAGGAAACCGAGGCATCATATAACAAGCTTACAGTACAAGCATATATATTGGGCCCCTCTAACATCCTAGCCCTAATTTCTGAGGGAAAAGCCAGGTTTTAAGAGATTTCTAGAAGGCCAAGAAGGTTGGGATCCTCCAAATCTCAGGGGGAAGCTGTTCCATAGGGCAGGAACCACAACAGAAAGGTATGTCTCCTGGGTTCTGCAAGATGCTAGAGTTTAATAGAGGCAACCTAGAACATGTCCACCCTGTCTATAACCACAGAATTTTACAGGGGAGACTGCCTTTATTGTTTTTTAACTGGAAATCTTTCCAAGTTTTCCTTCTACTTCTTATCAGAGAAAATCTGTTAAGGTGGGGAAAATGAAACTGTTACATAGTGTTTTGATTGGTAGGGGCCCATCATTCAGAAATACCACACACATAAGACTATGAATTGATACTCATCATGCTATTTACCATAGCTCCAAAATCTCTGTGAGAATGATCAGTGCAATTTACTCCTTTCATGTGAGTCCGATCATTCAGAGTACCATGGCAGGAATAAGAAGAGGCCATAAGTAAGTGCTATGAGGTAAAAAAGGAATCCTGATTGTTTGAGGAGATATGGACATCTAGCCAATACTTTGTAAATCCTTTTTTTTTTTTGGCTTCCTTCCTGATAGAGTTTTGAAGCAGAGTGGATTCACTAGAAATGGGCTCTTTTTGTATGCAAATAATTTGCTCTGCCTATCTTTTCTTAGAAAAGGCTTCTGGTCAGCTCTTCCAGTGTTTTCAACATTAACTGATCCAATAAACATATTATTTCACATGCTCCATTTCTCTCCAGTGTTATAGTTGGCCTTCAAACTGTTGCAGATTATTCTGGGCTCTTATCTTTCGATCCTTATTCTGTGAACGTGTGTTAAACAACTTCCAGGGTTTCCTTCTATAGGCATTTACAATTGGCCAATCAATCTGATTACGACAGAAACAGAGGAAACCAATTTATGCAGGCTGCTTTGTTCCCTCATGTTATGCACTATTATCTCCTCTAGCCTGTGTTTACAGAATGCCATGGTTAACGTTGCCCAGATGCTCTGTCGCTGTGGGAAACCTAGAAACCACACAATACTGGCCTAGAGTGTTTTCCAAAACCCAGTCTGCTTTATCCTAGCTTTGTTTGTCTCTGAGTAGATTTGGGCCTTTCCCACAGAAAGGGTGTGTTGTCAGTTTGGGTTGGAATCAGATAGCATTGCTACACACGTTTGAATGTCTTGTTGGGGCCTCTTCGTGGCCTGTCGGTAAACATATTGGAACAGAATGATGCAGTTGTTGTTTTTTTTTAGTAGGCCTTACACTCCAATGTCATTAAAGGGAAGGCAGGGGAGAAGAGGAAAGAGCCTGAATATCTGATAGAAGCAAGCAGGTACAGTTGAAGTGTTCAAGGAGGATGTAGTTTGACAACAAATGAGTCAAAGATGTCGGTAGTTTGCATGAGTTCCTTTATTTTCCCTTAGACCATTAAAAATGCTTTCCAGGCAGGAATCAAACAGATGAAGGCTTTCTTGTGCTGGGGAAAGGTTTCTACCTCTTACAATTTCTACCTCTTAATAAATGTGGAAAGGAGATGCCAGAAAGGCAATAACTTTTAGATATGCTCTGTTAACCTCTATTCCCTCCCCGCCCAGGTATCACGTCATACATTGTTCTTCCTGCCTAGAAACCACCTTCCCATGCTAAATGTCATTAAAAATACTTGTGATTTCTGTATTTCAGACAGAAGTCCTGTGCTCAGTCAAAGAGGTATAGCTTTCCAATAGGCAATGCAATATACTTTGGCAAGAATGCATTGTGCAGTTTAAACAAGTATATTTAAAGGTATGTGCAAGTACATTAACATGAGAGGGACAAAGTCCCACATGGAACAGAAGGATGCTCCTGTCGGCTGTGACATGGTTGCTGCAACTGCTAGAAAGAAATAGCTGCTGATTCTCAGTGCCAGAAATGCCTTCTGTGCCATGTTGCTGGCATGCCATTTCAAGTTTCTTCATGGGGTGAGGAAGGAAAGGCAAAGAGTTTGTAAATGGAGAGACTGGCAGAAAAGTTCAAAGAATTATATTTGGTCATAGGCAAGATTAAAAGCAGCAGCTAATGAATAAGCATTATCATTTTTTTTTGGAATAACCAGAGGTATGGTGACCCTGAGGAATCATAATTTTTAATCTGAAATATGGTGGCCTAGTTCACACAATGTTTGCTTAACCATAATGTAAGCTACATTAATGTACTGAATAAGCTACAATTGACAGGGTTTGTACCACACAAAATCATGGCTTACAAAGCACAATGCTTAGATTCATACATACATAAATATGTGCCCATCACACAATTCCCTTTCATAAGCAATGTTATGTAAAGTACAGAGAAAGAGTAATAAATAGTAAGCAAAAGAAAACAAAGGCATCAGATAAGAAAGGGAAATATAACTGCAAAGCTATCTTGCTTCCCTCATGTCCATACCTGATGCAATCCATACATTGCCAGGTAGAACTCAGACAAATCATGTTACAGGTCAGTGTGATGGGTGAATTTAGCATGTGTTTGTGTGTGTGTGTGATGTAGGATTTACACATCACATTGAGACATGGTAACACTAAACCATGGTTTGTTGACTAAGCCACAATTGGCTTGGTTCATATATTGTGTTAAGCCATAAATCCATACTATCTGGCTTGACACAAACAACTAGAAACAAATCACATTATAGTTTAGTGTGATGCATCAACCTAGCCACTTACTGTGTTTATGTATGTGTAATTATTGCCACAAGGAGAACTGAATTTTTAAATCCTGACTTGGGTGTTGGAAGGAGCTTTCTAATACGTGGCTCCCTGTTATGAAGGCTTCACTTCCTCTGGAAAAAAATTGCTAAAATTCTCTTGCTCTCCTTCCCTATTAGTGTTGGCTTAGAAATATAGCATCCATGTTTATGTGTAAGAAATAAAACTTTTTCCTTATGTTTTAATCTCATAGTGTCAGATGTCTACCCAATACTTTTGGGTGATAATGCTGAACTAGTCAAAAACAGAATACTTACTGTAAAGTTTCTATAGTTTATTTTATTTACTGTATTTCTATAATCCATACTGTGGTGTTTGTTTCTCATTGGCTGGCATGCAACAAAGGAAAATCTTGTGCTAATAGCTTGAACCACAGATTTCATTGTCAGCTTAACTGTTTCCGATAATTGACATGATGTTTAACCAGAAAAAAAGATGGAAAATTCTATCAGTTTTTAAAGAGAGAGATGGAGACAGTGTAAAAAGAGAGTAAAAACTGTTTAATTCAATGCCTTTTTGGAACATAGCCATTCCTTTGAAACAGAATCTGTCAGATGTAGTAAATCACTGAAAATTGTGCTGATTTTTTTTAAAAAAAAGGTATTTATAGGTGTCAGATGTATAAAGAAAAATGCAGAATATGCATTTTTGGTCATGCATTTTAGGGGCACTGGGAGCAAATTAGTTGCTTAACTCTTGCTGACATCAGTAGGACTCAAACTCTTTACTGCTCTGGGGGTCACTCTTTATTAATTCAAGGCTTCTGGTGCTCTGTAGTCAAGGGAGGTTCTTGGACTAAGCTCCTGGCTCATGAAAAAATCTGACCTCAGTTTATTCATAGGATCAAATATGCATTTCCATTCCTCTGACCCACAGAAGTTGTAGTTTCTCCATCTCATGCATGTGTACTCTTTTTTTAAAAAAATAAAAAATATACAATCACACAATTGTATACAAATATACAATTAGCTCCAAGGCTTATCTGGTCCATCTTTCTGTCCCCACAGTGGTTGACCAGACTCCTCTGAGAAGTCCACAAGCCATTTATAAACACAAAATGTCTCTCCATGTAAGCAAACAAAGCTTTCTTTCATATAAAAGAATTGTGTATTTAATTTATGTGTAATTTGAGCGCAGATTAAAAAAAAAATGATTTGTATAACACACTAATCCTTAGTTTGCCTAAATGTGGTTTATTGAATTCCAATTGGCTAGGTTTGTATCCTAATTAATAAACTATGGTTTATCAATCACAATGGCTAGATTTTCACAACACACTATGCTAAACAACAAAAAGCCTGTTATGGATTGGCATCACATGGGGATCTGGTCTGGATCTGGTTGCTGCTAAAGACACTAAAGGAAAGGGAATACTAATGTTCTCTCTGGCTGTTGGTCTGTTTCCCCCAACTGGGTAAATGGGTATGTTAATACACTGTGCTGTGGGAACATCAAGAAGCATCAATGATTCAGTCAATTATTTATCAAGAAGTTAAACTGAGCTCAAAACAGATCCAGTTTTGCATTGGATTAAATTAAATCCATCCAGTCAGCTATGCTATGAGAACCCCCAAGCCCAATCAATTGCCCCATTTTGCCTATATAATCCTCCAAGAAAAAGAATTAGAGAGAAAGAGCAGGTAAAAACTAAGCTTTTTCATTAAAGAATTCCTTGTCAAATACTGATTGGCTACAGTGGCTAAGTTGTCATACCTACTGCTGCCTTTCAGGCCAATAGGAGGGAGCTACTGAAGTAATGAAGTCTTAGCAACAATCTCCTGAAGCAAGGGCTTCTGTAGATAGTTGATGAGGATTTTGCTTGTCTAAAATGGTAAATTTTGACCTAATTATTCCAATTATGTGCTGCCAGAACCATTAGTAAAGAAATCTGACTGGGTTATTGGCTCATTGGGTTAGGTGTGTTGTAAGAACAAGACCTTTGAATAAGAACATAAGAAAAGATCTGCCAGGTCAGATCAGCAGAACTTATATCTAAAGCCCATCTAGCCCAGAATTTGATCCAACTAAATCCTTCTGGAAAGGCTGCAAGAAGACTGAGAGGGCAATTGCAACCTTGCTTGTGCTTTGTTTCCCAGCAACTAGTAACCACGTGACCTTCTTCAATATTGGTTACTGAGGTATAGCAAGGTTGGGTAAACTGCAGCCTGTAGGACCAGCAGCTTCCCTGCACCCAGTTTGGTCCCTTAGAGCCCTAGATGGGGCAAAAATCTGTGGATCCTTTTTTTTCATTTTGGGGGTAGTCAGGAGTGTTTAAGGAATTGTACCCATTGTTCCCCTTAAAAGGTATGTTGTCCTTAAACTGAGCAATAAAATACCATGCCAAATAATGTGTCCCTGTCTACTTTGTGACATCAAGAAGACCTATATGGTCCCCAGGCAAGGCACACCAACAAAGTTCATCCCTTAGTCCTAAAAAGGTTGCTCACTTGTGCTGTTTAGCTGCCAAACAATTAACCATGATAGGTTTATCTTCTATGAATTGTCGAACTTCCTTTTAAAGTTGCTCTGTAAAGAAACACCTCTTTTAATCTGTCCTGAGTCACAGTCTCTCCTGATATAACATTCCCACTGACCTAGAAATTAAGGCTAAAACAATGATATAATTATTAAACAAATGCCAAGTTAATAACAGTCAGCAATTACACTAGAGACAGCCAAAATTTGCATCAAAAACCATAAATACAAACCAGTACTCCAGCTATGTTCATGTCATTAAGCTTGATCTAATCTGGGGAAAATGATGCAACATCTTTGCTGAAGCCTAGGAGCTCTGGGGCTGCTATTTGGAATGAGGGGAGACCACATAGGAGGTTGAAAATAAGATGCCTTGGGTTCTTTGGTATCAAAGGAGGAGAAAATAAACATAGCAATAAACTAAGTATATCCTAGGCCAGCCTTCCAGATTGTGTTGCATTTCACTTTCTGTAAGCCCCAAACAACAGGGACAATGGTCAAACTGCCTGTGGTTTTTGTGGGAGCTGAAGTGCATACAATCTGGAAGGCACTAAACTGGGAAAGTTTTGTTGAAGAACTACAGCCATTTGAAGATGCTGTCTTAATTAAAAATGGCAAAGAAAAGACAGAAAGGAGATGAAAAGGTAAACCTCTTTAGGGAGACTGTTTCAAACAATGGTTGCTATCGATGGAATTCCCTGTTCTATGTCTTCTGGGCAAACTGAGGAAGGTACATACTACAGCAATACAGCCACTGGCTTACCTTACTTTAAAAGGAAAATAGAATCATTCATGAAAAATAGCTCTGTTGATAAATATGGGTGAGCCTACGAGATATAAATAAACCTCTCCCTAGTGATGGGGAACTGCAACACATGGCTATTACCTCCATACCTTACTTATGGGCTTCCTCCAAATCCTGGTCATTTTGTGACTCAATATACTACACTAGATGGACATTCAGTCTGGCACAACTCCTCTGAGATAGGCATGGATAATATGGATCCCAATATCACTAGCTGAACTGTGGTGTTGATCCATAACATTCTCCCATTTTCTTGGTTTATAATTTTCTTTAGCATTACTTATTTTTTTATACTTGTATCCTATCATTCCAACAGAGCACTTGGAGAATTGAGCCTTCTTATTTATCTACCTAAGAAACAGCAGGCAGGCAGTGATTAATCTAACATCTTTTTTCCCCCCCCTTGGGGAACATTATGATTGAGTAGAGATTTAAACCCACATCTCCCCAGATCAAATATAGCAATTCACTTAGTATAACACGCTGGCTCCAAATGAGTACTTAAAAGTATCACCTTAGGAGGGTTGAAGATGTTGAGCCTGGCTGGTCATGGATCCCCAGAGTAAGTACAGACCTTTTGAATCAGTGTCCCATATGTTAAGATATTTGCTTCTCTCACCTGCACAGAATAGTTTCCATCATGTGTACTGCATGTACATGCAAAATGTGGGAATCCACCCTAAGACAGAGTTTCCTGTTTGGCAAGACTAAATTTCCAGCCTAAGTTTAATAGTTTGCATTAGCTAGAGGCTATTTATACAATTCAGAGGAAACAAAATCAAAAGAGATAAAGTACATTTGGTAAATAGGACTAAAGTTTTGTTTTAGGTATATCTCTTTTACATATCATTTCAAAACTGATCAGGATTAATTTGAACTTACATCAGCATTTTTTTCTGCTGACTTCCCAAGCAAAGGATCTTGCCATCAAAGCATTTTTAATCTCTTGTCTGCTCACAAGTATTTTAATGTCTGATGAGCGGGAAGGGGAGAGAACTTGTCCAAGATTTCTGCTTCTTACAAGGAGAGGAAGTATTGTGTGCTGCCTGACCTCTAGAGACAGATTTGTGATTTGTGCCTTTTAAAACCTGAGCAGATATTCTGGCATTTCTTTTATAGTAGTGATACTTGGACAGCAAATAAAGAATCCTTTAAGGCTGAATCATGGCTGACTAAGAGTTCTTGAGAACTCTAAAGCTTGCAACTATTTTATAACCCTTCAATAAGCCTTAATGAAGCTATTGTCTCAGTGTGGATTTTAGAGTAACCTTCAGTTATTTTAGACAGGGAGAGGTAAATCTATCTTCAGTAAAATTACACACATACAAACACATACAAAATTACTTGTACGTGCCTGGCTCATTCGGGATAGACAATAGAATTGCTGCATGTTTTGGAGTAGGTGGGAGAAACTCTGCAGCCTGACTTTAAAAAAAAATTGAAATAAGCATATCTGTAGAATTCTAGATTTGGACATTCAGGCCATCAAATGCAGTCTCCTGCTTGGTGCAGAAATCCACATTCAAGCATCATCATTCACATTCAAGACTATCTAGCCTCTGTCTTGGCACACGTAGTGAAGGGGAACTCAGCCCATCACCACCCTGGTAACTAGTTCTACAACATACATACTGTTTATCTTTTGTATCTACCCTTCGATCACATCCTTTGCTAATGTGTATTGAGTTACATAGGTTTATGCCTTAAGGACTTTTAAAGGACCCATTTTTGGAAGCCACCAAGTCATATACCCCCTTGAAACCTGTTTCCAATTTCAATCCTTCCAATGCTTTATGTCCAGCATTACACTGGGATTTTAAATATAGGGAAACAGTATAGCAGAACTTTTTCAAATAATCTGAGTTTGGGAAAATGGTATCTGAGTGGGGCAGGCCCTATCCTGATTAGATTTTATTATTAGGAACTATTTACGTGCCACTTTCCAAGAACTGTAATAAAAGGATTTTATATAGGAGAATATAAACACAGTCCGCTAGAAGTTATTTACAATTTCATCAGGGTGGACTTTCACCTATAAATGTGCTTCTCTTTAAAAAGAGGAGAAAATTCCCTGTTATGAATTGGTGCACATCTCCAGGCATTTCTTAGTACCTGCTGGGGACGCTGGAAGTTGTGATTTAGTAATTTCAGTAAGCTTTCAGAATCTGGAGAGAAATTCTGAGAGTTGCATTCCCAGCAAATCCAGAAGCTATTGGTCTGGGAAAGGCTGGTCTACAGAATTTCTGTTCACCTTAAGAGAGCTGCCGTGGAAATACCTGTTCATTTTTCTCCTTTAACTATTATTACATAGTTCTTCTGGAAAACAACTGCCCAGAATTCTGGCTCTTTTGGTTCCTTCTATTCTACCACTGTTTCTACTCCCCAAACCTGCAGAAACACCTTCAAACGTGCTCAGATTGTAGATCCTCATTGTAGCGAACCTTGAAACATATGTTATCACATGAACTGCTCCCTCCTGACCAGCAGTCCTCCTCCCATGGTGTGTTTGCTTCTTTAGGGCTTTGTAAAAATCACTGAGAGGGGGAAGTCACTTCAAGGGGGACAATTGCCATAGCACTATCCCTCTTCCCATAATTTAAAAGAACTGGAATGCTGAAATGATAGATGCCACCTTGGCTTAAGCTTATTCTCTCTCTTTCTCTCTCTCTCTCTCTCTGCATGTGTGTGTGGGGGGGGAGGGGGGAAGGTGAAAGACAGCTCAAGAGCTCATTGTTTTCCTCCCCAAGCTCTGCAGAGCACCAGTGTTCCAGCTGAAAAACTGGTCTGATTGGTTACACTGCAATTGAGCTGGAATGAAATAAACTCAGCTACTGAAGAGAAGCAACATCACAGGGCACTCCATCTATCCTGGAGTGGCAAAAATGCCTTGAGTGGAGGTGCTCTTGGACACAGCAAAAGGCAGCCTTTTGCTGAAGCAATAATTTTCCCAGATCAGATCTAGCAATTGAGCAAAGAATAATGTCTTGTCCAGGAAGGAAAAACAGCTTCATTGAACAGCATGCAACATCATGAGTGTAATGAAGGGGTATCCAAATGTTATTGTCATTTAGCTGAGAGCCACACTTCACCTTTGAATGAAGTGAGGAAGCCATACTGCAAAAGTGGGTGGTGTTGCATAAAAATGGGTTGTGTCCACCAGGACAAAACTAAATTTAATATAATTTAAATGTAATTAAAAGTAATACAATTAATTAGATAGTTAATATGATTGGAAGAAATTGTTATTCTTTTCTGTCACATTAACAATTATAATTCACCATATGTTATTGCAGAATGTTTCAGACTGCAGTGGGGGCTGATTTATTCTACTGGCAGATCTTTTCTTCCAAGGGTTCCTCAGTAAAAAAAATAATTACAATAGACTTCCTGTAGGTTCTTCTAAATGGAACCTCCTGATCCATCCTAGTCTAGCCAGATGAGTAGATCATAGCCCTATTCAGGGCTTTTCTTTCAGCCTAGCTCTAGGAAATGTAGAAAGAGAGATGGCTCAGATCTTCCTACTCAAAGTCTAAAAATACAGAACTTAACAAAACCTTCTGAATATCCTGAGAACACAAGGGATAGCCTGGTAACCATTAAGTCTTTCATAAGAAGAAAGCTCCCAACTTCCTTTTAAAACAATAGACTCAGATCACATGTTATTAAAAGATATTTATCTAAGAAAAAGGGGGAAACCAAAAGACAAAGGGAAGGCAACAATCATACACACAGAATTCCAAATAAAATCAATGATAGTTGTCTAAGTAAACTAGTCATATAATTTCAGAACATATGCAGAGTTCATTGTAGGAAGGATGGTTTAAGAGACTGCATCTTGGCCTTCTGTCTGAATGTTGTTAGGCAGGCCTCTTTTGTCTTTGATCCTCTTCTTTCTTTAGAGAACTAACCTCACTTAATTTGGGAATGTATGTTGCAAAAGAAAAGAGAACCAGCACAGTGCCATCTTTCCAAACACTCTAGGGGACACTATTGAGCCATACCAAAATGCAGAAGTTAATGATAGAAGAGTTTGGGAGGGGGTCCAACCCAAAGATTTGCAAACTTCAGGCAGCCTTGAGGCCTCAGATTGTTCACTTGTCTTCCATACAGTCAATCATGAAGCAGCAAAGAGTCATAGGATCTGGGAGCAAAACTGGCTGAAGTTTATTTAGAAACCAAGTGGCATTTCTCCTGCCCTAACTAAGCATGAGGAAATGGGCCTTGCAGAGAAAACAACAGGGTAATGGAGGGTAGCTCACTAGGAGTCATCTGTCTGGAAGTACACTCAAATTGCTTGGCTGTTTGAACGAGAAACAGCTTCTGTATGCATTATGCACATAATCTAAAAAAGTGATTCTGAGCCCACTATATAACTAGGTTATTTAGAAATGGCTCATGGTTAATTCCTGTTGTCTGGAGGAAACACCCTTCTCAACTCAATAAGGGTATATTGCAAGTCAGAACCAGTAATATTGCAATAATTCATTTAAGCAAAAAAGCAGACAAGCCTATGGCTGAATTAAACACGAGCCATTTCTAAATCGGCTAGTCATGCATTTGGCCCACTATCGCTTATTTAAATTATGTGCATAATATACCCTGAGAGATTGCACCACCTGAAAATTTGAGGGTACTTCTAGACAAATGGTTTCTGTACTGTTCATCAGAAGGCATTATGAAACTCCTCCATCTTTCCTACCTTCTTTTTTTTGTGAAAAGATGGAAAAAGTAGTGGGAAAGCTTAGGATGGTTACATGGTGGAAAATGGCTGATGGATATTAGAAGTTTTGAGAGTATATAACAAGGTTTCCAGGAGGGGGCTACCCATTCACAAAATGGCAACTTTACACAGGTAAAATAAATAAATAAATAAATAAATAAATAAATAAATAAATAAAAAGACAAAAGACAATAACAGACCATTTGGAAGGAAGGGGTGTTCATTAAAGCCAAATGTCAAAATTAAATTTCTGTAAGTGTCATAATATCCATTTGCAAATGGACACAAATGACATCAATTATGTAACTGAATTATGTAATAAAATGTCAACTATGTAATTACACAAATAAGGTCGCTTGCACCAACCATCCAGACTGCTTCAGAAACAAAGGACTTTGGGGTAAAGTCTGAAGGACAATTTTGTCCTCAGCGGCAACTGAAATCTGTTGAATGCAGGTTATACCGTAATGAAGTTGTTCTTAGCTGTTCTGGGTAGCCCCCAGGATGCTCCTAACAATCCCCAGCTTTCCTTTATAGGTTCCAAACTTTCACTTCCACTTCCAAACCAAACAGTGAGCTGTAGCCAACAACTACTGATTTCCTATGAAGACCTGTGGAGCCTCTGTGGGGTCAGAAGTATTCTTCTAAATACACATGACTACAGACTTCTGCTTTGCTATACAATGTTAAGATTACAGTTTTTACTTCATAATTAAGCGTTTCTTCTTTTCCTCTGTGAACTATACAAAATAAGAAAAGTGGATAATCTTTCTCCCAAGTCACTTCATTGTTAAAAATATTAAAGTAGTAAAGTGATGAGGCAGGGAATCTGTTGAATGTGTGGCTCAGTGTCGATTGGCAAGTTGCCTACCCCTGATTTGGAAGAACATTTATCTGCCTTTTGTTCAGTTTTGTGGCTCACAAATGAAATAACAATATTAACAACAATAAACAATTGAAAAACTGTCCTCAAATGTTTGTAATAAAAGATTGATGAAACTTACATCTTAAGAATGCAGTGCGCTTTTGGTAGTGGTGTTTGGTTTCATAATAGTGCCCCAAATTGTTTCTCAAGCCAAAGGCTGGATGGCCAGCTTTAAAAAGTCACCATTCTGTCTTGTTCACGTGAAACCAAGAAGTCTTTTAAAATATCTTACAACTGCCTTTAACAGTCAAGAAGGTTATCTGTCAACCAGTTATAAGAATTGATTTGACTGCAATCCTAAACACACTTTCATGGGAGCACAGCCCACTGAGCTGGAGAAAGGGATTACTTTGTTGGTTGATAATCATATGCTTTGTCACTGATTATTCCATTAAATTAATTGGAGACAGTCATATTTTTAAAGCATTTACAAAGAAAAGAACTTCTGGTGGTAAGGAAACTTTAAAATGTGGCTTTGACCTCAGTCAAAAATGAAAGTTTATGGGTACAGGGTGGCAAACAAATCTTTGAATAAAATTGATAATTAACAAGATATTTCCAACTTCCTCAGGTTTTTTACTATCTCTCAGCAGGACTAATCTCATAATGTTAGTGTGATGCTAAAGAGTGGAGGGGAAAAGTACAGATGCGATGCTTTTTTCTTTATTTTTTAAAGGAATACATGTTTATTAGAATAAACAAAAATTGTGCTTCATCGCTGTTAGAAGGAAAGGCCATATTTGGAATTGTCTTCATTGCTCAGTGCAGCAACCTCTAGAAATAATTCAATATCAGTAAAGCTTAATTTGCCTCCTTACCAATTAAAATGGAACAAGTTAATTAGCAGATAAGGCTGCAATCTCCACACCTGTACACACAATTGGGATTGGATTAAAAAATAAGGAATCTTGTGGCACCTTAAGCAGAATGAGTTTATGCTCATATTTGGAAGATCAGTTCATTGTTCTTAATGAAGTGTGCTGTGATCCACAGAAGCTTATGGGGTAATCAATTTGTTTGTGTTAAGGTGATCTAATATGAGATTGTTTTGTTGCCAAAGACTAGTGTGGCTATCTCTCTGGAAACTATTATTAGGGAATAAGTTCCACTGAAAAACAAATGGCTGGGCTCAGAGGTCTTGCTAAGTAGTTTGTTCAGTTTTCTGTTAAAGTAGTATTGTGAACCTAGACACTTAGAGTGTATAGCTTAGCAGATTGATCGAGCTCCCAGTTTTATTCAATAAACCATAGTTAAGCAAACAGTGGCTTGCACATTCTATAAACCAAGCTAACAAGATAAACTGCTGAACAAGCATGTGTAGGAGTGCATAATTAAGATAGAATCTTGTAATGCTTATCAAGGGGGACGCGGTGGCGCAGCGGCTTAATGACGCTGAAAGTTGCCGGCCAGAAATGGTCGACGCTTCAGTGGTTCGAGTCCAGCCTTCGCGTTAGCAGGGTGAGCTCCTGTTTCCTCCCCAGTTCCTGTAAACCCAACAGTTCAAAAACTCACGTGAGTAGATAAATGGGTACTCTCACTCCGGTGGGAGGAAAAATGCTGGCGGCGCCTTGCAAAAAAGGAGTCGGGAGCAGTTGCCGGTAAGCGCAAAAAACTGTGCATGCCCAAAAAGGGCGCGAAGCAACGGAAACCCCGCCTCCTGCGTTTGCCAGCTGGGCTCTGCCCTAGGAAGGAGGCCATGGCAAACCACTTCCGAAACAATTGCCTTGAAAACTGCAAGGACTCGTCCAAGCAGTCACTGCAGAGTCGGTAACGACTGAGCGCAGATAAAAAAAAATAAAAAAAAATAAAAATGCTTATCTGGGACTAAGTCCCATCAAACGGTATAGGTCTCACCTTTGAATTGGCATCTATATAACTACAGTTCTGTGCATGTTTACCTTGAAATAAGCTCCATAAATCTCATTGAGACTAATATGGCATCCAGATTAAAATAAGTGTTGCTTTATTTTTTAAATCTCAGTTTTTAAAAAAATCACACTACACTATTTTCTGATTGGCACATAATAAACAGAAACACCATATAGTTAGGGACCCTTTCATATTTTTCAGGTGTTCCTGTTTCTGAACAGGGGAAAGGGTGAGCTCATTAACGCCTTGGATCAAAACTCATTTGCTTCCTTCCAACACAGAGTGCACTGTTTTCCGCTGGGCCCTTAATACCTTTGCTGTGTTCGCACTTCTGCATTTCATATTTTTCACTTCTACATAAAGATCCCCCTTTACGAGTTGCCTCTCAGGCCACACAAATGAGACCACAAGTTGGTATTTAAGATTCTCTTTCTTGTTCTGCTGTCTATTGCCTATTATCATCCAACCCGAAAAATCCTAAAATGCCTGGTTACTGTTCCTGGCTTACGGAACCCCGATTCTCCCTTCCTTCTGTTTCTGTTTAAAATCACCTTTACGTGCTTACGTAAAGCACCATTTAGCAGCATCTTATAAATGCTCATAACTCATAGATGTCTATATGGGAAATATTATTCAAAACACATACATATGTACTCTAATAAGACCATTTGGAACATCCAGACAGCATGGAAAGAAAACCATGTAAAAATCACCACCACCACCACTTTCTACTGCTTCTAAAGGATGGCTGCAAAAGAACATTGAAAGCTGTCCTTTCTCCTAGAGTTTGGCTTCTGTCTCACATTTCCAGGATATAGGCAAGGTGTTGCTGTCTCATCCATTTTGGAGAGAAAACACCATACGGTATTGGATAAATGTGTTGAAGTTAGAGGGGTAGCCAAAAAAAAAAAAAAATTAAAATCCATAAATGGTAAATCAGACCTAATTCTAATCTTTTCCCAGAAAGCAAATAGGAAAGGGAATTATTAACATCTATAGAGGAGCTCTTTCTCACTTCTGCCATGGGATGTTCTACAAGCTTGATTCAAAACACAGATACTGTATGGAGAATACTTCAGCCAGTGCTAGCCTTTCCATCAACCTGTGTGAACGAGGCAGGAGGCTATGCATCATTCCTGTGCTGATCATAATCAGGGTTTTCCAGGCTGCATTTTGTGGAATTCTGCATATAAACAGAATTCAGTGAATTTGTGAGATCAGACCCCCTTAAAGCCTGACAAACTAAGATGACTGATTCAGCAAAAGCTCAGAATTTCCTAACATGGCACCTCTCAGACATTTCATATTACAACCCACCCAGTCTCCTCATTAACGGTTGGTTATAGGAGTTGCCATCCGTGATCTCTGGTGAGCACCAGACTGAGGAACAATTTGAGCAAGATAAACCAGTGGACTGACTCAAGGACTAAGTTCACTTAGCATGCTAAACTGCAAACCTGGGTTAACAAAACCCCATCTCTGTGTTTATATAACACTAAGCACTCAAACAAATAAACTATATTATGGCTTATTGTGATGGTTCATACAATACACTAAAACGGCTGGGTTCCCAGAACACGGTGAGCCACAAAACTACCCAATGCTATTTTAGCCTAGTTTAGTGTGCTATGTGAACCCAAAGTCAATACCTTTTAAACTGCATTTAACGATAGGTAATTATAAGCACTGCAGTTGGCATTGTGTTTTCTCCTTCTCTTTTACACACAAATGGCCACACCCTGCAAACAAGATGAATGTCACCTGACCTGCTGTTCTGCAGAAGGCTTTATACAAGCTGATAATCTTTATCTCTGTTTAAACTTGGCTTTTAAAACTGGTTAGTAGAACATCTGTAACAATGATGTCATAGCTGTGGAGTAATTCAGCAGCTCCTGGGATATGTAAACACACACAAACAAAGGTGTCTACAGCAGGGTTTCCTCATAGCGTTGCTTTGGCCTTGCTGGGATAATGATATGCTGTCCTATCTCTGATTGCTGTGTTAGCTGGCTAATGAAAGTTAAGCAATGAATGACTGATGAATAGCCCATGGGAATATTTTCTCCCTCCCGCCGCCCCAGAACCCACCCCTGAGAGATCAAGCCTGGTCTGATCACTTGAAGACACCTCCCCAAAAGGAAGGGGTGGCGGGGACATAAAGTCATTTACACACTATGTCTCTATAGTTGCTTCAACAGGAAAAACCAGTTATTTGCTTGAACATGAAGGTTTGGCTAAGATTATTTAAATTTTTGGCTGTGGGGGCAGTGGTGGGGGGAGAGCCAATGTTGGGCATTCAGGCATTCTAGTTCTGATGTAAACAGCAAGTGATGAAAGGCCTAACCTGATTACTAGCTACAAGTGTGGCTAGACAGTCATTCTGCTTCTTATTTATTTATTTTTTTTGCAAGAACAGATTACAGGCTAATCGGTTGTATTTGGCTAAGTGAATCACAAGCCATGCAGGCCTGAGGTATGCAGATCGACATGATTAATGCACTCCAATGCTTCCTACTATTTAGGATTATGTCAGAGGTTGCTAAACTACAATTCCCAACTGTCTCAGTCTTCAGAGGGATGATGGGACTTGTAGTCAGAGACTTTCACAATGCCTCAAGTTCACTCCTGGGTGATATATTTAGCTCATTTTTTAGGGAACACCTGTTCCCCACATCAACTTTTCCTTCACATTTCTGTCCCACCCTACCTCTGTGAAACTTGCTTATGTACAATGCCATGAAAATGTGGTGGTAAAAATGTAGTGTATAATAAATAAAGCTCTTCCTTCACCTCAGTTTTATTACAACTGCCAGGCATGGGCTGCAAAAATCCAGATAACCTCTAGATGGCAGGGAAGAGAGTTTCCTATACCTTTTTGAGTGGTTGTCTGGATTTTTGCAACCTTAGTGACATCACTGCTGCAATGCAATGTCTCTTCTGCCATTTGGAGAAGGGATAACAATTAAAAGAAAGAGTGGCTTCTACCTCTAAAATAGATTTCTCTTTGCTATAATCCATGATTTTTGTTACCATGGCTTATTGAACAACCCATAGAGATCAAAATGGTAAGCTTAAACTCTCCCCACCAACTGTTTATTGTACATAGTCTCCTCACAGCTGCTTCTCCCTTTCCAGCTAGACCATACAAGTTTTGGAAATACACATCTGGATGCTCTGGATCAATGTTTCTCAACCTCAACAAGTTTAAGATATGCGGACTTCAACTCCCAGAATTCCCCAGCCAGCATGCTGGCTGGGGAATTCTGGAAGTTGAAGTCTGCACATCTTAAAGTTGCCAAGGTTGAGAAACACTGCTCTGGATGGATGAATGAGCAGTTGAGAATTATAAAAATAGCCTGCACAGAAGGGATTAATTGTGTTCACGGTCAAAATCATAGTCTTCCAAATCTAAAAAATAAAATCTCCTTTGGGCGTGGTGACTTCATGGCTTTGTCCAAAGTAAGGTTTTTTTTTGGCAGTGTTACAGAAGTCGTCTGCCATTATCTTCTCATCTAGCCTCCAGCCCTGATATTACTTGGAGGAACCCCACTGAAATATTAATCAAGCTTGACCCTGTTTAGCTTCTGGGCTCAGACAATGTACTGCCACCTGTTGAGAACTTCTAAATGCTTGGCTACCAGATGTGAACTGGAAGAAAAGCTGACAATCACTAGATGGCAGCGAAGAGTTAAAGTTTTGTGTATCTCTGCTGCCATCTAGTGATTGTCCAGAACTGAGCCTTATCAAACCCACATTTTAGTTAAAGGGGAAAAGAAAGAGAGAGTAAGCTGCGGATTTGCATACCATGTGTGGCTTGCTGTTAAGGCCATGAAGGGGTGTTTTTTGTTTACCTCCCAATAATTTGCCCCACGATTTCCTGGCTTTTATTATGCAGTTGCTCTGCCTCATTCATAACATTTTGCTCAAAGTCCAGAGGATGTTGTGCTGTATTTTAATCGGCCTGTGTTTTCCACTCTTGTATGTATTTCCCCCCTCCCCACCACAAAAACAAAACCAAACAAAACCAAATCTCTGATAAAGAAATAGAAGAACAGCAGTGCAAGTTTTTAGCAGATGAGGACAGGAAAAAGTACAATTGTGGCAGGGTTAGAAGAGCAGTTCCGGAGATGCAGAGGTCATAATGAGGATGCCGCCTATCACTTGCTGTATATTTTTTGTTTGCAAAGCTGTTTTGTGCCCTGCAAAGGAAGCTCTTCCTCTCTCCTAAAGATTCTCTGAGTTCTCAAAACAGGGGAAGATTCCACTGAACACAGCAGCCCTTACTTCTGAGTAAATATGTACAGAGCGAGGTTGTACTGCTGAAATTATTGTGCTGGCGTTTGTTATTTATTTTTTTAATGTAAAATGTCACCATTCAGGAGCAGCTGCAAATAAAGCAAGGGCTACCTTCTTTATTTTTTAAAAAGAGACAGGGAGAAGAAACTCATATTGTAAAGTTTGACAAATCCTGTCCTTCTTCCCTGGGTTTTGGAAACAGTTACTGTATTTAGAAGAGCTATTCAAATGTCAGAGAGGGAAGAAGATGAGAATCCACACTTCTCAGTGGTAGGGAAACTAGCTGCAATTGACTAAAAACAGTCAAGCCGGTAAGGTTCCAAGTTTGTGAAAGCTACAAGGAAAATCAGGGAGTCAGTTTCTAACTACTGTGCATAGAAAAAGCAAGCAGTCTGCTCTCTAAATCTGTTATGAAGCTAACTACAATATTGTGTGAATCCAGCCACCCTGATTTATTTATGGGCTTAGCAGAAGATTGGGCAACCTAAGTTCCCATGGTTATATTCAGCTCCTTCAAACTGTTTTTCAGCCTCCAGAATCTCCTCTGAACAGTTCCTCAAAATAATTTCCTGTCATTCTGAGTTGAGAAATGCAAGCAAACAGTTACATGCAAAGCTCCTCCCAAATTCCCTTCTCTAAATACCTGAGTTGTTCTGAGCATCTGCTTGCACACTTTTTTTAAAAAAAATATTTTCCCCCAATTCTGGAATTCCAGAATTGGAAAACACTACAATGAAAGTTTTGCAACTTTATACAGGCAGCTGTGTAATCACAAATATTTCTTTGGTCAGAGGAAAGACCGCCCCCCCCTCAAAAAAGCTAAGGCATGCAGGGGTAAACACAGAAATCTAAATGCAAGCTGTCATGACAGCTTTTCACAGGTTTCTTGGGTTTCTTGGAAATAAACCAGAGTTGCAGAATGAGTTATATGGATTTCATGCTTAATACTGCGAGCAATTAAACACAACAACAACAACAAATGTAACAGCATAATACCAGTAGTGCTTAGAACTGGATTCACTCCTTATTGAGCTTTTGATATCCTGGTATGTTGAAAGGATTATGTATGTATTTATTTACTCCATGCCAGGCCTGGCATCACCCAACAGAATCAGGCAGCTGCTGAGGAGCCACTTTGCAGCAGGAGATGTAGGTATACTTAACCATCTCAATGAATCTTCTTTCTAAATTTCCCCAATATAAAATGGAGAGCCACAGCTGTCTACCATACTGCTATGTAAGGCTGTGGATATGCAGAATCTCTATGTCCTGACTTTCATGAGTAGCTGAAATGTGTAATGGCTGAGGGTGGGAAAATCCAGATTCCACTTCCATGTTTGAAGTTATTTGGATATTAAATTCAATCAACGTATTAAAAGCAATCAGGATATTAAAATCAATCAACACCCAGATAACAGGGATTAACAACAGGATTAATACCAAACAGTCAAGCAGTAATCAATACTCTAATCAAGGAACTACCAACTCAGACAATCAAGCAGTAAACAACAGCCTAATCAAGGAACTACCAAGGAGAAAACAACTCCCCCACCAACACTGACAGGGCAAGCTACTGTATATAAACAGAGAGCAAACCCCACTCCTTTCTAGCACTGAAGATGTTACCTAGCTGGGTAATGAGAAGTCTGCAAGAAAATAACCAAGCTCAGAGAACATCAAGGATTCCACAGATATTAAAACTGTTAGAGGAAAATATCTGATTCTGCATTTATACAATCACTTATCTCTAGGTATTTGAGGTAATTCTATACAGGTATGTTTCAGGGAAGTCACTGCAACTTTTCTAAGGATGGATCAGAATAGATTAAGAGGTAGAAAATAAGATATCTGTACTGTATTAATGTTGGTTTTATCATTCTAAAGGCAAGCTGAGGTGGAATTGCCAATAAAAATTGGTGTTATCACTCTTTCTAAAATCAAACTCAGTGAGTGCCAAAGGCCATCCTGGCTGGAAATTGTGGGAGTCCCAACATATCTGAAGGGCAAGAGCTTGAGGAAGTCTTTTTCAAACTTTCACTGCACTTTCACAGTTTCAAGCATTTGGCAAAAGTAGATGTTTTTAAGAACATGAATGAGTTTTGCTCCAAAAAATTAACTCAACTAATAAGGCTCTTTGAAGAATACATTTTGATGAAGCAGTATTGTTCAGATAGGAAAACTGATATGTTGAGAAGTTAAGCAAATGCCCAAGGTCATGGATTTTCATTAAAATGGATGCTTTGTTTATAGCATAGAACATTTTCATTTGGTGCTACTAGGTAAGCTTTCCCAGCAGGCCTATCTGTGAAAAGGACTGTAACAAACATTCTGGCATCTCTAGCCAGGCATTTTGGCCAACTTGTTACTACCATCAAGAGGGAGGGAGCAGAGAAGCCAGGTAGTCTCCCATCTTCATGCATGTCCCTGTCACTATTTCTGCAGCCTACCTGTGATGGGGTTAAAGATCCACAGTGGGGAGAGGATTTTATTCCCACAGCTTTCCTATATTACTTTAGAAGACCAGAGTTCTGAACCAGACAACTGAGTGCAGCCGCATAGAAGAGAATAGGCAAATCCACGTTTTCTGCTTGGCCCATCACCGTTAGGGGCCACTCACCACTTCCTGAGTGGAAGAACAGATGATGTCATCTTCCTCCCACTCCTAACCCATCGTAAATGCACCCCACACCTGTGTTTTCCAGCTTTAATTCAAAACTGCTGTTTTTCACCTGAACCATCTTAAACCCTTCACAGTGGACGTTCTCCAGCACTTTGTTCTGTTCTAGTAGCAGTTCCAGCTGTGATTGGATGTAATGCCTGGCACATTCTCTCCCTGCCAGTGGCTGGTTACTGCCCTGTGCAGCCATTTCATCCTGGGTTCCTAAGTGGCTCTTGTCTCTGCTGGTTAGCAGGTTGCTGGTTTTTTTTTTTTTAAATCTTGTGGTTGATCCAATGATGGCCTGTTAAGTCAATGAATTATCCTCAACTCTAGAAGCTCAAGATCCATTCAGCCCTTACATCTTCAATGGGCACTCTTTCAGCTTCTGCCCTGGATGAGTGAAGCATGTTTCCCTTGCTTTCCTTCCTGCTGCTCAGGCAGTATTGCAAAGTTTCCTCTCCTTTTCCTTTATTATTTTTAAAACATCTTTAAGTTGTAAGATAGGAACATTAGTATTTTGTTTCTATGAAGCTGAACTAAAAGTTCTTCCTTGCTACAACATTTTCATGGACGTACAGAGCATTGTAGGAATGAAAGAATGTGTTCTGTGTTACTTGGCCTATTGTAGCATTGGAGCTATGATGGTGCCATGGAAGGAAGGAAGGAAGGAAGGAAGGAAGGAAGGAAGGAAGGAAGGAAGGAAGGAAGGAAGGAAGGAGGAGGAAAAAGAGAGTCTCCATTAGTATCAAAGGAGGTAGTGTGGAAAGGGGTGTACGTGTGTGATAGCATCCGTGTGTGCAAACATCTGGGAAAGCAAAGCAAAGGCTTAGGACTAGTGAGGAGGGAACAATCCCTAACGGAAAGGGCAGGGGCTGATAGACCAGTTCACACAGGAATGAGCCAGTGAGGGTTGCCTTCCCTGCATGGATGGGAGGGCAAGAAGGAGGGGAATGATCAGTCAGGTCTTGCAGTGGCTGATATCCAGACTGAGTCCCTTTGCCATCCCACTGCAGTCCACACTGGAATTTCTGACGTTGATTAAGAAACAGACAAGAGCCATATGGGCTGCAATGTGGAATTGCCCTCTGTTGTTCATTTTCCCAAACTGAGGAGGGGGCAGCAGGAAAAATAATAGTAAGAAAGTAGGCAACAGACCTACCCTAATTTTTCCCCTTTATGAATGTGAGGAAGAAAGACCCACGGGGGGGGGGTACTCCATTGATGAAAGTTGAAATAATTTTGATTGGCATTCTCCATTTTTTTTCTCTACCTGGAGCAAGACATTTCTAACCCCAGGAGAACAGCCCAACAACGTTGGGTTCAGAATGGCTTTATTATGTGCTATGTGTCTCACTGCAAGAAATGGCGAAGAGCACTCAGTGCACAATACAGAAGGCACTTCCAGACAACTCAGTTTTTCTACTGCTGATTGTACAATTTAAACAAAACAGAACTTGAGTGGGCTGGTCTGACTCTTTCAGGTTATCAGGATGTTACAGGAATGAGCATGTTTACTTCTTTGTGAAACTACAGCACTTGCAAAAAACCCAGCAGCCATTCAGACCTGTCATCCAGCCTCTACTGGGGATGGGGTGAGCAGGCACCCTCTAAATTTCTGGGCAAACCATCCCACAACCGTGCAATGTTTCTGCAGTGATACTCCCTGCCTGAAAATGGAAGTTCCCTGTTTGCTGGAAATGATACAATGTCAGTGTCAATGTCAGTTGCAGGTTGCATTAGCTGTAATGCTGCACCTGCATCTCTATCTGGAAGGATCCACATCTGTGGGAAATTGTCTAATAAAATGCATATTAAAATAGTAATCTCCCTTCACTGGGAGTCTGGGATGTCATTAATTAGGAATGTGTTACACCAGTGTTTCTCAACCTCAGCAACTTTAAGATGCATGGACTCCAAGTCCCAGAATTCCCCAGCCAGCATGGAGTTGAAGTCCACCCATCTTAAAGTTGTTGAGGTTGAGAAACACTGCGCACATTATCATCATCAGCATTGTTGTTGCCCTGCCTTTTTACTCACTGGGCTCTCAAAGTGAATCTAGGATCAGGACAGTTAAGTTGTTACAGTTCTGTATGCTTTTAATTCTTTTTGGCTTAAGATTTTGAAGAGATGTTGCAATTTAAGCATTGTTTTAAAAAGAAAAGCAAGTCTTTTCTGTTGAGGTATGCTGGAAATATTCTTAAAAGTGTTGCAGATTAGGAAGTGGAGCATATAATTTCTGTATATCTGTTGGTTCCTTCCTGAAGTTACATCACTCTGTGATTTCCTCCCTAAATGTGAAAAAAGCAGGGTCTTTCAGAATATAGTCTTAAATTGAATGACTTTAAATAACTGATGGATCTGTGTTTTCTTAAACTAAATTGTTTATTCTATCTGTAGAATTGGAATTTGCATGGTACAAATTTGCTTTTTTTGTTATATGAAGAGGTATAATGATAAATGTTTTTAAGTCATCATTTACTACATATATGTATCAGGTATGTGGGTGGGAAAGTATACAAATTCCCCTACAATACATATAATGTCTAAGTCCTTGGCTTCCACCATACCCCAAAATGAGCATAAAAACAATCCTAGCTACATTGATGAATGAATCAATTCAATAGGTAAGTCCTTTATTGTGATCAATCAGAATAGAACAAAGGCAAAACACGTGGTTCTTACATGAACTATTTAATTAAAAAAAGGGAAAGTGGAATTGCAGTCTTATCCAGTCTTCACATAGATGGTTCCCTTCAGATATGTTGGTTAGACTGCAACTCCCAGAATTCTTAGCTAACTGGGAATACTGCAGTTACCTCTCTAACCTCGTGTTTCCCAGTTTTAAAACATAATATTAATTGATGAAGTCTTTACCGAGCTCTGCCAGCTCTGCATATCTTCCCACATGGCATTTGCGATGATCTTGGGCCAGCTTTGTGCCTGTGGGCTCCCACGCTATCATCTCATGTTGGAAACTGAACCAGTTTATTTCCAGCCCAGATGCCAGTTCAACATGAAATATTTTGAATATGTTTCAGCAAAAGTCCTGTAATTTTGCTGAGGTTGGGGGAAAGGTGCATTGTTTTCCCATTACAGTATTGGGATATTTTACTTTGCCTTGCCTCCCAGCTGTTGGATTCTCTCCCCTCCATGCAGAAATCAAGCCATTGTAGTTTCCTGCTATGATTTCTCTGTGGTTTAAATAATAGAGGGGAAGAAGGGAGCTTTGGGAGCATGGTGTTATGGCAGCTTTGCAGTTCGCCTCCTGATTGCAATTGTGCAATTGTTTAAAATACCAAACCAAACTGTGCAGGCTGGGTTCTGTGCCCAGTTGCTGAGAATAAATGTGTGGGTTGGTCTGAAACTGTGATGGCTTCAGAAGTGAAAACAGTGTGGTGTAAGAATCCCAAGAGCGTTGAATTAGAAACCTAGAATTGGCTTGATTCAGATGTGAATTGGTACCTAAGCCTTATACTCTCTGAGCTGTCATTTGGCATCAAGATGTGTTCCCAAATCACTATTCTGGGTTCAGTTAGTGGGCACTGAAATTCCAATAGAAGATGGAGATGGGAGAAAGGAAATGGAAGAAAATCAAGATCTCAGCCAAGAGGAAAGTTTGCCCCCGGCTCCAAACCTTCTTTCACTTTCTGTCTTTCTGTCCTCTATGCTTGGCATACTGGATTTTTTGTTCAATCATTTTTAAATATGGCCTTAAACCTCCTAATGTTCCAGCAATTCCTTCTGCATAATTGACCTTAGACTACATTGTATGCTGTTGAATGTTAGGTAAATTCTGGAACCAGTAGCTCTTTGAGAGAAGGAATTTGGGCAGCATTCTCATGGAGGAAGAGTCAGTTTTCTCCCAACCCTCTCTGCCTTCTGATGAGACATCTTTCTTGTCAACTAAAGACAGATGCATGCTTTTCATATATTTTATTTACATTAATTATGTTTCCAAAGACTTTCTTATTTACATAACTACTCCTGCCTCTACTAGTTATTGGAGCTATAAGGAATTATACAGGAGCTTAGAATCACTTTCCAGAAATCACCTAAAAGCTTGTTTAAACCTAATTCTAAGAAGTCAAACTAGATGACTAATGGAGACCTATAATAGAATCCTTTGCCTTTTACATTCTGTATTCAATTGCTTTTTGTTTCTGAGAGCAAGAGCAGCTAGGTCTTTCTCTGTGCATGTGTATACACTTTCATTAGGAAAAAAGCCTGGAGAAAGAGTTAACCCTCCACCTCCATCAGTGCCATCATGCTGACCCAAACCTGGGTTCTGCAGTGCTGCCTTTTGCAAAAATGAAAGGGAGACTAAACTAATCATCAGTATTACCATCTCATCTCTTCAAGCCAATCTTTAAAACCATGAGGACATTTTTAAAGGGGGAGGGGGGGGAAGGATGAAACAAAATTTAAATTCTGCCCCAAGTAAAAACTTCAGCAGAACTGCAGAATAAGCAAAGCCCTAAGCACAATCCATTTAATTTTTAAAGCAAAGAATGATTCATAGAATCCTTGTGGATGTTTAATGTTCTTTATACTGCCAGCCGCTAAGGTAAATTTCAGTTTTTTAAAGATTTTAGATAAAGTCTGACCCAGATTTATAAAAAGATATTTTTTTAGAACAGTTTGGCATGTTGTTCTTGCTGCACTGACTCATAATGCAGCAACAGATGGCTTTAACATTTGCTATTGGAGGGTTAAGAGTTCTTCTTGCAATAATAGAACCCAGCTGAAACCTAGCTCACAGATCTGTCTGTTAATGCTGGAAGTAAAATTTGCTTGGAGATTCCCTGGCCCCATTTCAAATTAAACTGCTGGACCTCTGAAAAGCAGAGGATTCAGCTGATCTGAGCTCCTGCTATAACAAAATGCTGAAGAATGATAGGAATTCCTAACCATTTCACAGAAGGGCAATGTTAAGCTTGTTATTTTGATGATAGTTGACTTCAGCCTTCTCAGTTTTGTACTCTCTAAATGTGCTAGGTTACAACTCCTATCATCCCCAATCAGCACAGCAATTGGATTTTGGGGATTGTATTCTAAAACATTTGGATGGTTTAGGATGAGGAACACTGGATTTAAAAATTAGGTTTAAAGAAATAATTGCTCTTAAATACATTGTAACTCAGTTACAATAACTGGAAGCAATAGTTTCCAACACTTTATAGTATTTCCTTGCTCAGTTCCTATTTTCTTCAAACTCCACCTGATAATCAAGAATTCAGAAAATGACTCAGGATTTTGTGACATCCTGAAGCTGTGATTCTCCAAATGGACCACCATAAAAGCAGGCAAAGGAAAAGAGAGCATTTTGATGGAAGGACAAGTTGAAACATGTGTCTTGGATCCTTAAGAGAAGTGGTTATCACACAGTAGACCTGCCCCTGGCCATACCACATTGTGACAAGAGATATTTGGCTGCCATTTCACTATAATAATTTTCTAAATTCGAATTGATACATATCAAACACTACATGCACATTTTATGCAAATATGTGCTCACTTTGTCCTGTCAGCCCTCTAAACAGAGGACTGCCCTTTGTAAAGTAGGGCAAATGGTCATGCTGCTTTTATGTAGACAACCAAGGTTCTTTTATTTCACTGAGTCTTTTTACAGAACCATTTTGAAGTATTTCTCTTCCCCCTCAGTCTTCTCTTCTGAAATTTATCGTGGGGGGTGGGATAAGAAAAAGGAAGAAAAATGATAGTGGTTATAAGATGGTGGGCAGACGCCATAACTTTAATTATGTGGATTTAAAAAATAAGTTCCAAATGGAAATTAGAACTTTTTTTCTCTCTTTTTGCCTTCTAATTCAAGCTTGCCAACTTTGAAAGTCATCCGCATCTAATGAACTTCCTCTATCTTTTTCTGAATGAAGACACTTCTAAATGCCTCTTCATGAATAAGGAGAACTCTTCTGACTTAGGGCTGCAACTGAGCTTAACTGCCAGCATTTCTGGGCTGAAGCAGATAGAGAAAAATGAGTGTTAGGCAGACTTGGACAACCCTGCTAACGTCAGCATGCCAGCTTCCAGCAGGTTGATGCCTGCAGCAGAGCTACTGATTGGGGCACCTTTGGCAAGAACTTGGCATTGCTTACAGCCAATTGCTGGGGAGAGAGTAACCTCTCCTACCAGTGTGTGCCACACCCCACCCCCAACAACTAAATGGCAGAGAGAACAAGGCACAAAGACAAAGTGGAGGCTTTCATTACATGGATGGATCTCTATGTCGTAAGTATAGACAGCAAACAAGCATGTCAGGCAAGAAAGAAAAAAGCTTATTCTTTTGCCTCTACTTGCATTTTATAAAAACAACTGTAAAAGTGACATATCTCAAAATAGCAGAGAAGCTCTGGTTTATCAGGGAATGCATTCCCTATCCCATTACAATGTAGCAGGAAAAAAAAATCAGAGAAAGTCTGTGAAATCACATGGTTGGAGTAGCGTCTCCCAACCTGGTGTCCTCCAGCTGCATTGAGTCTACACTCCCATAATTCCCAACTCAGAACTCAAAAAGTAAAGTCCCAGGATGTCTGGAGGATGCCAGACTGGGGAAGGCTGAGTTAGAGAATGTGAGACTATAGATTCAGATCCAAATCTGTACTTTTCTATATGGCTTGCTGGATCTCTATAGAGGATCAGCTGTACTCTATCCTCTTTGTGTGATTGTAAGGATAACTTTAATGAGATTAAAATATAGCACCTTGAATTCCTTGGAAGAAAGTTGAACTATAAATATGCTAATCAATGGATGAAGAAAAGCAGAGTGTGCTCTAACATGTGTTTTCTCAATGGCAGGACTGGTTTCAGAATTTTCAGGGTCTGGCAACTTGCCACCAGCCATCCTCCATCCACCATCAAGAAGAGACAGTGTGCAGATGGAGAATTTGCTTGCATTCTCCAGATGTACTAGACTACAGTTTCCATAAATCAATGGACATACTAGCTGAGAATGATAAACATTGTAGTTCAACACATTTGGAGTGGCCAGGATTGGGGAAGGCTATCGTAATTCCTTTGCTGAAATTGGCCAGCTTCAGCAAAGGAGTTACTTTGCATGTAATTAGTACTTTGGTTTTAGAGTTTTAAGATTACTTTCTTCCTTAGCATCAGAATCCAGATTCTAATGTTAATAAATCAATATTAACCCTATTAATTTTGATAAGATTAATATGGTTCTCTCTGTTCCAAACCAACATTAAAACTGAATTATGTTTGTGCAAATATGTTTATTGACCAATAAAACTGGACCTATTTAGCCCCTTCTAGTCCATGTTAAAACAGAGTCCCAACAGTTATGTAAAGTTATAGCAGTAGTTTGTTATTTCCCCTTTAACCTCTTGACTTTTTCTTTCAGCATTTGGACAAACATGTAGCAACACCTCAACCATCAAAAGTCACAGAATATTCACACTCTTTTCTACTTGAAAGGAATAAATCAGATGGGAAAAGATACAATCACCTGCCTGAGGTAAGTTCATTACTTCAGAGTTTTTGTTGGGTTAACAGGACTGAAATAATTAACAATGTTGTTTTAAAGGGGGGGCTGTAATTAAGCTTCAAAGCTAACAGCTCCCCTATAAAGTTGAATGGGACTTGTTTACACTTCCTAGCTCCATTGTTTTTAGCCTGGGTTTTATGAAGGTTTTAAGGGGAAGACAATGGCACATCTGTTGACACTCTCTTTCCACCAACCCAGATGGGCTGGAAAATCAGAGCTTTAAGAAGTTTTAAGATATTGAAGGATACAGCCACATCTGAAGGATGAAAAGCTTCACTTGTTGATAATAATATGTAAATACAATATATATTTCTTGATATGTTCTTATTCAAGATCTTAAAAGTATTTAAAAAAATCTACCCTTGAGTAATTTTGTAATTAAGACAAAACTTTATTTTAACATTGCTTTTTAAATATTTATTTTTCAAAAGATTAACTCCTACCACTTAAGACATATAGCTGACATGCATGCAAAAGGCAGAATAATTTTCTGTATTCAGCAGTGAGCTCTTAGGAGGCATGTATAATGGAATTAGTGGAAAGAGGACCATTTTTCATTTTGTTACAGAACATTCGGGAAGCAAATGCTTTACTTGACTTGATCTCACAAATTCTATTGGCTTAATGGAGATGGAAAAGACATTAACAGATAGCACAAGTGATCAACTTAGGCATAAAAACAAACCAACATTTATTTCTACAGTTACATAGGAAGTACAGAAATGTTGGATTAGTCATACAAGGAAGTGATTGCAAGTGGACAATGTGATTGAATAACCATGTAATAGTGAATGCACCAGAGTGCTTCTTATTACTGTACTCTCATCAGCAGAAGCAACAGTCATTTATAAGGTAATGGAGTTGTTTTATCCATCCATCCATCCATCCATCCATCCATCCATCCATCCATCCATCCATCCATCCATCCTTCCAATTTATATGGGCACCCATCTCATGAAAAAGTGACTCTGGGCAGCATACAACAAGACTATAAAACAATTAACAGATAAAAGTATGTAATATGCTATTCTCCTGTCCTTGAGTCAGAGGAAAATAGGTTGGTATGAAAAATGCCATCCCAAAATTCTACCTTTACTGCACCCTGGCAATGGAACAGTCACTGTTGTACCTGCACAAATGGGACAAGGGGGTAAATTTCAGAGCAGTGACTGGTAGAACCACTGCCATCTTTCTCTTCCCCATCCAGTGTCATCTAAAAATAGCTCTAGCTGCTCCCCTAAATATGTGCTGGGGCAGGGTTGTAGGACACAAGCACTCCCTGTCCCTCCCTCCCTACACTTGTATTTACTGCCAAGAGAATAAGGACCTCTCAATCTCCTGGAAGAGAGAAAAGTTGATATTCCAGTAGCCTGTATTTTTCAAACTACTGCACTGAAGTATCCCAGAAAGGCATCCTATGGCTTTCCTGCTCTTCTCATCACCACTCTCAAGCTGAGCAGCCTGTCATGAGAGCCGCCTTCTGGCTTACTATGGCTTCACTCCTCCTGTTTCAGACACTTATCTTGCCACTGCCCAGAGATCTGATTTATTTATTTGAAGTTTGAGTTTGGTTAATAAAATCCAGTCTAGCCTGCTCCATTTGTTTAGCAATTTGCACATCCTTTTATTTTAAAATAATTGGATTTAAAATAGGATTCTGGTTTATTGCCATTGAATTCAGTAAATCAGAACTATGTCTATGTCCTGGATGACTTGCAATCAGTCTTATATTAGGATGATATTTCCAGCTTGGAACCACCAGAACAGAAGAAGAAAATTGCATGAGAGGTGTCCAACATCTCTGACAGCCACAGCACAAATCTCTATGGAGTTTTGGAGCCTAGTGGTTGGATGGAAGGAGGCAGTCCCTGGGTAGACCTGCCAGATCAGTTGAAGTCCGGAGGATAGCCTCTGAAGACTCCTCCTCCATGCACTATGGATTATCGTCAAGGGAGGCCTGGTGCCAGCACAAGATGGAAAACACTACTTTCTTGCTGGAACACCTTAGCTCAGTTTCAATCTAACTCAGTGGTGGGCTGGCCATGAGATGGACTGAGGAGATGTCTTGGCAAATGGTTAGTGGGATGTCTTTGTGCTGCTGTAAGCAGGCTGGGTGGATGAGCCCCATGCCAACACCAAAATATGAAATGTAGAGACAAGTCATCTTATGGTAACGTTGCCCATGTCTGACTCCCTATCCTGTGATAATATAAGCTGCAATGTGGCTTATTTCAGCCATCATTCAAGTGCCATAACGTGAGACCTAAGTCTTCTACACTACTAAGCTCTTTCATTTCAACTGAAGAGCCTATACATCATGTCATACTCCACATTAACATTATTAACATGGGAGGAGGGGTTAACACGAAAGGATACCAAAATGATATTCACCTGACACTTATTTTTGGAAGCATCTAATTAACATTGTGTTGAATATTTGCCAGTGATACGAGCTATATAATAAAGGTCTTTAGGTCCAGAAAGACAATTGGTGGAAAGTTAGAGAAACACCTAACAGTAAGAGTAATTAAACCAATTACCGAAGGAGTGGTAGACTTTCCTTTTCTGGATGTGTTCAGACAGAGGCTGGCAGGGATGCTTTAATTTGAGCAGACAGGTTGGACTTAATGTCTTAAATATAACATGATGGTAAAAGGTAGGGCTGACGTGGACTGTGTTCCCTTTCTCTCCATGTTTAAATGCATGGGGAAGTAACTTCTAAAAGGGACCTTTCCCTACCAGTTATATACACAAAGATAAAAATGCATTTCTGATGTGAGCAGATCTGCATTACATGGAATCAGAGACATCCAAAGAAGAAACCCAAGCCAAATATTTACATTGAAAGCTTGACTTGAAAAAAAGAGAAAAGAACAGCCTGTTTAAAAACCATCGCTCAAAACCAGTATGTTCATTATGCATAGTGGAAAAAAGCAATTAAAATGTAATGGAGCTTGCATGGTGTGCTGAAAGAACACCCAGGACTAGTGCCAGAAGCAAATATGTTTTTTGAGCAAATAGGAGGGAATGAAAGCAATGTTTCATTTATAACCTGGCCATGCACGTTCAGAGATTTCAAAACACAACATAATAAGCAAACCTTACAGACTCTATGTTGAAAGGTGCAGGCTTTATTTGATGGTAGGTGCTGCTGGGGAGTCTAGCAGTACGCTTGGGCCAAATATCTTTAGCACAGACTTCCACAAGACAGATCCCAGGGTGTTACAGGGATCAACCTTCTCATACTTGGCGGCTGGTGTTTTTGGATTCCTTGAAAAAGCAAACCAAGCCACTGACTAAAGAAAAGGAAGAAAGGAAACTAAAGTATTCAGGCAATGTTGTTTCTAATCCTTGCTATTGCGCTCCATAAAACACAAGAAGTTCTGACTGGAAGATTTTCTTGGAGAGTTTAGGTTCCAAAGCACAAACCTTCTGTCATACAGGGACATTGGGAATCTTAGAACATTTTTAAACATAACCTTCTTTGCTCATTCAGCTCAGCTGTCTTTCCTTTGGTCACATGAACAATCTCATTCCATAAAGGGGAGACTAATGGCATGTTTTTGGAAACTGCAGGGTTTGGCCATCAGTTCTGCAAAGTGTGGGAGTGACAGAAGGAACAGAACTCCATTAAGCCATAAATCAACCCCTCCTATGTGCAAAGTTGAATCCATATGTGAACTGAGCATGGCCTATTTAAGAACAACTTACACAGAGCATAAACAGACTAAACAGAGAATGAAGATTGTTTGTAAGTCCCAGTAAACTCAGGAATTTTTCATATGAGCATGATACACATTTAAAAAAAGAAGGCCAGAGATTTATTTTTCCAATGCTTAACAATCTTTCAGTTTGTTTACTTCATTTTCAGGTGCAATTCATGGGTCTTGTTTTAAAAACCCCAATAGCTTAAAATCTTGGTGGTGAAAGGATTGCTTAGCTTAGCTTTCCCTAATGTGGTGACTCCAAACATTAATTAATTAATTAATTAATTAATTCAATTTATATAGCTGCCCATTCCACATACATGCTATGGGTGGCTCACGCAGTTAAAAACAAACAAAAAATAGTTACAACTAAACAGCTAAAATGAATACCATTTAAAACCAATTAAAATGATTTAAAGCTTAATTTGCAGGAGAGTCCAGTCCAGTCCAGTCCATACAATTACTAACAATATCCAAGTGACAGGCTCCATACCACCACTGATCCCAATGGCAAAGCCATGTCTTGAGAGCCTTCAGAAAGGCCAGCAAGGTCGGGGCCAGTCTAACCTCAGGGGGAATGATGTTCCAAAAGGCAGGTGCTGCGACAGAAAAGGGTCTCCTCCTGGGTCCGGTCAGATGACATTCCTTGGTGGATGGGACCGTAATGTGATTCTCCTGCCGGACCTGATGGGACAGGTAGATGCAACTGGGGAGAGGCGGTCCCTCAAATAACCTGGCCCCATGCTATGTAGGGCTTTATAGGTCATTACCAGCACCTTGAATTGAATTTAGATATGTTAGACAAGAATTCCTATCAATCCCCCAACAAGCTAATGATGAGAATTGCAGTCCAACATGTCTGGAGGGTACAAGTTGTGGAAAACTGAACAAGCCCTAAACAACTTTGCCTTTTTAAAAAGAACTTTCCTGGGTATACTATCTATATTGGCTTTACGTATCCTTGTTTAAGAATTATTTTATATCACCTTGAAACAAGACTTTTTCACTGAATATATTTTTCTCTGCTGTTCTTATATTTGTCTGTTTGGAAAGCTTTTAAAATTATTTTGAAAAAACTTTTAATATTTTGGTATAATTTATTTTCCATCACTCCCTGGGTATTTGTGGATTTAACATATACAGCTTTATTTTATATTGCAAAGTGTCTTCAAAATTGAGAGGAAGCATAGCAATATTTCAAAGAAATGAATAATACAGTTGTCTCATCACCCCAACCTTTCATTATATTCATATTAAATTTAAATAATTCATTCTCCAAAACAACAGCATTTGGAGAAAGAAAAGCACAGAATTGTAGATTAGGATATTTGGTCTCAAAAAATGTAAATTCTCTCATTAAGAAGGAAGAGCAGGAAATAAGCAGCACATCTTATTGTGGAAGTCAAAGCATGACTTTGTTGATATCAAATTTGACTTCATTCTTCTAGATGCTTCTTTACATCTACAACTTTGCAGCTATCACTGTAGTTTGCAGTGAGCCAGTGGATATCGAACAGAACATATGAAAACTCTGTGGGATGCTGCCAGATCCTGTTCAGTGTTTTCTAGTTGTACTTTTTATTATTATTTTCTTTAAGGTTTGTTCATTCCAATTTTGTTGACTTAATAGTTTGCTTGGCAACTGCTGTTTGATTATTCTTCCATATCCTGAATCTAAAGCTGCATTGAATTACAGTATTTGATCTCCACTCTATTGCCATTTTATATCAATGTCATATTCCACTGCTAAGTTATACCCAGACTTGGCCATTTCTCTTTACCTTCCCTGGTTTCTGGCTCACTGGGTGGTAACTACTCAAATATTTAAAGTTCTCATATCAAAAATATTTGACTTTGGAAGAGACGAAATTCTGAGAGGCCACTATAGACAGAATTATGGAAGCTAGAAGTTTCATTTGTTCCACAGTGATACCCTGGACAGTCAAGCTCAGGTTTATATACATACATACATATCTTTATTAAGGTCACTGACCAGAATACAACAATCAGTAGTGGATGGAACAAAAGAGTCTGTGACTAGTTAAATGATGTAATCAAAGTATGCCTAGTTTTGCAGACATTTGGACACGTCCATAGAGACAGAATCATACTGGTCTGGCAATAACAACTATGCATAGAATAAATTGGAGCTGCTTGGGTACTTTATTAAATGGGGAGTGGTGAGATGGGCCCTTGCATTCTTATATTAAAAAATCAATATAGCAGGTTTAGACCATGGTTTTGACAGACCTTTCTCCACAGGGGAAACAACCTTAGCTCATATGGATTTTTTTTTTGGTATCTGCTCTTAAGAACTGCTGTAGGCAGTGCATTAAGGCCTGCTAAGGTTACTGCCCTCTGGAAAGGACAGTTAATATGGTGCAGATATTTTGCTGGCCTAAAGAAGGCCCCTGACTGCTCAGGAAAACATTCCTGGATAGGGCAGATTGATCCAATTGGACTTCCAGATCTTAGGTACGTTGCTTGAATGGAATGAGTGCTCAGCTTTAGCCCAGCTTTAAAAACGCTTCCCTAGAAATTCCCATAGCATTGCAATTTTTGCAGAATAGTCTTATTCCATATTGATTCATAATTGTCTGCAAGGAGAAAAGAACCTAGACCTTCTGAAAAGAACATTAGCTTCCAGTATGCAGTAACAGAAATGCATGTGCCCATTTCAACTTCAGTCAACCCTGCCTCTCTCCTTAATAGCACATTAGGAATACATGGGTCCACTTGAAATAGAGATCTTAGGAATTTGAATTAGACTCTTTCCAATGGGACAAAATAACAGTAAGGTCCCAAAACAGCATCAAATAATAATTACATAAGCTCTTTTGCTGAATAAAGCTTTAGTGTTGCTGGGATAGGGTGTGCCCTTCGGTTAAAGTGGAATGACTGTATAGCTGCCATTGTCTTCCATGCATTTTGTATGACATAATTCTGATGTGCGCTGCATTTGGTAGAACTATGAAAGACTACGACCAAATATTTAAAGACTTTTACTTGTTCTATAATCCAGCCATTTAACTGCCAAGTATGCATTCACTTCATGAAAATTAGGACCTTTGTTTTGGAACAGTTGATCTCAAGTGCTTCCTCAGAACAATAATTGGCTAGGATACTCAGGGCTTGTTTGAGTCCAGTTAGTATTTACAATAGAAGTACTACATCATCTGCATACAGTGGGGTTGTAGTATGCCTATTGACTAATTCAGTTATTTTGGCTGCAAGAAGGTTAATATACAGATTAAACAGTCAAGATATTATGGACAGTCAAGATCTAGCCATATTGGTTTCCCAGCTATGCTCAGGCATAACGTTGCAAAAAATATCCAGAATCCAGTATATTGCATACCAGTTCAAAAAGATACACAATATTGGACAGTCGCTTTTTATTTTATCTAGCAGTTTTCCTTCCTTCCTTCCTTCCTTCCTTCCTTCCTTCCTTCCTTCCTTCCTTCCTTCCTTCCTTCCTTCCTTCCTTCCTTCCTTCCTTCCTTCCTTCCTTCCTTCCTTCCTCCCTCCCTCCCTCCCTCCCTCCCTCCCTCCCTCCCTCCCTCCCTCTGATGAAAGTATCTTTGCAAGCTATATCTATTATGTCAGCCATCATGTATCTATCCTTGGTCTTTGATATATATGAAAAAGGAAAACAATCCACATTTTGCTGTGGAATAAGAAGCTTGTCCTATGGCCAAGAGTGGATGATATATCAGGCTGATGTTCTCAGTCTGTGGAACAATTTAAAAACAATGCTTTTATGCAGATAGTTATTTTATTTAAAGAAAAGAAGTGTCCTCCTTTTCTAATAGTTAAAGTCCATTTGGAATTTTATTTACAGACTGAGAATGAATTGAACAGGGAGCAGAGTGCAACTGTCGGGGCCACACTTTGTGTTTGTGACCAGCTTGGGGGCATGAGGAGCAGCAACTTCACTAGAGGAATTAAAGCAAAGTAGAAATATTTTGGGTTTTTTTTATCTTGGGGAATTTGCAGAGGTTTAAGGTACTCATTTTGCCCTTTCAATTCTTCAAAATAGGAAAAATTGCCTCAATTTTTAAAAGGTTGTTTTCAAGGTTTTAAAGGAGTTCAGTGGATTGCTCAAGCCCCTGCAAAGCTTAAGGTTCCCATTCTGCCCTTAACAGCTTCAAGCTCTACTCAAACAAAACATGGGGGTCACTCTGGAGCTACAAGGAAGTGCTGGTGGCAAATAAGGCACAATTTGCTCTCTCTTGGAATAAATCTTGCAGGTTTTCAGCTCTGATTTCAAACCAACATGTTGAACAAATCATCATTCCTTCTGGTGACTGCAGAGGCAATATGGGTCTCCTTGCTTACATGGCATTTTTGGACTTGCGTTCTATTCATTTTTCTTGTAGCCAAATGAAGTTTGCTTCAGCAAAGTCTCCAAATAGTCTATAAACTACACATCAGTAGAGATATTTTTTTCCAATATGCAAAGTAAGCAGGACTGCAGCTAGTTAAAAGAAAAAATGATGCAGGGCAAAAATTGGGAATCGAGGAAAATAAAAGCTAATTCTTTTACAAGCAGAGTTTGCCCACTTGGGTGCCTTCTCATGATTTGGAAAGTTTGGCTGTTGTGCTGGACATCTGGCTCACTTTGTACTCTGAAAGAGATTGTGTCCAGACAGTCAGCAATGCCAGCTGGGGTAGAGTTAAAACACACACACACACACACACACACACACACACACTTAAATAAACCAGAATAGGAGGGTTTGCACCCCATGAGATAACAGCTCATGGAAGCAACTTTAATAAGCAAAAGATACAGGACCAAAAGATTGTGCACACCATGTGAAAACAGAGCCAAAATCACTTATTTTTTTCCCAAGACTGCTTCTGAATATTGAATCTTGTCAGAGATTCCATTGCATTATGGGAAATATATACCCAACATACACACATACTCCAGTCTTGTTGCATCAGTGCACAGTGATGCAAAGTAAATAAAATGACCAGCTTATCACCATGGGTGTAAAGGGATATAGATTAATCCTAGATTTAGCTGGCCAATTTTCATGTGCTGAGGTCGGTGTGCTTGTATTTATTTTGAGTCTCAAGTGTTTTGGGATAAACTGCACATCAAAATCTTTGCCACACTTTTATGACCAGAAGTTCCTGTTCCTGCAGCTGTACCTGCCCTAAAAGGTGCCTTAATGTCCTTTCAAAGGGGGCCATTTCCTCCTTTTATCTCTCATCCATTTACACAGAACAGTTGGCCTAATTTCCTTAATCTGTGATGCCATAAAACTTGCTCTGTGCTGCGCATTCCACCTCACATTCTTTCTTACCCTTAGGAGTAGTATTGGGTTCGCCCCTCACTTTCTCTGTTTGCTTTGGAAGGATGTTTTCAATGGGGCTTACTTCCCATAGTTTCTTTTGGATGAAAGAGGATTGCAGATTTACTTGATGCTTAAGCAGAGCATAAGGAAAAAAATATAGAAAACATGGTTATGAATCCTACATCAGGGCTATGAAAAAGTATGTGTATTCTTAAGCCATGCTTCTGTCAATTAATTTTAGCTTGAATCTGCTATGCAAGAATAACTCACAGTCAAAACTAAAGCCTAGCTTTAAAATGCTTTTGTGCTACCCCTCTTTTAGTGGAGGGGTAGCAGCCATTAATGTTTAGTGAAGTTACTTCACTGCAAAAGCTACAGAGAGATTCATAGTTATCCAGAGTCTCTAAACTGTTAATGGTTACCACTGATGAAATAGAGTGTGATCCTGTACTATTAACATGTCATTAGGCTAATGTTTCTCAACATCCAAAGCAACAGTTCTTTAAATTATTATGCAAGTAGACATTATTAAAGGTCAGTGGAAAAAGGTATATTTTATGGTCTTCTTAAATGCCAGTGTAGATAGCAATCCCAATATTACACTGGAATATGTAAGCAAGTTGAATTGCCAAGGGATACATCTGTGTGTGTTTGCATGTGTGCGCATTTTCTGATGTATCAGTTTATAAAGCTAGGCAAGGTTAAAGCTAATTTACTATCACATAAATCAAAATGGGTCACATGTGCCCTCTGGATGTCACTGGATTATAGTTCCCACCACTGCTGTCTATGATAGAAGAAAGCTGGAATTCGGCAACATCTGGAAGGTCACATGCTGCCCATCCTCGATTCAAATGTTGCAAAACCAGAATATTTTTTCAAGCAGAAGGCTCCATTTTTTAAAATAAATATCTGTACAGCAGATGTGTTTAAATATTGCTTCCTTAAAATGTGAGCCTCTGATCCAGTGAAAATATCATTTATAACTGGAAAAGAAAAATAGTTTGCATCAGTGCTTATCTGCACATGCAAGGCTGGATGCCAAATTTACCTGCCTCTATACTAAGAAAAAGGTCTCTTTCTATATACTGTTTATAGATTTATATATTGAATAATTGCATCAGCCAAAGGGCCTGAAGAGTGCCAAAATGTATAATATAAAACAGGATGTCCAAAGCATGACATCATAAACAGATAATGCAGCCAAAGTTTGCATCCAAGGGCAGATTGTGATAAATAGCTATAGTGCTTTCTATTTCTGTAACTGTTAATTTTGGCTCCCCATCTGCAACAAAGGGAATATGCAACCCAGCCTATCCATTTCCCTCTCCTTATGGCCAGTTCCATGTCTGGTTTTCTGGCAGAGTCTTCACTGAATGCTACTGTACTTAAGGATGCTTCTCTAGTCTCTCTGAAGACTAAACATCCCAAGGGGTGCCCTTCTCTTTTGGGATGGCAAGTGACAGGCCCAGCTAACAAAACAGGGAAGGGACCATTGGGAATCATAATTCTATCTTATGTAGAGCTACCAGATTTGGGCTTCCAAAATCTCAGATGGCAGCAGAGATGTAGAAAACAATAGCTCTTTGACACCATCTAGTGATTATCCAGAGTTCTGCAGTCCATGTCTGATAGCCTGAAGTTTTGAAGCTCTCAGCTGATAGCAGAACCTGATGGATTTATAGTACGGGCCTCAAAGTTAAGCAAGGTCAGAATCCTTGGTAGGATTTTGCCAGGTAAGGCTAGACTGGAATATTAGAGCTTTTTGTATCTCTTTGATGCCATCTTCTGGAATTTTGCAGGCCAAATCTGCTAACCCTAATGTTATGATGAATTAGATGGATCTAACCTAAACCTGTTGCATCTTGGTCCTTGTGTTGAATAATGGGCATGTTACAGAGAGTTCTAGTGGACTACCCATTCATTTACAGGTGCATACAGGCTAGAAAATGGACTCAGAACTGCTACAGTTCTGCTATAAAGTTTTCCTTTATTTGGCAAGGAAAAACTTTATGCTGATATATAAGCCAGTGTTCTGAGGAATAGAAATATATGTATTAATACTGGTACTTTCAGTTATTAAGCACCAGCCACTTTCCCATTTGTTATTGTTTTGTGCCTCTGTGTGTATAGTTGGGCTATTGCAATTTCTATAAAGTATATTTGCCATAGAGTGGGGTGGGGTGGATTCTTAAGCTTTATCCATAGTTGGAGATGTCTTTAAAATTAACCACTGATTCCTTTGGCATTGACTTTCATCTCTATAAAATGAAAGAGAAATAGGAGAACAAGTAAATAAAAGAGGAAAAAAGAACAATGGTTAAAGTCAGACATAATGGGAAGCTGCATTTGGTACATGTAGCTCATGACAAACCCTCTACAGGTGAACATGGCTCAACAGTGCCCTCTAAAGTGTCTGATCAATTAACCCTACCTTGGGAGGTTTGAATAGGTTAAAGCACATCTTTTAGTCCCGAGGTGCGTCTCCAATATTTTTATACAATATTATAATCAGTTAGAACTAATCAGCACTTTTCTCACTCAACTCCAGAGATTAGAAGGTGGGATTTTCAGTCCCTAAACTATTTTCTGATTTGCTGGCTAGATTGCTGACAATAGAGGTGGAGTATTTGGTTTGACTGAGCAAAACAACAGCCAGTTTCTTCTAAGAAGTTGTCTTTCGCTTGTCCTTACTATTATAAGATGGCAAGAACATTGCTTAAAAAAAGGGTGGGGTGGGGTAGAAGAGCCTAACAGCATCTAAGCAGGAGATCAGTATAATATGCTTTCTTTCAAACCATCTTATCCTCAGTGAATTCTGCACATGTTCTGAAACCCAAGAGCTCATAGGTAATGACTGACTCATTAATTTTATTGGGGTTTCTCTGTGCGTGAAAAATTCCCTTCCCTTCCCTTGTCCTTCCTTTTATTTTTAATTACAGTTTTCTCTGTATTGTTTTAAAGGGGAATGTCTTATTAAAATCTTCCTCATGTACAAGACTGCCTTATTAGTCAGAACCCCAGATTTGGGGATTCAGAATGTTCATGGAGGTTGTTAAGTTCTGTATACCTGGCTTTTGGACTGGAAAATCCAAAGCACCTTTCTTTTTATGTAGGATTTCTTCCTCCACAAGCGGGCTGAAGGGAGAGGTCTTTGGCAAGAATTACGAATTCCTCAGCTTGATAGATGAGGTTGTATTAGGCAGTTCAATGTGACTGATAGCATACTTTTTTTTTTTTTTTAACTTGGGGAACCCCCAGAAAAAGGTGTCTGCCAGTAGGATAAATTCACTCTTCCATCATGGTTTTATCATAGCTTTTGACTGGCAGGGTCAAGGTTTGAAACAAGGTCTTCTACATGCAAAACTGCCTCCAAGCAATGGTGTATTCTCCATTCATAAACCTCAGAGTGAGTGCAGGCAGGATGGGCACAGGGAAACAAGCACTCAGTGAACCAGATGGCAGATTTGCATTAGTTGGAGCAGTCTTTCTTTTCTCTTCTTGAAATCCTTCACAGCTTGGCTGCACTGAAAGCCAGTGCTGGTGATGTTTTGTGGAAACATGAGTTCTGTGTACAGAAATACATACTTCACATAGATCAGCACACTCCAGATAAAGTACATATTGCTTGGAAGGAGAAAATTACTACTGTTCCTAAATTCAACCTAGAATATATTTTTTGTTAGACAAGAAGAGCAGGCAGGGAACTCTAATGTTCCCTCTTGCTACAGGGACAACAGCATATAGTTTTTGGCCTAGGGCTACTACTTTTTCATCTTTCAAACAAGGTAGGCACCCCCCCCCCCAAAAAAAGCTTAATAATGTGAAAAAGCCACAAAAACATTATTATTGTTGGTCACACAGTCAGCCAGTTGTTTAGACTGGATTTGGCATTTTTATCCACCTATGGAGTCCTTCCCAAGGACCTGGGATAGGCAGATGTTGTTGTTTGATGGTGTTAAAGGTATCATCACAGGATGCAAGCTGTTCCAAGTAAAGCTGCGTTTTGCAATTGACAGTGCCGATGGTGTTCAAGTTGTGAGAAGGCAGGGAGAAGTGAGGGCCTCAAACGAACCATGTTTGCTAGGGGAGAGCGCTGTGCACCATGGGGCAGCCTTGGGGGGGTGGCAGGAGGGAGGATGGGCAGAAGGCACACTCGCACCAGAGTGGAGAGGGACGGCAGGAGGGAGGAAAGACTGCAGGCAAGAGGCACGATCGCACCAGAGTGAAGAGAAACGGCAGGGGGCGGCTGTCGGGTCAAGTGGGGATTGGAATGTGTATTGCGCTGATTGGATTCGGAAAGTGGAATGTCTGCGGTTTTGCGGTTAATTAGCGGCGCTCCGGGGCAGTAAAAAAGGTGAGATTGTGAGCCAAGCCCTCGCAGGAGGGGGAGGACAGATAGGGGGTATAAAAACCTGTCAGACCTTGCTTCGGGGTTCCTCCATTGCTGCGGGAGGGACCCACCTTTGCAAACGTGCCCAATAAAAACTTCTGTCTACTGGATAACCGAACCCGTGTCTGTCGTTTTCTGACAAAATTGGCGAGCCAGGCAGGAGTCCTCGACGTGGACCGGACTGTGGGGAACCGGTGAGTAATCGGCCGTAACACCCCGTTGAGGTGTCTCCCGTTTTCCACGGAGTCGGGTCCAGGACGGGACTCCAATCGCCAGTCAGACAGAAGTAAAGAGGAAGTCGGCCGACGAGGAGACCTCCGGGAGGTCTGGTGAGTACAGCCTACCCATAATCTCGGGGAGATTAGCGTGGTTACGAGGCGTTGGACGCCGCAAGGGGACAGAAGAGTCCGGGACCTTCTGTAAGGTGGGAAACGTAGTCAGGAAGGATGGGTAAGGCGCAGAGTAAGAGTGTAAGGCCAGGGGCCAATGGGAAAAACGCAGTAGGGGGAATCCCCACGGATTCTCCATTAGGACAATTGTTGCAACAGTGGGAGACACCCTGGTTGTGTCCATTCACCAGGGGTCTGGAAAAACCGACCATGATAACTTTGTGCACTAAAGAATGGCGAAAATATCCACTAGTGGACCCCGAATTCCCCTACCATTGGAATCCCCAGTAATTACTGGGTGACCCAACTAAAAAACTACATTGTGGAGCATAAAATGTTAACACAGGAACCCTATGTGGAAGTCTGGTTCCATGTTCATTGGGAGGGGCCTCGACCCAAGTTAGCCAAAATTTTTGTCCAAAAAGAACAGGAGGATGAGGAGGACCTCTGGCTGACTAGACCTCAATGGGGGCCGCTACCTCCTCCTCCTCCTCCTCTTCCTATCGCTCCCCTCCGGCGCCCCCACCCTATCCCGGGCTGCGGAAAGAGCTGGACCAGCTGAACCAAGACATTCAGAACTTGCCCTTTAGTCTAAGGTCGGCCAGTGCCTTCCCCGTCCGGGAAGTCCCGAACGGAACGAACGCACAGGGGGTGGCCGTCACCAGTTACGTAACGATTCCCATCAAACCCAGTGAGTTGAGGGAATTAAAAAGGACCCTCCCTCGTATGCAAGAGAACGCCCATACCGCCGCCGAACAATTGGAACTTTTCTCGGCCCGGTGGAATACTCCTGGGGGAACTGAATTACATTTTAGCCCACCTCTATACGCCAGAAGAGAGGGGCCAGATTTGGCAGCTGCGCTCGGGCTTGGGAGCAAAGGAATGCAAATGTCCCAAATGCCCTGGCCGCAGATACTAAATTCCCTCTGGCAGACCCAAATTGGGATCCCAATAATGCTGAACATTGGGAGAACATGAGAGGAGTTTCCCCTGTACGACTTGGGGTCATGGTTCCCCAACCGGGACCCACGGGGAACCCTTGGTAAACATCACGGTGGGTCCCACTGGCGAGGAACGGCAGTTCCTCGTGGACACCAGAGCCTCTCGAACATCCCAGGGATTGCGAAATCCCGGGGCGCATCGGTATCGGTGATGGGGGTGGGAGGCTCTCTGGTCAAGGCAGACGTACTGGAGGAAGTGAGACTGGAGTGGAATGGGAAGGAGGTAACTGCAGATGTGTTACTGATCCCACAGGCGAGAGTGAACTTGCTGGGAAGGGATCTCATGGGTAGTCTAGGAGTGGAGTTGTGGAATGTGGAACAGGCAGAAAGGATGTGTTTGTTGCGGGAGGCGGACGTGGAGGTTGTGAACCCTGAGGTATGGGCAGGAGAAGGGGGGGCGGGGCGGTTTCGCATAGCCCCAATTAGCATCCCCTTGAAACCAGGGGTGACGGGTTTGCGGCAAGCCCAATACCCGCTGTCCCGGGATGGGAGGCGCGGGCTGAAGCAACAACTGAGATGGACGGTGCTGCCCCAGAGGTACACCGAGAGCCCCCTCTTGTTTGGACAGGCATTGGAAGAGAAACTCCAGGGGTTCCGGGCCCCTGGGGGTTCTCGGGTGCTGCAGTATGTGGATGATTTGTTGGTGTCTGGAGAGAAGGAAGTAAAGGTGAGAGAAGACTCAGTGGCTTTATTGAACTGGTTGGCTGAAGAAGGATTGAAGGTGTCAAAAGGGAAGGTCCAATTTGTGGAAAGGGAGGTCAAGTATTTAGGACATGTACTCCGGAAGGGCGAGAAGTTGATTGATCCTTCTCGCATACAGGGGATAATGCAGTTGAAGCCCCCTCATACTAAAACAGAGGTGCGGCGGTTTCTGGGTTTAGTAGGATATTGCAGGCTATGGATAGATGAGTACATGAGCAAGGCTCAGTTTCTGTATGAGAAGTTGAAAGGATCATCTGACAGGGTAGAATGGACAGACAGGGACACAGAGAAGCGGGGGGGAATTACGAAGGAGCCTGGTGACGGCCCCGGCTCTACCGAACTTGCCCCCCCCCCTTTCACCTATACGTTACAGCCCATGGGGGAACTGCCATTGGAGTGCTGACTCAGAGACGGGCTGGGAAATATCAACCAGTGGCCTTCCTGAGCAAAGCCCTAGAACCGGTGGTGAGGGGATGGCCGACTTGTGTGCAGGCAGTGGCTGCCGCTGCTGTACTAGTGACAGAAGGGAAAACACTCACTTTTGGGAGCCCCGTGATTGTCCATTCACCCCATCAGATCTTAAGTGTGCTTAGTCAGCAGGCGGCTGCTTGGATGACAGAAGGGAGGATGTTGAAATATGAGACAGTTCTCCGGATAAGTCCTGATGTGGTGGTAGGAACAGACAGGAATTTGAACCCAGCGGAGTTTCTTGCGGGGAGTGGAAAGAATGGGAGCCGGCAGAGCACGAGTGCTCCACCCTGTTGCAGCTGCAAACAAAGACCCGGGAGGACCTGCAGGAGGTCCCGCTGGAGGAGGGTGAGGTCTGGTTTGTGGATGGGTCTAGTCGAGTAGAGCAGGGACAAAGGAAGTCAGGATATGCGATAGTGACGGCGGAGGGAGAGACAATAGAGAAGGGGGCACTACCAGGGGATTGGTCGGCTCAGCTGTGTGAAGTGCACACTTTGAAACGGGCACTAGAGTTGGGAAAGGGAGTGTCCCTCACCGTCTACACAGACTCGCGATACGCCTGGGGAGTAGTGCACACTTTCAGGAAAATTTGGCTGGAACGGGGTTTACTCACAGCTGCTGGAAAGGGAAGGTTGCAGGGAGGAAGCAGGTCATTGGGTTACAATTGAGGGGACCCCAGTAGTGAGCCGTGCTGACATGAGGGGGATGGTGGAGAAACTGCACGAAGGGTCTCACAGGGGGTGCAGGCTTTGGTAGACACTGTAAAGCTGTGGGAAGGGCCAACGGGGTGTTGAAGCAACATCTCACCAAACTGGGATTGGAAACAGGGCTACCTTGGACAAAGACACTTCCGGTTGCCCTGCTTCGAATGCGGACAGCCCCTCGCAAGGATGTGGGGGTCTCCCCATTCAAGCTGATGATGGGAAGACCTTTCCTGGCTCCAATGGGAGAGCCTATCCCCGAGCTAAAGGATGCCTTCCTGAGAAAGTATCTCTTGGTACTGTCACAATCTCTCTTGTCTCTAAGAAAACAGGGACTCCTCGCTCAACGGCCCCCCTTGCTGAAAGACCAACACCCCCACAAGCCAGAGGATTGGGTCCTGATAAAGACGTGGAAGGATGAGAAGCTGAAATCATCTTGGGAGGGACCATACCAAGTTCTCCTGACAACTGAATCAGCGGTTCGGACCTGACAGGGGTTGGACCCACTACCATCGGGTTAAGCAAGCTCCCGACCCCCGACCATGGACTGCCCAACCGGGAGACAGACTCAAAGTAAAACTTAAAAGGAACTGAACTAAGGCAGGGGAGGAGATGACCAACATAAAGGCGTAGAATTGGCACAGACAGCTTTGATCACTGGGGATGATCCCCGTGGGAGGGGGATGTTCTATCATTTTGGGTCTTCTCCCATACCAAGACCCTGGACTAATCAAAGGCAAATGGCTCTAAATCTCTTGGGGATAACCAATGCAACTCAATGTGTATATTTCAACAATACCCAGAACCGTACCCCCATTGCCCTCAAAAGGTCCTGCTTTCACTTGTGGAGGGGTCTATAATATCCCTTACGCCTCAACCCCTCTATACCTACCTAAAGGTTTCTTTTTGTTATGTGGACATGAAGCTTACACCTATGTTCCAGCCTATAGTTCAGGGGGCCCTTGTGCCATAGGGCGCCTGACCTCTCTATATGCCCTGCCTCCAATACAAGCGCACCCATCAAAAGAAAAAAGAAACCGGGCGCTGCCATCTGATTGTGAGAGTGATGTGACACTCTTGTCCGAAACAGAAGCCATGGCTCTGGCCCTCTCCTTAGTAGGGGTTCCTGCACTAAGCGGAAGAACTTACCTGGACCTAAGGAAGGTGGCCTGCCTCCTGGCTAAAAGTGTCAACCTTACATCCTCTCTCATTGCAGCCCTCACTGAAGAAGTCACTGAGATCAGGAGGGTGGTCATTCAAAATCGGATAGCTATAGACTATCTCCTATTAAGGGCAGGACAAGGCTGTGAATCTTTTCAAGGTCTTTGTTGCTTTAACCTAACCAACAATAAGAATTATGTTGAAGCAAAACTAGCCAAGTTGAAGACCTTAGCCTCTCGCATATCCGAGGATCCAGAGGGATGGAATTGGTCGTGGCTCACTAGTTGGTTACCTAACTTTGCTTGGTTAAAACAACTTTTTGTACTAGCCATTGGTTTCATTGCCTTACTGGTCCTAGTATGTTGCTTAATGCAATGTCTCCCTGCTTGTGGGAATTACCTGTCCCAGTGTGTGAAGCCCCGGGTCCGGGACGAGGGAGCAATCCTGTTAGCCAGGTTTGAGGCCCAACAGAGGCGTGAAAAGAAAAAGGGGGGATTGTGAGAAGGCAGGGAGAAGTGAGGGCCTCAAACGAACCATGTTTGCTAGGGGAGAGCGCTGTGCACCATGGGGCAGCCTTGGGGGGCCGGCTGGAGGGAGGATGGGCAGAAGGCACACTCGCACCAGAGTGGAGAGGGACGGCAGGAGGGAGGAAAGACTGCAGGCAAGAGGCACGATCGCACCAGAGTGAAGAGAAACGGCAGGGGGCGGCTGTCGGGTCAAGTGGGGATTGGAATGTGTATTGCGCTGATTGGATTCGGAAAGTGGAATGTCTGCGGTTTTGCGGTTAATTAGCGGCGCTCCGGGGCGGTAAAAAAGGTGAGATTGTGAGCCAAGCCCTCGTAGGAGGGGGAGGACAGATAGGGGGTATAAAAACCTGTCAGACCTTGCTTCGGGGTTCCTCCATTGCTGCGGGAGGGACCCACCTTTGCAAACGTGCCCAATAAAAACTTCTGTCTACTGGATAACCGAACCCGTGTCTGTCGTTTTCTGACAAAGTGATGCTCCAGATGTTTTGGGATTGCCTATAAATATTGGTACTATCTTTGCTTTCTTTTGCCATAGTCGTTCTACTTCTATGTGCAGGTCTTTATATTATTGTTATTGTTATTGTTATTGTTATTTTCGTTATTTCCATTATTATCTTTATTAATGCCCCTGACCAGAACTCATAGGGTTCAAATTAAAAAGGATAGATGTTTCCTGAAACAATTAAAATAATTCACTATAACCCTATAAATACAGATAATAAAATACTAAGGAATCTAGTATTAAAACTAATTAAAAGGATTATAAGACTACTTTTTGAATCAAAAATTAAAATGCTTACTAAATACTAAGCTGCAAAGCAAGTGTGTATATGCATATATGTCTATATATAAAAAAATGTTGATAGGGTCGCTGACTGTATACTGGTAAAATATGAGGACTAAAAACATAAAACAACATGAAAGAAAAAAATGTATATTAGTAGGTCCTAAAATTAAAGGAGTAGTTTCCTGTATAAAAAAATGGTGGCTGAAATAAATTTTGCAACTCTTCTTGAGAGGTTAGGTTTCCTGCCTAACAGTAAATAGCAAATGAAGTTCTCAGTACTAGTTGGGCCATCTATTAGTAAGCAGTTATAACGATAGGGCGCAAGCTGCCATAGAATATGGAACAGAGAGTGATCTGGCAGCGACATCTGTTACCCCAGTGATTACCAGGATTGATCTGGCTGATCTGATTGGCTTGGCACATGTCCACCTCTTCCCTCCCCACTCTATGTAAAAGTTGTGCACTCAGTGGTAGAGGATGAACATCCCAGATAGGAGTGTACAGGTAGGTCACAAGTAGTGTGAGTCTGAATAGGGCAATACTTGATTTAGTGCAATTCATAAATTAATACCAGGTTGCAGTTAATGCAAGCCATAATTCAGTTAATGCAAGGCCAGCTCATGTGCAGTTGCCATTGGGATTTTAGACGCTAATCATCATGTGTGCAAAAAGGAAAAAAGGAAGGTTCCATTCAAGGAAAGCTAAAAAAGAAGAGACTTATTTACTACAGCAGAATACAGAAGATAGCAGGTACTCTTTGGATATGGGTTTATCCTTTTTCACGGTTATACAGTATTTAATTAATAAACATATAAAAATTTATGTTTAAATTTTTTAATTGCCTACCTATTTCCATCCAGTTGGAACCAATTACCATATTTTTCCATAGAAATATCACTTTAAATAGTGTGAATTCGAATAATGTGACCATTTCATGGGATTCATTAACCACATTAATTGAGACCTACCTGCATTGTTCTATGGTCATTATAGTATTATAGCTGTGTTCCCCTTCTAGAATCTCCAAACAAATGCAAAAATATTGCTGAGAAATGATGGTATCCAAAGCCTAAGCAAGACTTTTTGACTGGGGTTTACCTGTGAGTTCCTTCAGCACTTTTCTTTTAAGTTTTAACCTTTGAATTCTTACCTTTGAATTTTCTCAGGGCTTTGTAAACCAGTTCTTTGTAAAGACGAGTTAACTACTGGGCCTTTTCAGTAGTTGTCCTACCTTCATAAAACTTTCTTTCTAGATAAAGCTCCATTAATAACTGTGTTCAGTTGTTTGTTGCTTCTCTGAGAGCTTAAAAGTGGAGAATATACAAGGCTATACCCAATGCCTTCATCTCTATGTCTGTGTGTCCTGTCCAACCTACTTCTTGCTTTCTCCAACCTCTCCATAAGGTCTGAAGGACTACACACTTGTATTCACCTGAATGTGAATACAATTCTCTTTCAATCCAAGGATCTAATAAAGCAGCATCCTGGGTCGTATGGAGAGATGTGCTCCTACTCAAGTAAACATATTCAGATGAACATGAATATGGCTTCCTTTCTTTATGAGAATAACATTTCATAAGGGTAGTTCATAACAATACAGCATACATTACAGTCTCATAAAGATTCATAGACAGTAAAAGCTAGGCTGAATAAAACTATCTGCCTAAAAAACATCATGGAAGATGAAAGTCTAACTTATTGAGATTAGCATCTTGAAGCAGACCCAGAATCAAATTGCAGGTCAGTGTCATAAAATCATAGAGTTGAAAGCGACCTTAGAAGTCATCTAGTCCAATTCATCTTCAGAGCAGAATTCATTAAAGCACCTTTGACAAGATTCAGCCTCTGTTTGAAGACTACTAGCAAATGAGAACTCACCACTTCATGCGGTAGTCTGTTTCACTAGTTGACAACTCATACAGTTAGGAACTTCATCTTGATGTATTTCCCCTGGAAATCATAATATCCTTATGCAAGGATAACTTTATCACTTTTCCCCCATAATCACCTTCATGTCTTTAGTCAATTATTTCCTGTTGGTGAGGATTAGGTCCAGGTAGGGAGATCCACAGTTCATTCTTCCTCCTTCTGACAAATGAGGTTGTCAGCAAGAGAAGACAAGAATTTGTTGGACCTCTGACTCTTGGCATTCCCAGCAGATGTCAGGATAGAAAGAGTGACGTAGAAAGGCCTCATCTTTATCTTCTGCCTGACCTGGCTGTCTATAAAAAAAACAAATGATGATGATGTTATTTTTTGTTTTTGCTTTATTCTTATCAAACATTTCAACAGGGTTTCTATGTTTTATTTCCTGGATTTCTGTGCATGTTTTTTTTTCTTCATATTTAACATAACACACCTAGGTTTTCTGCTGGTTCCATTCATTTTGGATAAGTTGCAGCCTTCCAATGATATGTGCCAGTCACAAGTATCTTCCCACCACATTTGTGGCCATTTAAACAAGGATAATGTAATATGATCAGAAAATTACTATTTTTAGAGCATTTCATACTTTGTTGTTGTTGTTCAGTCATTAAGTTGTGTCTGACTCTTTGTGACCCCATGAACCATATCGTGCCAGGCCTTCCTGTCCTTCACTGCCTCCCTGAGTTTGCTCAGTTTCACGCTCATTGCTTCAGTGATGCTATCTAACCATCTCATTCTCTGCTGTCCCCTTCTCCTTTTGCCTTCTATCTTTCCCAGCATCAGGGTCTTTTCCAAAGAGTCCTCTCTTCGCATTAGGTGACCAAAGTATCTGAGCTTGAGCTTCATTATCAATCCTTCCAATGAGCAATCAGGGTTGATTTCCTTTAAGATTGACTGGTTTGACCTCCTAGCAGTCCAGGGGACTCTTAAGAGTCTTCTCCAGCACCATAGTTCAAAGGCATCAATTCTTCAGCGCTCAGCCTTCTTTAGGGTCCACCTCTCACAGCCATACATTACTACTGGAAAAACCATAGCTTTGATTGTGTGGATCTTTGTTGGCAAGGTGATGTCTCTGCTTTTTAATATGCTGTCTAGGTTTGCCACAGCTTTCCTCCCAAGGAGCAAGTGTCTTTTGATTTCGTGGCTGCAGTCTCCGTCTGCGGTGATCTTGGAGCCCAAATAAATGAAGTCTGTTACTGCTTCCATTTCTACCCCTTCTATTTGCCAGGAATTAATGGGTCCAGATGCCATGATCTTAGTTCTTTTAATGTTGAATTTCAATCCAGCTTTTGCACTCTCCTCTTTCACCCTCATCAAGAGGCTCTTTAGTTCTTCTTTACTTTCTGCCATTAGGGTGGTATCGTCTGCATATCTGCAGTTTAATGTGTAATATATACAGAAATATATTTATATCTATATTATATGTCTCTCTATGTACTATATCTCTTTCTGTGTATTATGTGTATGTTTATATACTATTCTATATAAATTTCTGTTCAGATAATATATTTAGAGAGCTCATTATGAAGCTCATTGCTAAACATATAGTTACAGCCTTTCAAGGCAGGACAGTTATTAACATTCCCAAACAGTAGATAGGGACTGATGATGAGAGATTAAAAGTATGCCTTTAGGCCAACTGATGAGCTTTTGATTCAGGCAAACCATGGGATTTCCCAAATAGTTCTCAGTTAAGCAGCTGTACTTTTTGAAGTGTATCTAAGGAATGATAAACAATCTAGAAAGGAGGCTTCTTTGCAAACACTTGGTTTGTTACATCAGTCCCTAAAAGTAAAAGATGATGTTGGAACAACTGTGACAGGCGTAAGGGGCGCACCATGGATTTCACATACAGGAGCAATCAATAACATTTATCATAAAGAAAAAAGAAAAAAATCCAAGTTGTTTTCAGGATGAATGCATGGTAGTTTGCCAACCTGTAGTTATTGAGGGTTATTGTGAAGATAAAATAGGGTAGTCACAAAAGAGAACAATTTGAATAAAATGTGCATATGCTAAGTTAAATACATGCAGATATAAATTTTAAAATCACAATTATAATTGAAATTGAAATATATCTCATCCTAGTGGGGGAAGACTGACCAGTGGACCACTTAGCCTGCTCCCCAGGACAAAATCAGTTGGTTCCTTACAGAGGGTTGCCTTGATGATAACCCTTTGGATATTATCTAACATAGAACATTGGCCAGTACAGTGCAGAATAAGACAATTAAAATACTGCTGATCATTGTAGCCATAATTCACTCTTCTATTCTGGGGTAATACTTTGGTTTGTTTATACCAATAGAACTGTGCTGCTGTTGGGATCTAAAATGAATCCCACAGATTTTGAAGTGATTTGTATTAAAGAATTTAAAAATTGATCATGTTACACACTATCTCAATTACAAAAGAAACAGCATTTAAACAAAAGCAGAAGCAAAGCTAAAATGTTGCTCATCCTCATCACTGATAGTACTTGAAAATCTCTCCCGCCAATCCCAAACTCCACAAAACTCAGAAGATACAATTTTGTCACATAGCATGGACAACTGTGTCTCAAACAATGAGTTCTAATTTATTAGATCTGATGGAGGCGCTGTTTAAGAATTTTGTAGAGATATGTTTTTAATATTTTAGCCTCTAAAACATCTTTAGGTATTTCAGGAAAAAAAGATATGCGCTTCCAGGAATAGTGTACAGTACAATTATTTCTGTTTTTCCCAACATATCCTCTTTTAGGGTGCCAAAAAGATATGGAATGGATCAGAGACCATATATCACATCTTAGTACCCCATGAACATAAATATTAATGCTTAAAGAAAAAACATGTTCACCTTCCTGTTTTTCTAAAAGCTGAAAGGGAAGTTGAAATGACTTCAATTTTTTTATCTGGTCCCAAGTATGTAATTGTTTGGGGCTAACGTGGTTTGCCTCTGGCAGTTGGAAAATATTGTATTAAATCTCCCTTAAATTCCTTACAGTATATTCTTTTTATTTAAAAGTTTTGCTAGACAAAAAAGTCACACAAACACTTTATACACAAACTGTATAACTTTTCATCTACTTTCTGCAACAAGAAAATCAAAAGCCTCCAAGGTAGGTGATGCTGACATCATGGGACCACATCCATTTT